>NC_061111.1:130206562-130550116 GCF_002878395.1 Capsicum annuum
TACTCACCGAGGCTTTTGTGGAACTACTATAGGTTAGAATGGGTGAAATTGGTAGTGGTATCATCCTTAGTATTGAGATTTGTATTAGGGATGATATCGTTGGACTAAATTTTTGATTGTTCCATTATCTTATATTATGTTATAAACAAACTTGGTTATTATTTTGGTTAACTACTTATGGTTTTGGTTTGGTAATGGTAATTAGTTGGGTTTGGACGGATGGGCTCATTTTAGTCAGTCTAGTAGCTCTATCCCAAAGTCTGAATTTGTGCAATTAAACATTATCTTATTATATGATCAAAATTCATCCGACTCAAGGTTTGGGTATGGTTGGTTGGGTTGGGTATCAAGGGTGGTCTCCAGTCCTAGTTGGACTTCGAATGCCCATTATGACAAGGCCCTGAATTGGGTCATGTCAAGATGGTATCAGAGCTTTTGATTCATGATCAATTAGGAGTCCACAAAGCCGTGTCGAGTAGAGTTTCTTTTAGGGGTGTGTAGTGTGCCATACTCATAAGGGAGAGACTACAAGGCATTTAGGATTGTTTCACTTTCTTGGTATTATATTTTCAAGATGCAAGGTCTAAGGTCCTTTCTAATTCCTATTTGTTTGCTTTTCTGATCATGCCTTGATGATATGAGATGTAAGGTAACTCTTCTGTCCCAACAGGAGATAATGCAGAAGGGACATATACTACTCAGGGGATCCATACTCAATCTAGGGGTCCATTCCTTGATATTTATGGAGTTCCACTGGTTGCTATTGCTACTAGTCCTTCTCAGGGTAAGGTGAATAATGCAAAGGTTTGGCCATTGATTCATATTATTTCTAAGTTGGTTGCTGCTAAGGTTGAGAAGGGTGCATCTGGTGTTTCATCAGCTGAGGCCTCAAGGTTTATCCAGTTTATGCATATGAATCCTCCTACTTTTACTGGTCTAAAAGTGAATGAGGATCCTCAGGGTTTGTTAGATAAAGTGTATAAAATCTTCAAGATGATGCATGCCACAAATATGGAAGGGGTAAGTTTTACAGTTTATTAGCTTAAGGATGTGATGTACCAATGGTACGATGAATGGGATGAGGCAAAAGGTGATCTGAAGGAGTCATCCTTATGGGAGACTTTCTCTAATGCTTTTTTTCCCATTCGCTTTCCTCAGGAGCTGAGGGAAATAAAAATAGATGATCTTATTAATCTGAAGTAGGAGAAGATGTCGATCAAGGAATATGCCAGGAAGTTTCATCAGTTGTCAAGGTATGCGCTAGATATGGTGGCTGATATAAGGGCTAGGATGAGAAAGTTTACCTTAGGGTTGTCTCAGGAGTTGATCCTTGAAAGCAAGACTGCATTGCTGACCAAGGACATGGATATCTCTAGGTTGATTATTTATATGCAATAGGTAGAGAAAGAAAAGATGAAACTGGCTAAGTTTGGTGAAAGGCAGGGTAGGAAGATTAGTTCAACTGAATAGGGTGGTACTCAACAACAAGGTGGTCGGGATGGTGGTAAGTGGCTAAATAAGAAATGGGGGAGTTTTCGTTCCTTCTTTAGAGCTACTGCTCCTTACCTGAAATAGTCGGGTGACAGGCGTCAGTAGGGTAGTGATAGCTTTAGGGCATAGGGTGACCAATCTTAGGTAATTTGGGCTCAGTCAGCTTCTTCATGCCCTCTTTGTCGGTTCTATGGTAGGTTGCATAGGCATTTCTATGATGAAGGGAGGGACAAATATTTAAAATGTGGCTAGCCAAGCCATATGCTAAAAAACTGTCTAATTGATAAGGCTTCTTCGGGAGCAAGTAAGGATCCGGTTGCTTCATCTTTTGCTTCTGCCCCAAAGGGTGCTGCTTCTGTATTACTTTTTGCTCCTGGTATCGATGTGGGTCGGAATAGGTTATATGCTCTTAATACTCGATAGGAATATAAGGAATCACCTGATGTTATGACTGGTACCTTACAATTCTTTTTTCATGACATGTACTGCTTTCTTGATTTGGGGACTACTCTTTCTTAAGTGACCGCATATATGGCTATGTATTTTGATTTTGATCCAGTGGTTATTTTGAATCCTTTTTCTATTTCTACCCAGTAGGTGACTCTATTATTGCTAAAAGGGTCAATAGGGTGTATGTGGTATCTGTTGGTGGTAGGAAAACTTTGGTAGATTTGTTTGAACTTGGTATGGTGAACATTGATGTTAGTCTGGGGATGGATTGGTTATATTATTATTACGCGTTCTTAGATTGTAAGACCCATAAGGTTGTCTTTAGGTTCCCTGGTGAATCGGTTATTGAGTGGGAGGTTGGTTTCCTAGCTCCTAGGAGGAGGTTTATTTATTTTTTAGGGCTCAGATATTAATCTCTAAAGGGTATCTATATCATCTAGTCTAGGTGAAATATTATAACTCGGAAGGGCATTCTTTTTATTTAGTTATGATGGTAAAGGAGTTTCTTAAGGTTTTTTTGTATGATCTTTCTGCTGTTCCTCTGGATAGGTAGATCGAGTTTGGTATTGATTTGGTTCTAGACACTCGCCCAATATTGATTCATCCTTATATAATGGCTTCGGCTAAGTTGAGCTTACTCAAGGAGCAACTTAAGGATCTTTTAGATATGATTTTCATCCTTCCTAATGTATACCCATGGGGTGCACCAATTTTGTTCTCGTGTCAGAAGGATGGTTCCCTTCGGATGTGCATTGACTATAGGCAGCTGAATATGGTAAAGGCTAAGAATAAGTATGCTCTTCCAAGGATAGATGAATTTTTTGATCAATTGCAAGGTGCCAAATTCTTTTCGAAGATAAATCTTTGGTCTTGTTATCATCATCTTATGATTAGGTAGGTGGATAACCACAAGACGACTTTTCATACTCAGTATGGGAACTTTGAGTTCTTGGTGATGTTATTTGGTTTGACCAATGACCCAATGACATTTATGGATCTAATGAATAGGTTTCCAGGTAGTTTCTAGATCATCTTGTCATTATGTTCATTGATGACATCCCGTGTATTTTAAGAGTAAGGTGGATATTGCTAATAAACTTTAGGTGTTGTTGCATACCTTAAGGGAACAAAATCTGTATGCCAAGTTCTAAAAGTGTGAGTTTTGATTGAGTGTTGTAACTTTTCTTGGTTATATTATTTCTAGTGAGGGGATCATGGTAGATCCAAATAAGGTGGTTGTGGTTAAAAGGTCGCCTAGACCCACAACTCCAACTGATATTTGGATCTTTTTAGGTTTGGTTGAGTATTATAGGCAATTCATGAAGGGTTTCTCGACAATAGCTACCCCATTGACTAAGTTGACTCAGAAGAAGGTACAGTTTTCTTAGTCGGGTTCTTTTGAGGAGTGTTTCGAGAAGCTAAAGAATAAGCTAACTTCGGCACCAATTTTGATATTGCCTGAAAGTAATGAGGGGTTTGTGGTTTATTATGATGCATCTCGATTGGGGCTTGGTTGCATTTTGATGCAACATGGGAAGGTAATTGACTATGATTCCAGGCAGTTAAAGGTACATGGGAGGAATTATTGTACCAACACTGTTCCTCATGTAGTGTAGCTGGTTTCTAGCGTTACAATAAGTTCTATGCATTGTAGTCTCAATAGGATTAGGATGTTTTAATTATATAGTCACTAGTATGTTATGAGTCTTCCATATTAATTTTGTAACTCCCTACATAGTAGTAGACTTAAGAGTCAATCCCAAAATCCTATAAAAATCTTTTTCAGTCTTTACTTCTATAGGTGACTTAGTCATAGCCAGCCAAGTATAAAGAAATTGCCTACTCATAGTTTCTTAGTAAGTCTGCTTAGCTGATCTCATAGAGTTAGATATGACTAATTTTGATGTCATTCTTCATATGGATTAGATACATTCCTATTATGTCTTAGTCTATCATAGAAGTAGAGTAGTCCACTTTAAGTTTTTGAATGAGTTATCTTGGAATGGAAGGATAGCACCTCAGTGCCTATATACATTCCATGAAACAACATCCTTATAGAATAAAGAGGGCATGCGTTGTTGATGAGTGATCACTCTCGATGCTATAAAAATCCCGATTGACCTGCATCATGGCTAAATCCCCAGTTGGCGATATAGTAAGTGTAGCATCATTCACACATACTAGTAGGCATCATTGTCCATCCAAGTTTAGAAAAAATAACAGTAATAACAATATAGAGAAATCATAGCATCAAGTAATTTCCAAATCAAAAATCCCAAGTTATGAATTCACTAACACCACAGTAATAACATCTATGTGACCTACCTGTCATTTGACTTTTTTTTTATATCTTTTTCCTTTCGCCACCAACTTTAACTTACACAATGTTACCCTCCACTAACTCATTATCCTAGTTTTCAGAACTCTTTTCCCATAATAGACCAGATCTTAAAATTCTAACAACCTTGCGGGGAGAGACAATATCATACAATACACTCCCATAACCATTTAATTAGACCAGTTCACATTAAACTTTAATTCGGATGTACCTTTGATATGTGGTGTACTACTATATTCCATCAACACTACCAACATACTAATCCACTTACAAAATTAAAAACAATATGTAAACATTATAGAATGTCAAGGAATATGAATAAATATATGTGTGCAAGTTGTGTGCATCATCTATTTATCTTTAATATCTTATTAACATCATTTTCCACATTATGATAAATACCAATGCCAATATCACTACCATCTCATCAGCTCAATATTAAACCAATATCACTACCATCTCATTAGGTCATCAACATCAACATCATGGACATCATTATTTCTATAATGTCATTAATATCCACACCATCTCACCTCAAAAACATAAATGTGTATTGATATACAATGCACCCAATAATCAAAAGAATTGCCCTAAAGCAATCATAATTACTACTTCACATATAATAATAAGATATCAATCTTAGTTTTGCACATGTTATTAGGTACATAAATTGTTAAAATCATTTACACTATGCCTTCTACCTAACCGCAGTGGTTTCTCCTAGGTGTTGTTACCAATCTTGTCTATTCATAACTCCCATTCATGCTCGTGAAGAAGTGATCTAATTTATTCCTAAATACTTATATTATAATTCTCATACCTGACCTTACAACCTTACCTCAATTATTCAATGACTCTTATGCATTTCGCTATCCCGTTATGAACCCTACTACTAGGATATCTTTTAAACCATCCTACCCATTTTATTCTACTTAGAGGTTTCCTAAAACTCTCTTAGGCTACTTTTAACCCCTAATCCATATTTATATATCCTTATCCTTTCTCAATGTAGCATATAACTATCCCATTTACTAGAGCACCTTCTATCATGCTCTAATTTATTACTACTCTTTTTACCATTCCTAACCCTTATCACCCTTATGATCTATTTTATTTATTTAACTAGTCAATATTCTAATGGAGTTTGACTCATTCTATTCCACGAATATCAAATCAATAAGGTATGACAAAAATATATCCAATTATTAAAGCCTAATCAGGTGTTTATTATTTTTGTCCTTCCAAACACTGTGCCAGAAGGAGTAATGTATGAGAAATCCTAACCTTACTATTCATTTTATATACATCTAACCCAGGTCTAGTTGCTACAATAAATAAACCATAACCTTCCTTATCGATGAAACATGATGATATTGAGATGAGAGAGTAGTCTTGCAAGTGCTAAGTGTCTTTCTATGTTGGATTCCTACTTGGTGTGACTCAAAACTACCAGATAAACCTTGGACTTTAGAATGTCATAACTAGTGAGGTGGAGTTTATTTTGGGATTTTTTGAGTGGAAAGGGAGACTAAAATGGTTAAAATATCCTGATCTAGTTACTATCAGGTTCTACTGCAACAATTATTTTACTATTGCAGTGGTTAACCTATGCTATAGTGGTACGCCATAGAACAACCCAAATTTATTTTGGTCCTTTTAGACCATCTCACTTTATGCCTCATTTTCTCTATGAAATAACTTTCCCAAGTCCATTTTGAGCATTTTAATTAACAAATTCTTTTGAGGTATTTTTACATGTATTGACATTTTGGGTCATTACATCTCAAACCTTTAGGGCATTAGGTGCTGGTTCAACTTAATGGGAATTATGGAATGAAAGAAGTGGTGTTAGAGCAGGTCATCCTAGGGAGTCTACAAGGTCATCCTACGACTCACACCATAGTATTTGTACGGTGATAATATGAGTTGAAGTCGTATGCTAGACAAAATGTGGTGTCCAACTTTCTGATTAAGTGATGATTTCAGGTTACCACTCATATCATGTGGTTAAGAGTTGAAAATTTCAATCATACCTACCTGCATTATTCTTACAACTTTTAAACTGAGGGTATTTTTGAAAATTCCAATCCCAATCCCTTAAGACCCTATGTAACAACCCAAAATCACCCCCCAGGATGTCACACGGTGCTTAGATCTATAAGTAGCCCCAAGCTAACCCTTTATGTCTGTTTCTACTAATAATACTCATTTCAAGATGAAATAATTCAAACACTAGCATAGTCATATCATGTGAAAGGAAATACGGAGAAAATACTCAGTCAAAATGACCATAATACTGGAAATCTCAACACAACCACAATCTGATAACTAGTCTGACAAAGCCTCTACTAATTCCTGAACTAGAAAGCCATTGGGACAGGTCCCCAACTGACTCAAAATGAACCAAAAGTAATAACATAGTCTCTCAAATACTGAAATATCTGAAGATAGGTCCTCTAACCATGAGGACTCACCACTGTAGGAATGTAGATATAGGTACTCGAAAATCACTGACGAGGCTAGGACTGAGCACCTGAACCTACATTATATTGGGGTGCATGCATTTATATAAAACAACATCAATACTTTTTAATCAAATCATGCATGCAATAAGTAATGAATCACATATCTTTAATAAGTATAAAATTCTGAAGCTCATGAATCATGTAGAATGGAACATGTAACACAAATCTCGTGAGTCATTATACTTTAGCTTCAAAATCGGTACTCTTCTCTTATTCTCATTACTCAAGGCTAAAGGAAACTTTAAGCAATACTTTTAACTTATGCATATCTCTCATGGAGAGTAAAACTTCTTTGATTCTCAATATCATAGAACTCTTTTGAACTCAAAAGACTTGGAACTCGTTCTTATATAACTTCAATAGAGATAACTACTTTCTTCTTTGGAAAATATTCAAAGCAATTCATTCATTTTAGAAAATATCTTATCTCAAAGCTTTAGGAAAAATACTTATATCAAGGGAAAATACTTTAGTTTTAGAGAGGTTCTCTAAACCAACATAAAGCATGTGAGCTACATGGAGTCCAACGTTTTTTCCTCCTAAGGAAGAGACCCCACATTGGGGAGAAGTTTCATACTCTTTCCAAGGAGTCTTACCTCAATTTAATGATCACTTATCTCGGACTCAGACCCAATATCTCGACCTTAGGTCCAAAATCTCAAACCTACAGTGGCACATAGTTCTAGGGGTAAGAAACCATAGTAACTTACCCAAATCGATACTAAATACTACTCCCTTTATTTTATCTCGCTCATCACATAAAATTCCACTTTAGAATAATCTCATGGTTCATAAAGAACCTAACAATCAAATCTGTAATATCATGTAGTGAAGCAGATTTCAAAACTCAATGACTATTAGGTCAAAATATTTCTCAATAATCTCAGAATACTTAAATCATGGGTGCTTATAGCACAAGAGTTCATAAAAATTCAAGCTCAAGTAGGGTTTAATGACCCATAAAACTCAATCTCCAATTCAAATTCATCAAAATGCATAATCGATAGTATAAAGATTCATAATTCATGTAGAAATTTGGAAGTTACAACAATTTGTCTCAAAATCTCAACATACTCATATACTTCAATGTTTCAAACATTTCAACTATTAACTTCTCAAGGATTAAAATCATGGGGTATAGACCCAACTGTAATTTCTCAAGAAAATATGTGAAAACTATGCCATTAGACTCTCAATTCATGAGAAACATCAAAATATTGTAATAAATAATAATGGGTGAAAACCCTAATTAAAATTCATGTTAAATCTCATAGATTGCAGAAAATCATAGTTTAAATAAGCCTTTGGGCACAAGGGTGAAAGGATTAGCCTTGGCCAAAACCCCACAAACTTTTGATTATGAAATTGGATGAACAAGATTGCTCTAAACTCTTGCAACACTTGAACTTAGGGAACTCAAATCTCAAGTCAATTGTAGAATCTATGGTGATCTTTTGGATTTCTTGGAGAAGGGTTTTAGATTTGATCTAAAAAGGGAAAACCTAGCTTTCTTATATCAGAGATGAGTAATAAAGCCAGCTGCTTTGTCTAGAATATATTTGAGGGTTTAAAAGGGTTGAAAATACCAAAAATCACTTTTTAAAATGAGTTAAAAATACTACGTGGGATATGCAAAGACAGGGTACGATGGTCCTTAGAGTCCCAATGGTCTTTCAGTCCTTATCGACGAACATCATCCAGAAAGTGAGTTTCTGCCTTGACTGCAACTGCAGAGTATGATGGTCCGTCAGAGTCCCGATGGTTTGTCAGACCTCATTATCGCATCTAACCAATGAACTTATCTTCTACCTCCTTACGATGGTGTGCGATAGTCCGTTGGAGGCCCGACGACCATCGACTTTCTCCATCGCACCTGTCTAGTGAATCAATTCTCTATCTCCCTACGATGGTATGCTACCATGTCCCATCGCTCATCCAACAATTCATTAGATCCCTCCGTCACACCTGGGCGACTTCACTATTTTCTAGAAAAGGCCATATTTTTCTACTCCGACATTAGATTTTGGCAAAAAAGGTATCTTTGGAAAGATAACTCAATTTTCCATACTCTAAGAAGTAATTTTCAAGGAATTTCAACAATATTAAAACACTAATACTTTGGAAGTCTTTTCTCAATCTTTTAGGGCCGGAATTACACTTTACTTGACACACTTATGGCTCAAACTACAAGGGAACTTTGCGGGGTATTACACCCCATATCTTATAACACTTATTTGGCTTCATTTTCACTTTAAAAGACTGAAAAATTCTTTAAAACCCTCTTACAAAGATTGTGCTAAGGTTCTTTAAGGTGGTCATCTAAGGGCTTTAGGATCGAAATCTCTTCATGAATCTTCGTAACTTAGGCATGTGACTCTTTCTTCACTTTTAGTTTGAAAAAATCATATGTTGTAAGCATTGTTTAGGATTCATTAATGGTTATTTTGAAAACCATGGTTGAGTGTTTGAATGCATAATCTTAAGTATCATTTTCTCATTTTTAAAATTATTATTATACATTTTTTGGTAATGGTTTTGTACATAGGGATGCTTGGGAATGGTTTTTTAAACTCAGGGTTCATGGTTAACCCTAAACTTTATGGTTTTTGACTTGAGTAATGGTTTGATAATGGTTTTCCCTCAACCAATTTATGAAATTGCCTACGAGAATGATCTTATCACATTTTGAATTGTGTTTTGAACTAAGGCATCTACCTAAGAATGTTAATGGTTGATAAATGGTTTTTTGGAGGCCTTTTTGTCCATAAATTAATTTGAGTTATAACTGCGGAGGTTTTATTTGCTAAATGGGTTTGAGTCTCTAAATATTAAATTGAATTCATGTCTTTGTTTAGAAAATGGGTTTGAGTCCCAAAGTTGGTTAATAATGGTTATGGAATATTGTAAGCTTGTAAATGGGGTTGGTATGATGATACTGATGGGATGCCTTTGGTAAGTAATTAATTGGATTAATGGTTATGTATGTGTATGGAATTTTTTAATTGTTCTTAAAAGTAAGATGTATAGTCGAGCCATAAAATTTGAGTTTGAAGGACTAATACTGTAAACCACGCTAGCCGATACGGGTGTCCCTATGACTGGGAGGTTTTAGTCCCCCATATTATAGACATTGGTTTTTAGGTCACGTTAATTATGCTGGGAGGTTTGAGTTCCCTATAAAGGAATATATGGATATGGATATTCTCTAGTTCGTGCGAGAATACACATTAAGGCCCTTCCAGCTAAGGGAGAGCTAGGCCAATATAGATCATGGGTGCTGTGTTATATGATGATTATGCTACACATCTTGGGTTAAGGTTTTCAAAGTTCATGTTAAACCTTGTCCCCTATCCCGATAAGATATATATCTATATATATATATATATATATATGTATGTGATTCTATATGGTTATAAATGATGGCATTATTTTATTTCTCTATCCTTGAGTTACATACTAGCACTCTTACCTTTAACCATTTGCATATGATGTATCCCCATACGATGCAGGTACCAAAATTTCTTCTACTTTACTTGCACAGTGATCTGGTGTTTGAGTTATTCATGAGTAGACATTGAAGTGGTGAGCTTCCATACTTTGGAAGGTTTCATTTCAGAGTCTTTATATTCTATGTCTTAGACTTGTTTAGACTTTGGCTTTGGCTATTATTGGGGGCATGTCCTAATATTTTATTGACCTTGGATTTGTAGAGGCTTTGTTGGATTCTGTGGACTTGGGTGTGTTATTTTGGTAGATTAGCTTGGTGATGGATGATTGTCCAATTATCGGTGAATGGTTTAGACATTTCATGAATAAATATTAGTCTTAATCTTCACTATCTTGTTATATGATTGAAAATCATCCGACGCATAAGGTCGTTGAGCTGACCAGATTGAGAAAGGGGTGATATCTGGTTCACATGGGACTTGAGGTACCGGCCATGACCAGGCCTTAGTTCAGGTTGTGACAAAGTTGGTATCAAAGCCTAGGTTCTTGGTCAATTAGGTATTCATAAATATGTGTTGAGAAGAGTCTCTAGTATGAGTTTGTAGCACATTATACTTATAGTAGGTAGTCTATAAGATATTTAGGAATGTTTCCCTTTCTTGTTTCTCCGCTTCGAGCAATAGAGTTTAAGGTCTTAGATTTGTCTAATTACCATTTCCTCCATTTGCAGATCATGCCTCCCAGATAATCTAAACCTGATAGAGAATCCTCTATTCCACTTGGGGAAACTATTGATGGGACACACCCTACTTATACGATGCAGACCCAGTCTAGGGTTCCAGTTCCTGATTGCCCTCCTGGAGTTCCATTGGATCCCTCTAGCTTTCCTCGATCACCTCATGTAGATATGACAAATACTGTATTTTGTCAGTCCATTTATATGTTTTCTTAGTTGGTAGCTTCTCAGTCTGAGCGTGGTGCTTCTATTACTCTATTTTTTGAGGCCACAAGGGTTGGCTAATTCATTAGGTTGAGTCCCCAAACTTTTATTAGTGTTAGGGTTAAGAAAGATCGTTAAGCTTTTATTGATGAGATAGAGAAGATCTTCCAGATTATTTATGCTTCTAATGTTGATGAAATAGAGTTTTTTGCCTACCAATTAAAAGATGTGGCATACTAGAGGTACAAAGAGTGGGAATAATCTATGGGAAGTGATGATGACTCTGCATTATGGGATGACTTTTCTAGTGTCTTTTTTAGACCGTTTCTTTCCTCAGAAGCTGAGGAAAGTGAAAGTGAAGGAATTTTTGAATCTAAGGCATGGTAGGATTTTAGTCAAAGAGCCTTGAAATTCCATAAGTTGTCCAGGTATGCTCTGCAATTGGTGTCTAGTATGAGAATTAAAATGTCTAAGTTTGCTTCTAGGCTTTCCTATGAGTTGATTCTAGAGAGTAAGACTACCTTGTTGAACAAATAGATGGATATTTCTCAACTTGTGGTGTATATGCAGCAGATTGTGAAAGAGAAGAAAAAATAGGCAGAAATTAGAGAAGAGGCAGTGTAAGAAGTTTAGATTTTTTGATCAAGGTAGAGGCTAGAAACATAGTGGTAGATATGGGCGAAAGTAGCCTAAGAAGAAATAGGGGAGTTCTAGTTCTTTCTCTACGGCTAGTACTCCTTACCAAAAGTCATTGGGTAATCATTTCTCTCTGTATGGTATAAGGTATAAGGCATAAGGTGCCAATCTTAGGCTGGTAGGGTTCAGTCCTCCCCATCATATCCTTCTTATAGATTTTATGCTCATCCATACTGTGGCTAATATGAGAAGGGGAGAAGTTAATATTTTAAGTATGATTAGATTGGCTATATGCAACGTGATTTTCCTTCTAGTATTACTGTTGGGGCTAATCAGGTTCTTGTTTTCTCTTCATCAGCTACTGCACCAAAGGGTGTTGTTTCTTCTTAGACTACCGATACTAGAAAAAATCGCTTATATGCTCTTGGTTCTCATCAGGACTCTGTGATATCTCTAGATGTCACTAATTGTATGTTGAAACCTTTTTCACGTGATATGTACTATTTGCTTGATCTAGGGTCTACTATTTCTTATGTGATCCTATTTGTAGCTCTGTATTTTGGTTTTGGTCTCGAGTATATTTCAAAACCTTTTTCTATGTCTACCATAGTGGGTAACTCTATGGTCGTAAGTAGAGTCTATAGTGTGATATCTGTTGGTGGTAGGGAAACTTTGTTGGATCTGTTTGAATTAGACATGCTTGATTTTGATTTTATCCTAGGAATGAACAGGTTTTGTTCATGCTATGCTTCTTTAAACTTTTGGACTTGTAAAGTCATATTTAAATTACTTAAATGAGCTAGTTATTAGTGAGAGAGTGGTTCCCTAGCTCCTAAAGGGAGTTTCATTTCATAGCTTGGAGCTCGGTGATTGATCTCCAAGGGATGTCTCTATCATATGGTCTAGGTTAAAGATTCTAACTCGGATTGTCATTCATTGGCATCCATTCTTAGGGTTAGTGAATTTTTGAAGGTTTTCCTAAATGATCTTCTTGGTGTCCCTCTAAAAAAGGACATTGTTTATTGTATGTACGTTGTTTTCGACACTTGTCCTATCACAATTTCCCTGTGTAAAATGGCTTCGACTGAGTTAAAAGATCTTAAGAAACTAGTAAAAGATCTTTTAGATAAGGTTTTTATTCAACCTAATGTGTCTCTATAGGGTGCACCAGTGTTATTCCTGTGTAAGAAGGATGGTTCCTGAAACACCCAGGGTTTTGGTCCTTAAGAAATTTGTTGAATTTTGAACTTACTGGATAAGGTACAAATTATCATGTGAGTCATATGGTATGGGTATGAGTCATATAACCCAGTCGTTTATTGTTAATGTTGATGTGATGGGTGGATTAGTTTCTAGAATGGGTACGACTTGGGTGGTAGAAGTCGTATGGTAGGGTATGAGTCAAGCCATTGACACGTAGGTAGACAATGTTAAAACTTCCTTGATTCAATTCTACAAGGGATACAATTTAGGGTATAAATCATATGGTTTGGGTGAGACATAGTTTGGGTAAGTCGTATAGTGGATAATGTTGGGTCCAAGAGGGGAGACTCAAGGTACGAGTGGTGGGTACTACTCGTATGGAAGGGTACGATTGGTATATTGAGTCATACCCATATGCATAATTTTTATACAGTTTAAGTAGGGGTAATTTGGATATTTACCCTCTTAACTTATTGGGGCACCACGACTTATAACTCTTTTGGGGACATCATTTACCCTATTATTCAATCTAAAGCACTTAGAAACTCTCTCTAATTTTCTCTAAGGCTCTTGGGTAAAAGAAGTCTAGGGTTTTACTAAGATGGTCAACTCGGGACTTGTATTGGTGAATTCTCTCCATCATCTTCTTAATTTAAAACAAGATACTTCTCCCTCATTGTTATTTCCAACAAAAAAGTCATAATTTATATAGTGTTTTCATGAAAAAGTTATGGTATAGTTTTGGGGTTTTCAAATATATGTTTGGTTTTTAGTATTAAATGCTTGGTTATGGTTTTCACATGTTTTAATTGTGTTCTTACATACTTTATTGGTGGTTGGGACAATTGGTTGCATGAGTATGGTTAATTGGTATTTGGTTTTAATCTTGGAAACACTATGCCCTCAACATGTTTGATAAAATGCCTATGAGAATGCTTTTACACTATTATTAAACTTTTATTGGAACTATTGCATGGTATGGTTTGGTAATGGAACCTTAAATGGTATAAATGGTTTAAATGATTTGGAATGGTTAAAATGGCATGGTTTGGTGGTCATGGATATGGTTAATTATACTTCCTTGTGGGGTACAAGGGAATCCCCCAAGTTAACATGGTAATTAATGACTTATGGTTCACATGGGATTCCTCAAGCAACTTAATAATGGAACAGTTGTGGTGTACATAGGACTCCCCCAAACAACTTAATAATGGAATACTTATGGGGTGCACGGGATTCCCCTAAATTTACTTGATAATGTAATCTATGGCTACATGGGAATCCCTTTACATTAAAATATTGGCTAATGAAATTGTTTGCAAACTATAGTTGGTATGACGATACCACTACTCATAGCCTTGGTTAATAATAATAGTATAATGGTTTGGTTGGATGGAAATGGTTTTAGTTGGGAAATAATGGCGGGGTGTGATAGCTAACCATAAAGATCTGAGTCCAATGTATAGACAATGGAAACATTTTCTTGCCGACATGAGGGGTGGTCATGACGACCTTATATGATACTATGAGGTACATAGGAATTCTTTAAGTACACTATACATATGTATCGTGGAAAGTAAAGGGTACTTGGGATCCCTACTCTTATAGTATCTCCAGTTTATGCGGCTACACACATCTGGGCCCATTTAGAGGGTTACACTGGACTCATATAGCTCGTAGGTGGGTTCAGCATGGTTAAGCTACACATAGCCAGGTTAATGGTTTTAAAGTCATGCAAAACCCGATTCCCTTTCTCGACATGGTTATGTAAATCTATATGTATGATTGTGTGTAATGGTTGGTTTACATGGTTTTATTGTATGACATTATTTCATCCCTATCCTGAGTACTTGCTAGCGTTCACCCACTAACCCATCCTTAGGAGGTTGTATCCATACGCGATGTAGAAACTGACCATTCTACTCACCTTGTTTAGTCATCGAATCTCGAGATCAGCTCTGTTGGATTAAAGTGGTGAGCTTCCATATTGTGAAAGGCTCCATTTCATATCATGGACATCTTTTCCTTTTTTGGATATTTTATTGATATCGGTTTTGTCTATGGTTGGGACATGTCGTATCCAGATATTGGTTTACTTTTTGTTAGAGGCTTTTGTGGAACTACTATAGGTTAGAATGGGAAAAATTGGTAGTGGTATCATCCTTAGTATTGAGATTTGTATTAGGGATGATATCATTGGACTAAATTTTTGATTGGTTCATTCTCTTATATTATGTTATAGACAAACTTGGTTATTATTTTGGTTGACTACTTATGGTTTTGGTTTGGTAATGGTAATTAGTTGGGTTTGGATGGATGGGCTCATTTTAGTTAGCCTAGTAGACCTATCCCAAAATCTGGATTTGCGCAATTATACGTTATCTTATTATATGATCAAAATTCATCCGACTCAAGGTTTGGGTATAGTTGGTTGGGTTGGGTATCAGGGGTGGTCTCCAGTCCTGTTTTGACTTGGGATGCCTATTATGACAAGGCCCTGAATTGGGTCATGTCAAGATGGTATCAGAGCTTTTGGTTCATGATCAATTAGGAGTCCACAAAGCCGTGTCGAGTAGAGTTTCTTTTAGGGGTGTGTAGTGTGCCATACTCATAAGGGAAAGACTATAAGGCATTTAGGAATGTTTCACTTTCTTGGTATTATATTTTCAAGATGCAAGGTCTAAGGTCCTTTCTAATTCCTATTTGTTTGTTCGCTTTTTTTATCATACCTCGATGATATGAGATGTAAGGTAACTCTTCTATCCCAATTGGAGATAGTGCAGAAGGGACATATACTACTCAGGGGATCCATACTCAATCTAGGGGTCCATTCCTTGATATTTATGGAGTTTTACTGGTTGGTATTGCTACTAGTCCTTCTCAGGGTGAGGTGAATAATGCGAAGGTTTGGCCATTAATTCATATTATTTCTAAGTTGGTTGCTGCTCAGGCTGAGAAGGGTGCATCTGGTATTTCATCAGCTGAGGCCTCAAGGTTTATCCAGTTTATGCATATGAATTCTCCTACTTTTACTGGTCTAAAGGTGAATGAGGATCCTCAGGGTTTATTGGATGAAATGTATTAAATCTTCAAGGTGATGTATATCACAAATATGGAAGGGGCAAATTTTACAGTTTATTAGCTTAAGGATGTGACGTACTAATGGTAGACTTTCTCTAATGCTTTTTTGACCGGTTGCTTTCCTCAGGAGCTAGGGGAAGTGAAAGTAGATGATCTTATTAATCTGAAGTAGGGGAAGATGTCAATCAGGGAATATGCCAAGAAGTTCCATCAGTTCTCAAGGTATGCTCTAGATATGGTGGTTGATATAAGGGCTAGGATGAGAAAATTTACCTCAGGGTTGTCTCAGGAGTTGATCCTTGAAAGCAAGACTGCATTGCTGACCAAGGACATAAATATCTCTAGGTTGATTATTTATATGCAATAGGTACAGAAAGAAAAGATGAAACTGGCTAAGTTTGGTGAACGGCAGGGTAGGAAGATTATTTCAACTAATTAGGGTGGTACTCAACAACAAGGTGGTCAGGATGGTGGTAAGTGTCTAAATAAGAAATAGGGGATTTTTAGTTCCTTCTTTACAGCTAGTGCTCCTTACCCGAAATAATTGGGTGACAGGCGTCAGTAGGGTGGTGATAGCTTTAGGACATAGGGTGACCAACTCAGGTAAGTTGGGCTTAGTCGGCTTCTTCATGCCCTCTTTGTCTGTTCTATGGTAGGTTGCATAGGCATTTCTATGATGAAAGGAGGGACAAATATTTTAAATGTGGCTAGCCAAGCCATATGCTTAGAAACTGTCTAATTGATAAGGCTTCTTCGGGAGCAAGTAAGGATCCGGTTGCTTCATCTTTTGCTTCTGACCCAAAGGGTGCTGCTTCTGTATTACTTTTTGCTCCTGGTATCAATGTGGGTCGGAATAGGTTATATGCTCTTAATACTCGATAGGAATCTAAGGAATCACCTGATGTTATGACTGGTACCTTACAATTCTTTTTTCACGACATGTACTGCTTTCTTGATTTGGGGACTACTCTTTCTTAAGTGACCGCATATGTGGCTATGTATTTTGATTTTGATCCAGTGGTTATTTCGAATCCTTCTTCTATTTCTACCTAGTAGGTGACTCTATTATTGCTAAAAGGGTCAATAGGGTGTATGTGGTATCTGTTGGTAGTAGGAAAACTTTGGTAAATTTGTTTGAACTTGGTATGGTGAACATTGATGTTATTCTGGGGATGGATTGGTTATATTATTATTATGCATTCTTAGATTGTAGGACCCATAAGGTTGTCTTTAGGTTCCCTGGTGAACCGGTTATTGAGTGAGGGGTTGGTTTCCTAGATCCTACGAGGAGGTTTATTTATTTTTTAGGGCTCAAATATTAATCTCTAAAAGGTATCTCTATCATCTAGTCCAGGTTAAATATTATAACTCGGAAGGGTATTCTTTTTATTTAGTTATGATGGTAAATGAGTTTCCTAAGGTTTTTTTGGATGATCTTGCTGTTGTTCCTCTGGATAGGTAGATCGAGTTTGGTATTGATTTGGTTTTGGACACTCACCCAATATTTATTCATCCTTATATAGTGGCTTCGGCTAAGTTAAGCTTACTCAAGGAGCAACTTAAGGATCTTTTGGATACGAGTTCCATCCGTCCTAATGTATACCCATGGGGTGCACCAATTTTGTTCGTGCGTAAGAAGGATGGTTCCCTTCGGATATGATAAAGGCTAAGAACACGTATGCTCTTCCAAGGATAGATGAATTGTTTGATCAATTGCAAGGTGCCAAATTTTTTTCAAAGATAAATCTTTGGTATGGGTATCATCATCTTATGATTAGGTAGGTAGATAACCACAAGACGACTTTTCAGACTCGATATAGGAACTTTGAGTTCTTGGTGATGTCATTTGGTTTGACCAATGACCCAATGACATTTATGGATCTAATGAATAGGTTTTCAGGTAGTTTCTAGATCATCTTGTCATTATGTTCATTGATGACATCCCGTGTATTTTAAGAGTGGGGTGGATAATGCTAATCAACTTTGGGTGTTGTTGCATACCTTAAGGGAACAAAAGTTGTATGCCAAGTTCTCAAAGTGTGAGTTTTTATTGAGTGATGTAACTTTTCTTGGTTATATTATTTCTAGTGAGGGGATCATGGTAGATCCAAATAAGGTGGCTATGGTTAAAAGGTGGCCTAGACCCACAACTCCAACTGACATTTGGATCTTCTTAGGTTTGGTTGAGTATTATAGGCAATTCATGAAGGGTTTCTCGACAATAGCTACCCCATTGACTAAGTTGACTCAGAAGAAGGTACAATTTTCTTAGTCGGGTTCTTTTGAGGGGTGTTTTGAGAAGCTAAAGCATAAGCTAACTTCGGCACCAATTTTGACATTGCCTGAAAGTAATGAGGGGTTTGTGATTTATTATGATGCATCTCGATTGGGGCTTGGTTGCATTTTGATGCAACATGGGAAGGTGATTGACTATGCTTCCAAGCAGTTAAAGGTACATGGGAGGAATTATTCTACTCATGATTTGTAGCTTTTAGCCATGCTTTTTGCTTTGAAAATATGGCGGCATTATTTATATGGAGTGCATGTGTACATCTTTAATGATAGTAAGAGTGTATAGTTTGTTTTTACTTAGAAGGAGCTAAATCTCAAGTAAAGAAGATGGTTGGAGCTTCTTAAGGACTATGATATGATTCTTCACTACCACCCAAGTAAAAGTAACACGGTTGCTGATACTCTTATAGGTTATCAATGGGGCATTTGGTTCAAGTGAAAAAAGAGAAGTGGGAATCGGTAAAGGATATTCACCGCTTGGCTAATCTTGCAGTCCATTTTCTAGACTTTGAGGATGGTGGTGTGATGGTACAAGAAGTGGTTCAATCATCTCTTGGTGAATAAATCAATGAGAAGCAAATTCTAGATCCTATCTTGATAAAAATATAGGGTGATATAGTTCGGTAAAAGGTAATGGTATTTGAGGTTAGTGGTGATGGTACCTTAAGGTATCAAGGGAGGTTATGTGTTCCTGATGTGGATGGTTTGCGTGAAAGGGTATTGGCTGAGGCACATGAATCGTGCTATGTTCATTATCCCGGTTTGAGTAGAATGTATCATGACCTCAAAGTGATGTATTAGTGGAGAGGTATGAAGAGAGATGTGGCTAATTTTGTAGCCAAGTGCATGGTGTGCCAACAAGTATGAGTTTAGCACTTGAGGCTTGGTGGGTTGTATCAAGAATTGGAATGGCCAGAATGGAAATGAGAACTAATCAATATGAATTTCATTACTGATCTTCCTCGAACACGGAATCAATTCGATTGAATTCGGGTTACTGTAGATAAGATGACAAACTTGGCTCACTTCTTGCTAGTGCAGACTAAATTTTCGGCGGAGGATTATGCGAGGTTGTGACTTTATAAGATCATGAAGCTGCATAGGGTACCTTCTTTGATTATTTTTTATCATGGTACGCAATTATCATCTCACTTCTGGCGGTCTTTTCAGAAGGGATTGGGGATTAAGGTTAGTTGTAATATCCCAAAATTTCTTAGCTTAAATTCATTCCTAGAACGTTAAGAGATAGTTTCAAAAATTAATAATATTTATTCTATGTTAAATTTTCTGAATTTCATTGAGTGGGAAATTTAATAAGCTTTCCATCGATATAAGATTCGACCAAATCCGACACTGGGTGAAGGAAGTATGGAATTTTAAGTTGACAGTGTGCCACCTGGGCACTTGGCACGTCACGGGAAAGGAAAAATTCGTAATTGTCCACTTCCATGGAAAACTTAAGGGCACCGCGATTGTGGCACATCGCGGTGAAAGCCCAGTTCCCATTCATCCACTTTTAAGTGAGCCACCACGATAGTGGCGCGTCACAGTGGCCACCCAGTTCGGAAAATGTTGCATTTTTAGTTATGTTTAAAAGCTTATAAGGGCATTTTGGTCAATTCCCTTGCTCCCAATCCGTCCAAAACACAAGATTTAACATATTCCAAGCTTATGAGATTTCAAGTGATTGAATGTTGAATGGCACAACTATTTTCATATAATTATGTGTATAATGAAATTTTCCAGATTTTTCCAATTGAGTTTAAGCATGATATTGAGATTCTTGATTTTATTATTTTTATATTGTTGAAGTATTTTCAAGAAGCAGTTTCAACATGATGTTTTGCTTCGATTTTACATGAGTTTGAAGCATGATTCATTAAGCTCTAATTAAAGATTGCTATTTCAAGATTGTTTGTTCCATGAGCACCATATGATAAGATTATTCTCAGATTTTCGATAAATATTTGACCTTTTGGTCCTAAGCTAAGATAAAGAATCCACTTTGTTCATATGACTGGAGATTTGAAGAAAAGAAAGAGCATAATTGGATTTTCTTGTAAACCCTTGTGCTATTTTTGAAGCGGATTTCCTAAGATCCTGAGAATAAGAATGAGAGTAGTATTTAGCACCGAGATGGGGTTGTTACCAAGGTTTCATGCCCCAGAACTATGTGCTACCGTAGGATGAAGATTATTCCCACTTCTACGTGCATGACTAAGACCGTGATCACTAAAGATAAAAAGTTCTATTCTGATAGCAAGGGTAGAACAACTCTCCCAAACATGGGTAAGATATTGAACTCCATGAATGCTCACATGGTTTATGTCGGTTAGAAGAACCGCCCAAAAGAAGTCCCCTACTCTTAAAATAGTCTATTGGTTGAAAGGCTTAAGATAAAAGTATATGTTTTGAAAGCTATGGATGTTAAGATTTCTTAAAGTCTTGAGATGAAGTATTCCCCTTACAGTTGACAAGATAATGTGGTAGTTTTTTGAAAAGAACCGATTTTAGAACTCAATGTAATGGCTCAGAAGATTCATATTATATGCTTTAATGTTCATGATTTATGATCTTCAGATTTTAGATTACTCAAGTCTATGTGAGTCATTTACATTTAGCATGCATGATTTTATAAATTGTGATGATATTGTTTACTTATTGCATTCACCTCCATATACTCAGTAGATCATCAAATTAAAGATCCACATATACGTCTATATGCTACATTATCTCATAATATAGGTTCAGGTGCTCAGTCTCAGCAACATGAGTAATTTTTAAGCATCTTATCTATATCTCTGTAGTTGGTGAGCCCTCACAATTCAAGGATTTAGCTATTCAGACTTCCTTTTTATCAAGTGGATGATTTAGTATACATTTCAGACAGTTTGAGTCAGTTGAGGCCAGTCCCAATGACTCTCTAGATTCAGTCATTGATGAAAATTTAAGAAAGCCTAAGTACTCAAAAACAAAAGTGGTTGAACAGGTGAAGGAGAGACTGCCACCACCTTTCCCATAGAGGCTTAGAAAAGCAAAGGAGGATGCATGCTTCAAAAATTTCTTTGACACTTTCAGAGAGCTTCACATTAACCTTCCTCTTTTAGATGTTTTGTAGGAAATGCCCAAGTATGATAAGTACTTTAAGGATATGGTCACTAACCAAGTTAAGCTGTAGGATGTTGAGACAGCAACACTCACTTAGGAGTGTAGTTCTATGGTGATGCAGAAGATGCCCAAAAAGCTTAAAGACCCTTGGAGTTTTACTCTCCCCATTCAAATTGGCAATAGTTAGGTAGTCTACGTACTTTGTGATTTAGGGGCAAGTATCAAATTGATTCCTCTCTCCTTGTTTAATACATTAGTCTTGGGGAAGTCGAGATCGAGCTCTTTGTTCCTGAAAAATCATAGAAGATAGCTTATTAAGGTTGGTAAGTTTATTATTCCTGCTAATTTTTTTATTTTAGATTTTCAGGCAGATAAAAGAGTTCTAGTCATTTTGGGATGTCCATTCTTAACGATGGAAGAAGCATTGATAGATGTGAGACATGACACGCTCAAAATGAGGCTGGATGATGAAGAGGCAATTTTCAAAGTAAACAAACCACTCAACACACTATCCCACTACAAAGACTTATGTATGATTACTGTGATTGAAGGGGATAAGTATGGGATGGTGGAGTTTAGTCCACCAAAGACCTCTTCAGACTTCCTCACTGAGCTGCCCAAGACACAACCGCCCCAACCTAAAATGGTACAAAATTGATGAGACCAAGAAGGCTAATGTTGAGAAAGATGATGACCTTGATAGTTCATACTCAAGAGGTAAGAAACGGATAAGAAGATGGACACCAAGTAGGAGGAGAAAGATAAAGAAAAATGGATGAGTCAAAGATTGGGTCGTGATGCAACACTAAATTAGGCCCTGCTTGAGAGGCAACCCAAGTTAAGGTAGGTTTTATTTTTAGTTTTTACTTCACTAGTTTTTATTTTTGTTGAGTAACAGGTTGATGGGAATTCTGAGTACCGAGAAACCTGAGCTAAGAAGTATGGCAAAGACTGAGTGTAGGGTCTGCAAACCCCTTGATGTATAAAGATGCTCCTAGCTAGGCCGAGAGGCCTCAAGGAGTATTTATATCTCTACTTTTAAGTATACTTTGGGGATAAAGTAGATTTTTAAGTATGGGGTGGGGAAATTCCCATTTTTTTAATAATTTTAAAAATTTTGTATTAGAAATAAGTGGTATAGTCTTGTTGGTGCTATATTTGACGGCATAATACAAGTGTTTTGGCTATAAAATCATGTTGATTATGTGAATTGCTACTTTTGAGACTCTTAGGCTTATGATTATAACTCTTGTACTTGTTGGAATACTAATTGAATTTATGCTATTGTTTGATTGAGAGTCTATGATGATCCTACTTGAGTTGAGCATGTGCTATGTGTGATGTGAGGTTGTTGTATATTCCTTGTTGCATGTTATGTCTAGAAATTGCCTAGTGTGTGTCAAATAAAGAGTGTGGATATAGGAGATGATATAGGCATTTCCTTGATAGCCATGGTTATACCCTTTTTTCTGACCTACCCTTGTGTATAATCCTAGGTAACCCCATTGAGCCTTTAGCTTATTGTTTGGTATCCTTATTTGTAGCTTGTATCTACTTATTTGCTGGACCTTAATTTGATTCAAAACTCCTAAGTGCATTAGTGTAAAATTAATTGAGTTAAAGAGTTTGAAATTCAAGTAGGATAAAGGTGAAATTGAATCCTCAAAGTAATAGTTATTAGTGTGTACAATTAATGTGTTACAGTTGGCAGTGAAAAAAATTTATGCTACAAAATTGAATTGTGAATTAATAGACAATACTCCTTCCCATAATGTATGTGAATAATATTAATAAGATAAGGCAAAATAAAAGATAGGGGTGGACAAAAGTGGTGTAAATGGATTGTTAAGAGGTGAATTGAATGAAAAAGTGTGATGTATTAAAGAGCTTAGGGAAGATTTTCACTATTACTGGCCAATAGTTTTTACTCATCCCTTAGCCTACATTAAAACCTTTAAAGACCTATTGATCCTGAGCCTTAACATTCTGATATTAGTGGAGTACTAAACTAAGGGAAAGCCTATGGTTCATCTTATGCAACTTGTGAATTCTTTTGGAGAGCAAGCGTAATTTGATTCTTGTACCCATTCTGTTATAAACTGCATTTATATGAGTAATTATAGGTAACTCTCTTATTGTGAAGGCACATATTTAATGATAGTTGGGTAATTTATATGATGTCTTTGATTGAACAATATGTATGAGTTTACCAACTTGGTGAATCAATTCTTGAGGCTGGGATATTTTGAAGTAGTATTCTTGAACTGTCAATTGTGTTTGAAACATGCGTAGTGTAAAAACTTGGATATTAAGTATAGTCAGTGTAGTACTAGATTAAGTGTCTTGCTTGTAGTAGAACTGTGGAGTCTCCTCTGCTTATGATTCTTAGAGTAAAGAGTTGCTCGAGAATGAATATGGCTTTAAGTGTGGGATGGAGGTAAATATTTAGTATATTTCATAGTTAGTTGAGAATTTTTGGTGTGCTTTTTGGAGATAATTCATGAAATTATAATTGATAGAGGTATTAGAAAATATGAAAAAAAAATCCTAGTTGGGTTGTCTCATACAAGTTCATATGTGGTTATAATGACAGGCTTGAATGTCACGTTGGTGTATAAGTGGATGAATGTATTATGGCGCTAGTGAATTCCTAATAAGAGCTCAGAGTTAGTTGTTGAACTGGTAAGAAGTATTAATCTTGATATGAAAGCTATAAAGAGACATAGGATATTAAATCTCATAGTTTGGACTAATATTATGGTGTTATATATAGTACCTTGTGACTTCGAGTTAGGCTTGAACATGTTGAGAGTATGAAGTTCAACTCAAACTTTAGTTGGGATAGTCACATGTACCCATGTGAAGGTTATAAGTTGCATCAAATGAAATGTAGTATTTAAGAGAAATAGTATAGTTGAGAAGAGTGTTTGAGAAGTGTTGTTAAGCTTGAAAGTTTTGCATTTCATAAGACATAGTAATCATATTCTAGCTTTTGTTCTATATTTTTATATCTTATGTTATATATTTTTAGTCGTGTTGTAATTCCTTATTCAAATTCCATAGTCAGATCATGCCTAAAATTCTTTCTCTCTATTGTTATTAGAAGTAATGATAAGAAGAGTCTGAGGAAAATCATATTTCAAATCATATTTCCTTCTTAGTAACTCTAGGAAGTCTTATTGCATTATCTCTCACTTTACAGTTCTATATGCACGATTGTTTCATGAATACTTTAATTGAGTTCTAAACTCTCTGAATGAATTAGCTCATTATATTTAATCAAGCCATTTTAAAAATTTATTTCATGTTAGGTATTTTATCTTTTTAGCTCATCTATATCCTTTATTTTCAAACATGATGGCTAACTGCCTCTATTTGTTCACTCCTTATAAGGATTCAATAGGAGTAAGAGATTCCCCTCCTAGCATTGCGCTCTTCAAATTACATGTCTACGTTATTTCATACGTTTCCTAGGTATGTGATCAAGTTCCATATGTATCAGTTGGATCAAAACTCTGTCAAGGGGTGATTCAAATTACGAAACATGATCAATTTTAGAAATTCAATTTTATGTTATTAACTACATTCTTTTCATCTCAATATCAGTCTTCATTAGAGGAAGAATGATCCCAAGGGGGAGATATTGTAATACCCCAAAAATTTCTAGCTAAGCTTCTAACCATTTTCCATATGTTTATAGGTTCAAAAATTATTATTTTTAATTATAGATAAGTGTAATGATCATTTACCTAGTGTGTAAAATGCTTTTGATGTGAAGAATGTTCATAGGTAACACTTAGAGCAAAGTTGAGTTGAGAACTATTGTTATCGATTGAGTTTAGGTATTTGATCCTACAATGAACAATTTTAAGTGTGTACAACTTTTGGAATATATTGATTTTCGGATCTCATGACCCACCAAATGAAAGGTAATTAATTTATCTCTCCAATGCATCTAATTTGCCTTAATCCGATACTAGAGAGAAAAGTTATGGGCATTTTTGCGAGCAAACTAATGAGGTCCACGATAAGAATGTCGCATTCCCTTTGTGATCCCCGATAAGGGAGTGACACGCCCATGGTCCCAAAGACGCTAAAACTCACTTTGTTTCTAGTTTTTCTAGAGCAAACAAGTCATTTGCATTCTAAATAATCCAATAACTAATACTAACATGTTTTCCCTTATCCCATAACCCAAACAAACAAGTCTTCTTCTCCCATACTCTCAAGAGCATACAAATAAGGGTTTTCTCCAAAATTCAAGCTTCCAAGACTCAAATTCAAGGTTCCTTCAAAGAGAATTCATTAAGTTCAGATATGTGGGATTTGAACAAGGATATTCTTCCGTCCTTGTGCCCAAAAATTTAATTTTTAATTAAACTTAAAGAATTAATTTACTAGGGCTCATACCCATTTTTCTTATGCTTTAAGATTACTATGTTTCTTCATGAGTTAAGCTTTATTTAGCACAAGATTTCATGTTTGCTTATCTTTTTATCCATGAAAGTGATCATGAGTATTGAGTTTGGTATTTTGACATGAGGTTTCTATGAGATGAGATATGATTTCAATTTTAAGAATAAGTTAGCGAGTTTATAAGAAGTTCAAGTACTAGTTCAAGTTACAAAGTATTATAGAATGATTAAATTTTCAGTTTTTAATGATCCTAGATAAAGCATGAAATTCACAAGTTTCTTTAAGAGTATGATTTAAGCAAGAGAAACATGGTTGGTTTTGATCAGTTTTATAAGCTAACGTGTTATTTTAAGGTGAATTTCATAAGTATGAACATACGAGTATATATTTTAAATGTAGTATTTAGTACTGAGAGGGGAATGTCAATTTACCATGTCCTATTTTTCAAAAACTACGTGTCATTATAGGTTTAAGTGGCATCGCCAAAGATTGTCTCCTCACCCCAAGGGGCTAAGTTTAGTGATCACTCTAAGTTAACATTCTATTCCGATGGAAAGGAAAGAACAACTCTCTTCAACGTGGTAAGATGTTGGACTCTGTGCTAGCTCACATAATTTATGTCGGTTAAAAGAATCTCCTACAGAAGTAAAGATTTTAGAAACTAAGTGTAATGACTCACAAGCTTTAAGTAGATGTTTTATGATTTATGCTTATGTTATTTCAGCTTTCATTTTTATTCATGTTCATGGTGAGTATATTTACACTTAGAATGTATGTTTTTAAGTTTATTATATATATCAATTTTAACTTATTGTATTCACCTCAAAATATTCAGTACATTCCAGAAGTACTGACCAAATATACGTCTGTGTGGCTACATTAGTTCATAATATAGGTATCAATTGTAGTCCATGACATCATGATCAAGCGGTTCACAGCTTCCAGCCAGCAGATGATGGATACTTTTTATTCGACAATTCCAGTTAGGGGTGTACAAAAAGTGAACCGATCAATTAACCAAATCAATAAAAAAATCTATTGGTCATTGGGTTAATGGTTTTTTATTGGTTTTATAAGAAATTTATTGGGCAAATGGTTCGATTTTGATTTTAGCTTATTGGGTTTTTGGTTAAACCGACAATCCAATAAGGATACACTAAGTTACTGTTTTACCCCTATTTGTGTTATATGTTTAAATATTTATATATATATATATATATATATATATTATACTACTTATTCACAATTCAGAGATTCACAAAGTATTAACCTATTCAGGGCAATAAAGGCACAAAATAAAGCACAAGTATTGTCGTATTGGAAAGCTTGAAGCATTTAGTAGCATCCAACAATTAGGATTCAACTTTTTTCCAAAGTAACCTTAAGTTCTAGTTTGAAGATTCTTGTAAACTAAAACGCATTGCGTATGATTTTGGTAGCAATTTATTTTTTATGTTAATTGTTACTATTTTTATTTTATGAGTATTTTCTTATTGGTTAAATCGAAAACTAAACCGTTAAGGACAAAAATCGATAAATTGAAAATCGATAAGAAAATATCTTATTGGTTGGTTATTAGTTTTGCATATTTAAAAATTGAAAATCAATAAACCAAACCAATAACATATAAAACTGAACTGAACCGACCGATGCACACCCCTAATTTCAGTCAGTTTTTAGATTTAGTAGTTTATTTTTATTCATTTGTATTGATAAGAGATAAGAGGGGGTCATATCCCGAATACCTATAATTAGTATTAGTAGAGGTTTCATAGACAGTCAGTTAGAGTTGATGTATTCAATTTTAGTTTCCTTTTGTATAACTAATGTTGTAAATATTTTAAATGGTATTGTATTGAATAAGTTCAGCTAATGACATCTCTTCTGCTTATTATTTTTAGTTTTATGTAATTTATTTAGTTGCTCACGAATTATGCTAGTATCATGGGTTAGCTTGGGATTACTTGTAGTTCTAAGCACCGTGTGAC
The DNA here is from genome assembly GCF_002878395.1 of Capsicum annuum. Taxonomy (NCBI): domain Eukaryota; kingdom Viridiplantae; phylum Streptophyta; class Magnoliopsida; order Solanales; family Solanaceae; genus Capsicum; species Capsicum annuum. The sequence goes on from NC_061111.1 coordinate 130,234,478, forward strand.
GTCTGGGGGTAGTCTCGCAACATTATACCATTTCAACAATTTAACTCCTGGGGTCGCTTTTTATCAAATTTAACTTATTTTCAAACGGAGGATTGAAATTCTAAATAATGGTTTGTGACCTGAACTAACCACGTTACTAACCCAAAATCAACATTTTGGAGCTAATGAAGTTGTCAGAATCATCATCCGAGGCTCAAATCACAAAATATTGACCAAAGTTCAACTAAACCTCTTTAAGGGTGTTCAAAACTACAAATTCATTTAAAACACTTTTGAATACATCGTAAATCGTGTCAACCATCCCAACTACTCATAAATGATATAAAAAACTATGAGAAAGAATAAAATGATCCAAACACAAAAGTTTCTAAAAACTAGTAATTATGGTAATATATTTCTCCATTTATGTGGCCCAAATGAAATTTCGACAGTCAATTAAATTTTAATATACTTCAGTAGATATTATATTTTTCTAATTATTGTAGTTGATAATACTTTTTAAGTTTAAGAACAAAAACTAAAGACCACCCAAGAAAAATCAGAATGTTGTATTATGTTATTGTTCTCTTCTTTCTTTTTTTTTTTGGAAACGGACACACTATGACCCTTTGGGAAAAATATTACTACGAAAAATATCTAGGGATAATAGTCCGAAAAATATCTGTACTTTACCTAAATTTGCAGTTGCTCATACTGAATTTTGTGGGGGTCCTATGACCTCCCTAGACTTTTTTTTGGTGTTTAAGTGGCATATATCTGCCCACTTGGATAACTTATTCAGTCACCCAAAGGGAGGTGACACACGACCTTTAAACAAATAATTATTCCTCTTAATTATGTTTTAACTCCTAATTATATAACCCTAAGATATTATCACGGTGGAGTTTTCAATAGTCAAAGTCGAAATTAAGAAGAATAATTATTTGTTAAAAGGTCCTGCGTGAATCACCGCCCTTTGTTTTACTGAATAAGTGGTCTAAGTAGGCAAATATATGCCATTTAAATACAGAAAAAAAGTATAAGGGGTTATAGGACCCCCACAAAGTTTAGTATGTGCAACTGCAAATTTAGGCAAAATACAGGTATTTTGTGGACATTTTTTCCTCAAAAGGTGTCCCAAAATATGGCTAGTCAATCATTTTTATTGCATAAAATGATCCTTTCCTAATTTGAGTCATTTCGCGCAAGGTAATTTACATATAGTTCATATACCATACTAATGCAATTCATAAAAAGAAATAGAGCAGCAGATTTATGAGATGTTTAATTCAAATTGTTCATTTAGAAATTGTGAAGCATTAAATTCTTCATTGAATCCACAACTTCCATGTTAATTTCATTGTTAGTGAAGTATAGAAAATATATAAAAATTGTTTAGTTGTTATATAAAAATTGTATATACAATGAGTATAAGAACTGCATCATTATCATATAAAATATGTATATATATAGGATGTGTATATAAATTGTATTATTGTTTTATAAAATATTCATTTTTATATGATGTGCATCGAAATTGTATCATCGTTGTCTAAAATATGTATATGTATAAGATGCATATAGAAATTATATCTTTATTGTATAGAATATATATTTGTATAATATGTTTGTCGAAATTGTATAAGTATCTATCTACAATATATTAAAAGTGTGAAGGGAGTTAGAAATATTATTTGAATTTTTTGTCCTTCATTAAAAGTCTCTGCTTTAGACAGAACTCTGTTTCACTTATTTTGTTCGATTATTATATAATTATATTTATAATATGACCCTGAAATAGATAGAAAGAAATCACCAATTTTCTTTCAACTTCTACGTAAAAAAGACTACCAAATATCAATTAGGATTTCTATTATTAGTAGTTTGATATGATTAGAAGTCTTATTCAATACCATAGTTAATAAAAATCAGAGTACTATTTATGGAGGGATAGATTTCTTGTATTTTAAAGAAACGGATTCCAGAAAAAATTAAAAATAAATAAAAGAGAGGATCTAGCGAGTGCGAATAGCAACAACATGTATGACTACTAACATGCATTGCTACGTAGAAGTTTCTATACAAGAAATAATTATTTGTCAAAAGACAAAATAAAAAGGTTAATATTTTGTCGATGAAGATGTAATATTTTTGCTATTTATTTCTACTTATTGTTTCTTGTTTTTATATTATATCATTTTCTAGAATATTTTGTCTTGAGCAGGGATCTTTCGGAAACAACCTCTCTATCTATAAGGTAGTAGTATGGACCATATGCACTTTATTCTCCCCATATCATATTTTGTGAGAATATAATGAATATGTTGTTGTTGATGGAGATTTAAGTTTTAAATTTTGAATTTAATTTCTTTTTTGTCAAACTCTGTAAAATACTAATACGATAGTACTATTTGAATTTTTTTTTTAAAATTCTATGCTTTTAGATTTTGTAAAAAGCGTGATGTATTTATTATCATTGAAAATGTCCAAATATGAGGGTGGGATCTACATCATATAAGTTAGGAGTTTATGTGAATTCAATAATTTTTGTTTAAATTCTGTATATTCACAAAATTCATATTAATATTTGAATATGAATCAAGCTTTTATTCTATATTAATAGACTCTTAATTAAGAGACTTTTATTGATTGACTATGTTTCACCTTAGTCCTTCCTGTTATTGTTAAGTTTTTACAAATATTTATGTTATTATTATGCTCATAATAATGTAGTTCATAGCCGGCAAGGGCATGATTGAGTGTTTGGGAGGTGGGTCTTTCATGTGAGTAACCAGGTTCAGCCTCGAAATTTTTAATAATAATAATAATAATAAGGAAAAATAACATAAATATACCTCTTAACTTACCATATCTACACAACTCTCCACCGTTACAAAGTAATTACAAAAATCTCAGTTAATTATGTATCTTCTTTGGATGTATCATGAAACTGATTATGTATCTTGACAGATTTAAAATTAAAAAATATATATATTAAAACTAATAATGTATCTTCGTTGTTATAAGGTGCTAATTATGTATCTTCACATATCCAAAATTAAAATTTTCAGTAAATATGTAAAATATTGAAATTTTCTGTAATTAAGCTCCAAACTATCGGGATTTATGTTATTTGTGCTAATAATAATGTAGTTCGTTTTTTCTTTCTCTTTCCATTTTTCTTTGTTGAGTTGTGATATTAAAGTAGCATCATGTTTACAAGAATATTTAATTTAAATTTGAGAATTGTTAGTTTTGTGAACTATTTTGATTTTTATTTTATAAATGTACCATTTAAAATATATTATTAGCAATTTAAATTTTATATTAAATGACTTGGAATAAATATGCAATACACGATCCCATAGACTAGTCATATAAATATATCAGCTGCTAGCAAACGGCTAACAGATGAAAATAAAATTCAATAAGCATGTTATGTCAATATTTTTAGCTGCAGCGCTATTAGTCTACTTTTTTCTTTTTGTTTTTCAAGTTTTTGGTATTTAAGAACTATTCAAGAAAGTTCAGTTACATGGATATTAGTACACTATTGGGCTATCAGTTGCAGAGAACAACCTTGTAGTACTTTTTTCAAGATACTTAGTGGGGATCATTCCTTCAATGATGCAGTTTTGATACCAAACTCCCCAAGAACACAACAACACAAACACCAAAATCAGTCCACTAGTTCAAGAACTATGGACCCTTTTGATGACCTCTCTCAGATTCGCAAGAAGAACAAGAAGGGAAGTGAATCAAGAGTAAAACACACTAAAACAGCAACAACACTTGATGAACAAGATGCAATAACAACAACACACGGTTACAAGACAAGTACACAAACGGATTACACTAGATATAGACAAACGATTACAAGAAAGTAAAGATAGATAGATAGACAAAGGGATGGTATAATATTAACAACCCAAAAGCTTATTCCACTTTTGGACCTTTAATATCACACACAACCTAAACCTATCTCTTACGTGACCTCAAGGGAACCGAAATTCGCAAGTAATCTTTGTTTCTAAGCAAATGATCAACATAAGGATTCCACCTTGCTAAAGACTCTCAAAGAGGCTACAAAATATATTCTCCAAAAATCTTCCAAAAATGATCTAATAAGGTTCTATTTATACCTAGGTTAACTTATTACAAATGACTAAAAAATCCTTGCAAAGGGAGGATGAACAGTGAACGCGTATGAACAGTGAACAGTTTTGGAGCTTGTGGGACTTGTTCTTTACACTTCAAAGCTTGTTCCTTGGATGGGCAGCCCCCGAGCTCGAGTCTTGACACATTGAAACCCGATCATGATCGTACCCATATCATCCTCTCCTTCTTAGAAAGGATTCGTCCTCGAATCTGAACTTTGCAAAGCAATAGGAAGGACAAGCAAATAAAAGTTCCTCAAGGTATGAGGGTTAGGATTAGTGTAATCAATCATAGAATCTTGCCAAGGTGGGTCAAACTTCACATATACCCAAACATCCCTCTTATCCAAATACCCCTACCAAGGGAGAATCAACTAGTTTATCCACATAAGTGTGACAAGAAACAAGGAACAAGCGTCGCTTATCAAGTGGAAAACCTAGACTCTTCTTGGAACAACAATTAGACTTGAAAACCGAGAGAGGAAAGCCATACATTCCATGCACATTCAAGTCATTCCAAAAGATATCCTCATCACCACACTTCAAATGATCACCGAAATCAAATGGGTAGAGTTTCCATAGGCACGGGTTGGGAATACACTTCCTTACCCCAATACTACTACAATAATGATCAAGTGTCCCCTCTATACTATCATGGTCAATAACAAAACCAACTAGAGGGTCATCCTTAGTCATTCGGCTAACATATTTAACATCATCATTTTCACACACAAGTTGGTCTTCATGACTTCCATAAGACAATGTACTACCACTTTCCACAATGGCTTCAACACTAGGTGAATCAACTAGTGTATCCACAAGTTGTACATTATCATCACAAAATGAAGGCACATTCAGCTCACTTAAAGACAAACTATCATTCACACTTAATTGGTTATTATCCTCATTCACTAGAGTGCAAAAGTTAGTTTGATTACCTTGTAGCTCATGTGGAGCATGGCCACTCACGGGAATTTGATTAGAAAGGCTTGGATGCTCCATCAAGTTACCCAACTTCTTGTACAGAGAGCCTTCCGTCCCTTCCTATCTTCCTTCAATTCTGTCCATTATTCGCCTATCTATGGCATCAAGCCTTGCCATGATGGATTTAACCCAACTAGGCATTTTAGCTTCAGTCGCCATTGTACCCATCAAGAGCTACTAAGCAAACAACACAAAAACAACAAACACATTAAAGATTAGCAAAAATCAGTCCATAATTTGTCACAATGCATCTCAAAATAGTCCACAATCCCTCACTTTCACACTTTGGATTTTTCATTCTATTGGCCTTATAAGTGTTGATAACTCGCTTATACTCAAATGAGGTTACTTGGTCCCAATTGTGGCTCGAGGTCGGAGTAGATTCTTGTTTGAAACGACTCAAATAAGTAATGTACGAACTTGAACCAAAAAAGATAATACGACTCAAAAACAAGAAAAGCACACAATAAACATAACATGAAGAACGTACACAAAACTAACTTACAAGCTAGTAGGGTATTACTAGGTTGTCAATTAGTGTCGAACAAACAAACGAAACTAGGAAACAATAAAATGAAACTAAGAAATCTAAAATTTGAACTCAAAAATATTGCGTGAACAGTACTTTAATGGCGTAGCATTCCATTATTGGCCTCGAGTTTTATCAAAATTTTATTTCTCAATTTCAAGTCTTGATCAATATACAATTTGGAATTGGTGGATTTGGTTAATTGAGGGAAAAGTAGTCTTTGAGCCTTTTTGTTCAAATTTCAAAAGCAAAACTTGACTTCTTTGAACTTTCTCCTTGAAACAAGACCTTAAATCAAGAAAAAATAGATGAAAAGTCATTGAAGTGATAGGGACAAGTCTTTCACTAGCAACTACTACAAGCTTGTCTTTCACCTTTTTAGATCCAGTTTGCACTTTAAGGATTAACAAGATAATGAAAGAGTGAAGAACCTTAAGAACACAACAAGTCCAAGAACAACAACAATTTAAGTTTCCAAATCCACTACAACAAGACCATCAAATCGTCCAAGGTTTAGGTAACAATAACATCCAACTCGGCCACACCTTGTTCACATCAACAACTTCAACAAGTTCAACTTCAATCTTAGATTTGGATACTTTTTAGTGTTGATGAGAAAGAAACCAACACTAGAAACACTCTAAGCAAACAAAAGACTACAAGTTCTAGACACATAATAAACAAATCTTGGCTAAGATAACAACAACACAATTTTCGGCCAAGAACACAAAATGGACAGATTTGCACTTTTCTGAAAAATATTCAGTTTTCAGTTTTTTTTTAATTTTCGTCCAAGAGAACCCAGGATTGGTAGTATAGGAACACAACCAGCCTTGCTCTGATACCCAATGATACCAAACTCCCCAAGAACAAAACAACACAAACACCAAAATAAGTTCACTAGTTCAAGAACTATGGACCTTTTTGATGACCTCTCTCGGATTCATAAGAAGAACAAGAAGGGAAGTGATATCAAGAGTAAAACACACTAAAACAGCAACAACACTTGATGAACAAGATGCAATAACAATAACACACGGTTACAAGATAAGAACACAAACAGATTACACTAGATATAGGCAAATGATTACAAGAAAGTAAAGATAGATAGATAGACAAAGGGATGGTATAATATTAACAACCCAAAAGCTTATTCCACTTTTGGACCTTTAATATCACACACAACCTAAACCTATCTCTTACGTGACCTCAAGAGAATCGGAATTCTCAAGTAATCTCCGTTTCTAAGCAAATGATCAACACAAGGATTCCACCTTGTCCAAGGATTCCACCTTGTTAAAGACTCTCAAAGAGGCTACAAAATATATTCTCCAAAAATCTCCCAAAAATGACCTAATGAGGTTCTTTTATACCTAGGTTAACTTATTACAAATGACTAAAAAATCCTTGCAAAGGGAGGATGAATAGTGAACGCGTATGAACAGTGAACAGTTTTGGAGCTTGTGGGACTTGTTCTCTACACTTCAAATCTTCTTCCTTGGATGGGAAGCCCCCGAGTTCGAATCTTGACGCATGGAACCCTGATCATAATCATACCCGTATCAAGTTTCTATCTGCTCTTGTATCTAATAATGCCACTTTTTAAATTGTGTAATTTTTATTTATAACTAATGTAACGGGTATATGGTAACTTTGTACTTTATCTTTTGTAATTTTATCATTTTTTGAATGATTCCTAGGAACCTAATATCTTTATTATTATTTTTTACTTGTGATGCTTCTCCAAGCTCTAATTGACATCATTTAGATTTTTTATTAGAAGTTAAATAACTAATAAGTAATCTATTGTTAAATTCTAAAAATCCTTACAAAAATATATACAATACACATCTTTTCAAAGAGTCGTCAATAGATTTAATTTCATCAGCTACCGGACAGATGAAAAGCAAATATCCTATATTAGTGTATACATACACAGATGTAAAATAGATAGAGTAGGAAAAATATTAGTTAGCATTTCTGAGGCCTATTTAAGGGTTGTTTTCATTAATCTGTAATATACCCTATGTATTATTACTATTTCTTTTGTATTTACCTTACTATTCATATTTTTTATTTTAACATTTAATGTTAATGTATCCATAATATTTTGATCATTAATATCTATAGAAAAATTAGGATAACAATTAAAGTATATCGGGCCATTACGGGCAACTTGTCGTTGATACCATTTAGGGGACGAAGTGTGAGTATGAGTAGGAGCGGCTAGAGCATTACGTATCCTAGAGCTAGTCGAAATTAGTGTTACTCTCGAAATATTTACTTTTCTAGTTAGTGATTATTGTTTTTCTTCCTTTATGTTCTTAGTTTTATTTCTTAAGTTGGGTAGCCGTTTAGTAGCGGTTTAGACATTGACAAACCTGAAATTTTTTATCCTATTAGCTCTGAGTGTGTGAAAAAATAGAGCCGGATCCAGAAGGTGTTCCCGTCCTCAATCCTATAGGAATAAAATAAAAGAATTTTAGGAGAAGAAATCAGTAATTACTGCACACAAAAATAATTATTGTGGTAGTAACACCTAAAGTAGACTTTGGTCCTAGGATAGTATTTTCTCTCTCATCTGCAAAAATCCTATTGAATACTCCAACAACCAAAACGTAATAAATACTGTTAATATTTCTGCCATTTCTAGTAAAATTGCTAAAATAGAAAGTGATTTACAGAATTGAAATATTTTGAAAGAAAGTTTTAATAAGTTTATAAAATTGAACACTTTGATTTTGTTAAAATTATAATATTAAAACTTTGTAATATGTCGTTGCAATTAATAGAAATATTGAGACTATTAAATTATTAGAAGTTGAAGATATTAATAGATATAGAAAAAATTACAAGTTCCTTCACATAGGTCTTGTTCAAGTAGCAGTTAAACCATTATATATATTAGTTTTAGATGTATCTATATGTCTACTTTTAAGAGATAATAGGTTATTAAATTTTGATGATTCATTATTAGCAGCATTACAAAGTAACCTCGCTAATGGCCCGGTATACTTTAATTGTTATCCTAGTTTTTCTATAGATATTAATGATCAAAATATTATGGATACATTAACATTAAATGTTAAAACAAAAAATATGAATAGTAAGGTAAATACAAAAGAAATAGCAATAATATATAGGGTATATTACAGAGTAATGAAAATAACCTTTGCCCCTAAGGCTAAAATAATTAGTAATGAAGGAGCTACCATGCTTATGGAAGCTAATCTTAATCATAATAATACCCTGTCTCAAAAATAATAAAATGGAATGATATATTAATAAAAGATAATTGGCATTTTGACTCCATAACGGAGTCAGAAATTGAAGAAGAAAATTCAAATATTGAACAAGTAGTACAATATGCAGATTAATCTATAAATTTAAAATTTCTAAGATCACAATTTTTTAATCAAGCAACTTCTAGTAGAAGATTGTCCTTTTATAGACCTTCAGTCTCTAAGTCAGAAAGGGAAGTAACATTGGAAGATATTGAAAGATAATTAAAAGGAGTTGATTTCTCAAAAATAATTGCAAAAGTAGAATATGAATCTACTAATTTAAAAGCTAAAAAATCAATAAGTCCCACTGTTAGTGAAATGCTAGGAGTAAGAAATTCCCTATGCATGATTAGGTCAGATGTAATATTTGAACCTGACTTTGAATATTTAGACAAATTATGAAATAGTTCAGAAAATTCTATTAAAAAGGAATGGCATAAATAATATTATTCATTAAAAGAAAGATATTCTTTTAGAGAAAAATGGTGCAATAATATGCAAAGAATAAGATGTAATATTGAATTTTTTTTAAATGGTTTGAAATTATAGAAAAAATAGATGATCAAAAGAATTCGTTAAACATGATTGTTAATAAATGGTATACTACTAATAATAAAGTAGTAGAATCAACAATTCCTCCACTAGAAGAAATTAGCCTATCAGTAGAAGGTAGAATTGTTACTGCCTCGCCTTTTAAATTAGCTATAGTAGATAATAAAGGTGATCCTACAAATAAAGATATTAATAAAATACTCCAACAAAATAATTATACAAATCAATTATTACATGTGGTTTCTAAACAGATTCTCGAAGTGGAGAATAAATCAACTTTTAAAGATAAACCAGTTCTTCTCATTATGATAAAAAATTAGAATCACTTTCGATATTTAAATTACCAAAATTTTCTAAGTTTGAAGAAAAGTTTGAAGTAAAAAAAATTAATGAAAGATTAAAATTTGAATTAAAAGTCACAAATGACAAGGTTATAAGAACTTTATCAGAAAAAATGATAATGAAATTAACAAACTAAGCTCTAAATATTCAGTACAAAAGAATTATTATAAAAACTCCACAATTCTGGATATGAAGTATGATGAAAATGAATTTTTATCTCATACTTCACATTCTGAAAAAAAAAAAAAAGTCGCGGAATGAAATATAGAAGGATTAGTAGAACATCAAATATATAATAAACTACATAAAATGGGAATGACCATTACGACATATAAATTTGTCAAAATGACAGACAAACAAGCAGCGTTTATGATTATATCAGGCTTTACATGTACTATAAAATATTGGTGGGATAATTACCTCACAAATAATAATAGACAAAGCATTTTAAATGCTACAACTATTACTCAAGTTATTAAGACTGAGTCAACAGGGCAAACGGTTCAAAAATCAAGTTTCAGAAGATGCCACTGCTATTTTGATTTATAGTATAGCTAAATATTTTATCGGAGAACCTCAACTTTTTCAAGATAGAAGTTTACAAATATTATCAAATCTATCATATTCAAAGTTAGACGATTTTAGATGGTATAAAGATGTTTTCCTCAACAAAGTCATGATTAGAGAAGATTGTAATCATGATATTGAAAGAAAAAAATTTATAAGTGACTTACCAACATTATTGTCGAAAAGGTTAGAACAAAATTAAAAGATAGGTTTGAGGGGAAAATTCCTTATAGTAATTTAACTTATAGTGATATTATAAGTTTTATAAATGTCACAGGAATTATGTACAAATATTAAGCTTAAAAATCAACTAAAAAGAGATAATAAGATAACTCGCAAGGAGCTAGGTACTTTTTGTGAAGACTTCGATTATGTAAATTGATCATCCCTTTCAAAGGAAGCCACCAAAAAGGGTAAGAAACAATATAAAAATTATAAAGATAAATCAGATAAATCTCATTAATATAAAAGACGATTTAAAAAATCTAAAAAGGCTCCTAAAGGAGAAAATAAAATCAATAATGAAACATGCTGGAACTGTGGTAAAATTGGGCATAAGACTAAATATTGTCGGGTCCCAAATAAAAAGAAAGATAAGATAAATATGTTAGAATTAGGACACGATGTTAAAAAAAATTGTATTCAATACTTGATGAAAATAAAAATAATTCGTCTGGTGACGAAAGTCTTAGTGATGATAATCAACTTAACGTTGCATACAATTCATAAAGTAGTGAATTAATAAATCATTGTAATTGTAGCGGTGCAATTTATACTTGTAATAGTCATTCAATAAATATTATCACCAATAATAAAGAGAAGGGCGTCTTATTTGACATGATAGATAATCTAGAACACCCAACTTTTAGGAGAAAATATTAAATAGCTTTAAAAGATATTGGGCTTGATCAACAAGTTGATAATAAATAATTGAACCCTTTAATATGAAAAACATACTAAATAAATTTAAAGAACATAAGTCTGAAACAACCATGCAAGATCTTCAGAAAAAATTATTGTACCTAAACAAAAGAACCTAAGCAAGTTAAGCAGAGACTTAACAATTGAGAAACAAAGTCACTTGCTAATAAAATATTAAAGGATTTAACTTCAAACCAAGACTCCAAATCACATCAATTTGAGCTTGGTGAAACATCAGAAGTAAATAATAATAAAAATAAAATCTCTCGAAAAACTTCATGTGAGCAAATCAGGAATTAATGCAATTACTATAGTTAAACCATAAAGTTATCATATACCAATTACCGTAGTCGTCAAGAAAGATTATAAAATTTATAAGGTTGTATCATTTGATATAGGTGCTGATGAAAATTGCATTATAGAAGAATTAATTTCGATAAAGTATCTAGAAAAAGTACTACCCGCTTATTCTTCGCAACAGCAGAAAAATTAAAAATAAATTATAGACTCCCCAAAGCCTGTATTTGCAATGAAAGAGTTTGTTTTATTAATAATTTTGTAATCACTGGAGATATTAATGAAGAGATAATATTAGGTATTCCTTTTATCACTCAAATAAAACCTTATATTGCCGAGCTAGATAACATTCATATCACTATTTTGTGCAAAATGATTATTTTTTCCTATCTAAATAGTATATTAAAAGAAGAAAGTGATTTTATAAAAAATAAAATTATTTTTAAAGAAAATTCAGCCTAATGGGGATTAGAGGAAAACTAATCCATTATTAAAGGAAAATTTTTATAAGTTCAAATTTTGAATATCTTTTAAATTATTTTATACAAAATATCAACAAATTTCAATTTTTTATGGGAGAAATTCACACCCAAATATTTTAACAAAATTTCTCTACAAAAATATTATGAGACCTGGAACATCAGGATCAAGGTTAAGGCCTCTATTCCAGCCTTTTCGATCAGAGGAAAAAATAAAAAGACCCTTCACTGAAAAAGATAAAAGGTTAGAAAATAGGTTTTCAGTCTTGGTAGAATATTCATCCCTGCCAAAGCCTACTGTTTTGTTATCGTCAAAAGAGTCCAAACTAGTGTACCAAGAATGCAACCACTTAAGCAGATATTTAAGGAAGAATATTCATCAATCAATAAAAATATCGTCATTCAAATAAAAGATAGTTATATGATGAAACCACCGGAGACCTACTCACAAGTAGTCTTTCCAGCCACTCCGCAAAAAAAAAGTAGAGTATTCCTAATAAAAAATAATTCGAGATAGTAGATTTCCAGGTACTGCCGATAATGACACTTGATAAAAAGTATGAAAATTTTTGACTATCAAAATTATTAAAACCTTGTTATACAAATTAGGACTATGTGGAGACAGATGATCCCCTTAAGACCCGAAGGTATTAGGAGTTCATATTAACAGATATAAATTCGTTATAAATCGAGCATAAATTAGCTGATATAAGTGATCCCAATAGTATTCAATATTCAAAGTTTACAATCAAAAGGATATTGAGCCCATTTGAATGGTATGTAGATCACCTACATACACCCATTCCTCTGTCGAGACCTCATCGACCTCAGACCTATAATTGACACGATTATAAGGTGGCTGGTACAACTTTATATATGTTAGGCCCAACACTCACTCTTGGTTCATAAAATATTCAGAGCAGATGAAGATTGTTGTAATTCCCTGATGGTTCTACGACGGATGGAGCCAGTTTGGAGAAAATAAACATGTAATGTATACACAGTTTTAAAACCAATTTGAAAAGTTTTAGGTAGAGCTGAATATTTCTACACTATCAGAAAATGTTAAATAGTGTAAATTTTTTATCGCTAAAACAATTTCATATATTATCTATTAGTCCTTTGATATTCATGAAATCGAAAGGATCAACTACTTAAGCAAAACTATCAAGATTAAAGGATGGAGTCCGACGGAGAAGCCAGCAACAAGCTCATCCTCACAGAAGGAAACACACCTCTACAAAGAGGAATTAAAAAGAAGGCTCAAAGAAGCCTTGTCAAATCTAGATAATGGGGATAATTCAAAACAGATTATGGAGTTATTAGATATTGCATCCTATCATGCCAGCGAATCCAGCAACGGGAATATGTTGGACCCACAAAGAATAACACAGACTTACCTTCTAAATTGAAAGAAAGGTGTCCACACCCCTTCAAAGTTTGTAAAGCTACTTTATGGATCCCACAAATAAAACGACGACTATAAGACATAGCACCAATTTTTAAGAAAGAAAAAACCAAAATCTTCTCAAAATCATCAAAAGACAAGCTCAAGATAAGAATGAAAAGATAGTCAGAGACACGTGTAGGACAATTGAACAAGTCATCAGCTACTCCTAGATAGACGTAAAATAAATAGCTTGTATTAGTGTAAGAACAGATGTAAAAGAGATAGTGTTTGTTAAAGTTTAGTCAGCACTTCTGAGACCTATTTAAGGCTTTCAACTTGTAATAGTAGAGAGCATTCTGAAATTTTCTAACTCAAAAATCTCTCTACCATCTTTTATATTTCTCATCTCCCTCTGTAAAGTTCTCTTATTTTTTCAGATTAATAAAAAGTTTTTGTAAGTATAAATTTCTCTATTTCTCTACTGTTTTTATTAATTTTGGTTTAGATTATTTTGTTCTTAGTTTTGCTATTTTAAATTTAAATTTATTTTAAAGTTTAATTTGACACTTTAAACTACTACTTTTAAAGTAGTAATTATTTAAAACTGTTATTTCGCCAATCAAAATTAACTAATAATGTAAATAATAACAGTACAGGTTGGGATTATAGAAAAATGAATCAAAATACTAAATCTTGCAGAATTTTAAATAAAAGAAAAGACATAAGTAATAATTTATGTTGTATCCTTGAAGAAAATGAAGATAATTCCTTTTCAATAAAAAAAATTATTAACGTTTGCAGTAATAAATTAGCTGATTATGATAAATGCATCGGTTTACACTAAATTTGTAATAATCGTTATATCAATGTTATCATCAATAATAATAAGGAGAAAGAAGTATTGTTTGATATTATCAATCATTAGAAGATCCAAGCCTTAGGAGAAAATATTTAATAGCCTTAAAAATTATTATTCTTAATCATCATTTTGATAAAGAAATAATTGCATCCTCTACTATGAAAAATTTGTCAGGTAAAGAACAAAAATAAAAAAACAACTATACAAGACCTTCAAGTAGAGTTACAATACCTAAAAAGGGAAGCTAAAATATTTAAGCAAGAATTTAAAAATAAATTACTTACTAATAATTTAACTTCTAATCAAAAATCTGAATCATGTCAATTAGAGCTTGGAGAAGCATCAAAAATAAAAAGAAATAATAAAGATATTAGGTTCCTAGAAAATCATTCAAAATTAACAAAATTACAAACGATAAAGCACAAAGTTACCATATACCCGTTACATTAGTTATAAATAAAAATTACACAATTCAAAAGGTGACATTATTAGACACAGGAATAGATAGAAACTGCATCATTAAAGAAATGATCCCCACTAAGTATCTTGAAAAAGGTACTACAAAGTTATTCTCTGCAACAGGCGAAAGATTAAAAATAAATTATAAACTATACAATGCACACATATGTAATGATGAAATTTGTTTCATAAATGACTTTATAATAACCAAAGATATAAATGAAGAGATAATTTTAGGTATCTCTTTTACGAATCAAATAAAATCTTATACTGTCTAATTAGACGGTATCCACACCACTATTTTGGGGGAAAAGATTATTTTTCCTTATCTAAACAGTTTATCAAAAGCAGAAAGTGACCTTATAAAAATAAAACGGTCTTTAAAATTAATTTAATTTCACAAAAAATAAACTATTTAAGGGAAAAAATTAAAATCAAAAGAATTGAGACCTCTTTAAAAGCCCCAGAAGCAGAAACAAAAATTAAAAATCTACAAGAAGTCATAGAGTGAGAGGTCTGCTCGAATTTTTCTAATGCCTTTTAGGAAAGAAAACGACATATAATTGAATTACACTATGTTGAGGGATTTGACGAAAGGATTATTCCAATAAAAGCGAGGCCCATTCAAATGAACCATGAATTAATGGAATACTGTAAAAAGAAAATTAATGATTTATTAAATAAAAATATAATTCGACCTTCTAAATAACGTTGGAGTTGTTCAACATTTTATGTCAATAATAGCGCTGAAAAGGAACGAGGTGCCCCAAGACTAGTTATCAATTATAAGCCTCTTAATAAAGTATTAAAATGGATCAGGTACCCAATACCTAACAAACATGACCTTCTCAAAATAACTTATAAAAATAATATTTATAGCAAATTCGATATAAAATCAGGATTTTGGCAAATACAAATTGCGGAAAAAGATAAATATAAAACAACATTCAATGTTCCTTTTGGACAATATGAATGTAATGTAATGCCTTTTGAACTAAAAAATGCTCCATTCGAATTTCAAAATATTATGAACAATACATTTAACCAATATAGTCAAATTTCTATAGTCTATATAGACGATGTTTTAATATTTTCAGAAGATATTGACCAACATTTTAAACACCTTCACACATTTTTAAAAATTATAAAACAAAATGGACTAGTAGTTAGTGCTAAGATGATTAAATTATTCCAAGCCTCTATTATATTTCTCGATCACACTTTATATCAAGGAACCTATAAACCCATTTGTAGAGCCATAGAGTTTCTCTAAATTTTCAGATGAATTAATTGATAAAACTCTGCTCCAAAGATTTTTAGAAAGTCTCAACTATGTTGCAGATTTTATTTTTAATATTAGACAGGTTTGCAAGCCTCTTTATCAACGTCTTAAGAAAAATTCAGCGCCTTAGAGTATAGAGCACACCAATACAGTTCAAAAAATTAAATCAATAGTTCAAAAACTTTCATGTCTATGGATAAGGCACCCAGAGGCTCTCATGATTGTAGAGACTGATGCCTCAGACATAGGATATTGAGGTATCCTTAAACAAAGAATTTTTGTAGAATCTACTGAGCAATTAGTAAGATTAACGTTAGAAATCTGGAATGATACTTAAAAAAAATACATAGTACTATTAAAAATGAGATTTTGACTATAGTACTATGTATAACTAAATTTCAAGATGATTTAATAAATAAAGAATTTTTATTAAGCGTATATTGTAAAGCAGCCAAAGATGTTTTACAAAAAGATGTTAAAAATTTAATTTCTAAATAGATATTCGCCAGATGGCAAGCTTTGTTATGAAGTTTTGATTTTCAAATAGAATTTATAACGGGAGAAAATAATTCTCTCCCAAATTTTTTTAACCAGAGAATTTCTTCAGGAAAAAATAAGGAGACCCCAAAAATTTGAAATAAAGACGAAGCCTCTATACATGAAAAAAAATAAGAAGACCTTTTAACAAAGAAAATAAAAATTCAGATATCAAATTTTCAGTCTTGGTAGAAGTTTCATCTCTACCGGAGCCTACTATTTTTCTACCATCAAAAGTATCTATGAAACCGCAGAAGGCACACGCACATGTAGTCTCCCTAGTCACACCAAGGAAAAAGGAAGGACAAAATATTCTTGATGAAAAGCAATTTGAGGTAGTAAATCTATAGATACCGCCAATCAGAGCACTTGCTAAAAATTATGAAGGTGCGAGAGTGGTTAAAGCCTTGATGTACAAAGTGAGGCAAATAATTTCCTTGAAATCTGAAGAAATTAGTGAGTTAATTTTAATAGAGTATTTCTACACTATTAAAGGATGTTGAGTCCCTTCATTAGTTACTACTTTATCAATAGAAATGTTTTAAATAAACAACATGTTTTGAAAAATTAATGGCGTCGCTATCCTTTTGATTGTAAACTTTGAATATTGAGTCCATTTGAATGGTATGTAGATCACCTACATACACCACCAATATTTTATAGTACCTGTAACTTCGTAGCTGACAAAGGCATGATTGAGTTTTTAAGAGGTGGGTCTTTCATGCGAGTAACCAGGTTCAGCCTTACAACAACAACAACAACAACAACAACAACAACAACGACGACAACAACGACAACAACGACAACAACAACAACAACAACAACAACAAGAAGAAGGAAAAATAACATGAATATACACCTTAACTTACTATATTTACACAAATCCCCACTGTTACAAAGTAATTAGAAAAATCTCAGCTAATTATGTATCTTCTTTGGATGTATCATGAAACTGATTATGTATGTTGATAGATTTAAAATTGAAAAAACATATATTAAAGCTAATTATGTATCTTTACAAAGAAAAAAAATGTATCTTCGTTGTTAGTAGGTGCTAAATATGTATCTTCACAGATTCAAAATTGAAATTTTCAGTAAATATGTAAAATATCAGAATTTTCTGTAATTAAGTTCCAAACTATTGGGATTTATGTTACTTGCACTAATAGTAATATAGTTCATTTTTTCTTTCTCTTTCCCTTATTCTTTGTTGAGTTTTGATATTAAAGTAGCATCAAGTTTACAAGAATATTTAATGTAAATTTGAGAGTTGTTACTTTTTTGAACTATTTTGATTTTTATTTTATAACGTCAAAATGGCTCAGTGAACCCTTGTACTATGTCCGTTTTGTACTATAGATATTTCTACTTACATGTTTGTCATCTAGACCCTTGAATCCACTAAAAAGCAATATTTTAAAGTTTTTGACCATTGACCTAATCTATGTGGCATTAAAATTGCTGACTAGGATATGGCGCGTATGGTCACACGCGTTTGAGCGAGTGAGAGCATTATATGTATATTAAAATTTAAAAAAATAAAAAAGGCACTCAACTTTTTTGTTTCAGTTTTTTAAATTTAAAAATATTTTTAAAAATAAAAAAATAATATTTTTTTACAAAAAATGAAAAGGCCCTTCCCAACCCCCTCTTCCAATCCAGAACCACCCCACCGCCGTCCACCAGTCCCCCACCTCCACCACCATCTATAATTCACCCATCCCTCTCTTCTTCTCTACCTCAACCTCAGCCCAACACAAAAACCATTTTCCCACTCTTTATTTCACCACCACCATCATTTCCTCCAAAATCAATGAAAATTTTAATCTTTTTCACAACCCAAAACCTCCCCCCGTCCAGCACCCCCAACCCAGCCCCACCTCCACCACCGTCCACCAGTCCCTCACCCCAACCGGCTGCTGATGATTTGGTGGTTACGAGTTTCATTAAAGAAAATTGGATAAAAGTGGTTGTTTGGTTTGCTTCCAATTCATCGGAGCTTAGAGCTCCTTGCTGGAGCAGTGACATAAACAAGAGAGACAAGAGGGAGCTATTGTCTGATTGTTTTTCAGAGCTTGAAGCTCCGGTAGTGATGAACGGAGGTGTTAATTTGTGAAATGCTTGTTTGATTTCTTCCTTGCTTGTGCTTTTTGTTAACCCTAATACTTTGTTGTGATCCATTTTTGTTGATTAATTTTTTAGGGTTAATTTTGGAGGTCTATTTATGTGTATGTGTATTCATGGTGGCAAAGGGAGAAATTGTGTAATATCGTAGAAGTTCCCTGACCGTGACCCTGAGGTGGTGTTTAATTTTTTGTTGTAAACATGAAAATCTCTCATTCGAAAATTATTTTTCGGAGCTCGAGGCTTCGATAGTGATGAACGGAGGTGTTACAGTAATGGTAAAGCGGCGGTGAACAGTGGTGGAGCTTACAGGTGAAGACGAGAAGAAGGGTGGGAAATAGTGGGGTTTTCGTAGTTAACGGGAAGTTGTGGTTGAATGGAGGTGGTTTTTCCGATGGTGGACAGAGATAGTGGTGTTTTAGTGATGGACGGAGATGGAGAAGAGAGAGTGGTGAAATGGAGAAGCGAGAGACGATGACCACGATCATTTTTTTTAATTCTCAATTTAATATTTTTATTTTTTTAATATTTAATATCTTATGTGACATTTTAAAAATAATGTGAAATCTAATATAGTATTTAAAATGACGTGGCAGCTGACGTAGTGGCTGGCGTGGGGGAGAGTGTGTTACACTCACCAAAAAAGTGTTTAAAATATTATTTTTTAGTGGATTCAAGGATCCACATGACAAACATGTAACTAGAAGTATCCACAGTACAAAACGTACATAGTACAAGGGTCCACTGAGTTATTTTGCCTTTTATAACTGTACCATTTAAAATATATTATTAGCAATTTAAATTTTATATTAAATAACTTAAAATAGATATGCAATATACGATTCCATAGACTAGTCATATAAATATATCAGCTGCTAGCAAATGGCTAACAGATGAAAATAAAATTCAATAATCATGTTATATCAATATTTTTAGCTGCAGTGCTATTAGTCTACTTTTTTCTTTTTGTTTTCCAAGTTTTTGGTATTTAAGAACTCATCAAGAAAGTTACGTGCGTTGCACGTGTATCAAGCGTTAATTAAGAATAAATATGTATAAAAAATAAATTATTGTGTGTACTTTCTTTTATAAAGTGCAATAACTTCAAAAAATATAATGTATAATTTTAAAGATAAGAAAGTATAGCTAATTAAAGAGGAATATGATATATAATCATCAGACTAATAATTAAGGAGCAAAATTAGATGTAGCCAAAAATATATTTCTTGTTTAAATTTATTCTACGTAATATCTTTTATAAGTTGAGATGTTTCAAATTAATGACAATCAAAGTTTATATTATAAATATCTTAAGAAAAAATTTAGAATATTATAAATATTTAATTTTAGATTATAACTTAAATCAAACATAAAATAGATTTTCTTGAGGAGAAATGATCCTCGTAAATAGATACAACTCTTGTTATTTTAATAATTTATTTAAGAGCTACTCAATGAATTGGTTTTTCAATTTGATGAATGTACTCATTTATATAGCCACCTAATTTATTTTTAAACAACTTCAATGTCTTAGATTTTAGGTATCATAAAGTAGCTTTTCAAGGAGTTAAATTATTTATAAGCACAATTTTATTTAACATGGAGTACACATTTCAAATCATAAGAAAGTCTACAACTATAAATTTATAACCTCTTCTTTGTTAATGCTTATTTATCATTTGTTAGAAAAAATAAATTCACATGAAAATCACTAATGAATTGCTCACTAACAACTCATTATTTAAAACACCTTTTGTTTAGCTTTTTTCTCATATCTCTAAGAAGGCATCCCTATATAATTTATATTTTTGAGTTATAAAATTAAATGATGCATTCAAAATAAATAACTGAATCAAGGAAACAATAATAAATGATTAAAATGATAATACAATTCTTTTAATGTCTATTTGAACTATAAAAATGTCAAGAGACTCATTAACCAAAAAAGAGAGTAACAAATATTTTAACAAATTTTCTATATGATTTAATAGTTCTTTTTCAATACAATTATTTTAATGTCTATTTGTACTATAAAAATGTCAAGAGACTTATCAACAACAACAAAAAAAAAACTAACAAATATTTTAGAAAATTTTCTATATATTTATAAGATTTAATAATTCTTTTTCAATACAATTCTTTTAATGTCTATTTGTACTATAAAAATGTCAAGAGACTCATCAATCAAAAAAGAGACTAACAAATATTTTAGCAAATTTTCTATATATTCATATCATTTAATAATTATTTTTCATAAAACTTCATTCAATTGATCTTTTTATTTTTATAAAAAAACATTCAACCAATTTTTATGAAAAAAGGCAAGGCTCTACTATAGTGTGCGTGCTTTGCACGTGTATTTTACATAAATAAATAAAACTACATATGAGAAGAACATGTTATTAAAAAATAGCAATTGATATAAAAATAAATATTATATCTATTTAAATGATATTGATAAAAATTATATCTCAAATATATTATTATTTATTGTATGTCACTTGATTTTTTGCCGGATGATTTGTTGGTTACCCTAAATACTTTAAATAAAGATAAAAATAATAATCAAATACATTAAATGAAGAAAAATCTAATAATCTAATAGTAGTAGATTTCAAATTCCAAATAATTCAATAAAAAATGAAAAGATATCAATAAACAATAGATTTTATATATCTCTTCTTAAAACACAATCTACTACATAGGTTAAACCCATAATAGTGTTATTTTTAGCCTAGTTTGTAAAGTCTTGAGTATTTCTATCTTGTCATCTTCGATAATTTGTTTGTAAACTCTGCTAGATATAAGAAATATAAGTTCCCATATCCGTTGTGAGTATCAAAACAAAAATAGGGCAAAGCAATAATAAAGAAATAGTTAAACCATCCAAGAATAAAATGCAGGGTTTATGGCAATCAGTATAAAGCTTCTATTACATCCACTTACATGAGAACACACAACTGCGACTTTGACAACCTAAATATTTACATCTGAGACAATGTATGTGATATTAGTTTCAACAATCAACCTCCTTACCAAAAGAAGAAGGGTTGGCCAACATCAGTTTTACACCATTTTTCATAATACATATGCAGGTTATGCCCATACCGATGGTGTTGATAGATCTACAGTTAACATAATACATAGATCAAATATCATATCTCATTAATAAACAACAATATACCTAGTTTAGAAGATTGTACGCAGACATTATCCCTATGTCAGAGGTAGAGATACTGTTTTCGATAGACCCATGACTCAAGAAAACATTTAAAGCCATCCAGAAAATGAAATAATGAAACAACAGATTGTAACAAAAAATTTCTATAACAAACAATATGATAGTCGAATTACAAGAACCACATCTCATTAATTATGTATATTCAAATAAAGAAAAAGTGGAAGACGGAGTACAAGAGGCAAACTTACAATCTCAATCCAGTGTTGAAAAGCTAATATCTGAGCTTCAGCATCTTTAGACAGATGCTTACCAACCATGACAGAATGTATATAAGAAAGAGTGGAAGACGGAGTAAAAGAGGCAGACTTACAGCCTCAATAATATCTGAGCTTCAACATCTTTAGACAGACGCTTACCAAAAAGCAAAAGAATCTATTATACCTAAAATAAATTGATGAAGAAGTTCCCAACCATGACCAATGAAAGGCCTGCTCAGGTTGTGTAAGGGCGAAACAACAAGCTTAGTCCGTTGCTATCACAGGTTTTACTATCAATTGTAGATAATGTATAATTCATATATTAATTTTTAAACCTAAAATCTCAATTAATAATTGTCTTCAAGAATACATGATAGTTTATTATCAAACTTCAAGAAAACATAAAAATTTAAGGAAATTTTATCCCAACTCACAAGCAATTTATTACTTCAAATGTAGAAACTATCTAAATTTTAATTCATAAATAAATAAATGTAGACCTAAATTAGCTTAAAAAACAAACTAATATTTTATAAAAGTTAATTCAAATCACAAACAAATTTATCTCTTGAATCGTAGATCCTATCAATATTTTAATTCGTAAAAAAAGAAATCTAAGCCTAAATTAGCTTCAAGAACATACTATTTTTTAAAAAAAATTACCTCAAATCACAAGAATAATCGATATCAATAAGGTAAAGAGCACTGCGTAAGCTTGTGGGGTGTAGCTTGTTTTCAACCACTTCAACAATATTCTCAATGAACTTTGCCTCATGTCTATAAGTTCAGATTAAATTTGAATGCCATCAAATCTGAATTAAAGCGCTAAAAAGATATGGTGATAACAAACAGAAATATATTATAGAGAAGTATTCTAGAAATTTGAAAAAGAAAAATGTCTACTGAAATACATACTTATGAAAATATTCATATATTTGCAATTTTCAGGATGACAGACCTAAAATATTCTTTATCATAGAATCCCACAAGCGGAATTCATCGTTAGGGCATCAAAAAAAATCTCTAACCTTAACATAAAAAATTCTCAAAGTCGGATTGAATGTTCATCTATCATCTGTAAATTACAAGATAACAATACAATTATAGAGATGTTGGAATAATACGATTAAAATTAACCTTTATACAAAAATTTCTCAAAACTCTATCGAACATTCATTTACCACTTGTATTAAAAATTAACATTAACAAATAGTAAGAAAGCAAACACTACAACAAAATAGATAATAGAACAATATGATTAAAACAAATAAAAACTGTAATTTTAAAGCAAATAAAAAAAGTAGCTAAAAAATACAGAGCTCAGTTATTTAAAAAATACAGCAGTAGTATATATGTTTGAATTTAGATTGGATTGGATTAAATGAATAAAGTACAAAAATACAAAGAACTAAAACAAATTATTTCAGAAAAACATAAAGAATTAAAAATAAGAATAGAAAGACTACATTATAATATATTTGCCGGAGTTAGTGAAAACTCAATAAATACACAAAAAGATGAAATATCAAAATTAGAATCACAAATAGATAGTTTAGAATATATATATCAACATGACCAATTTACAATAAAATGAACAAAGAAGAATTTATAATTGATGGAAAAATATATGAAAATCACGAAGGATTAAAAATAAAAACAGTATTTTTTAATCTAGGAAGAAGATATAAGAAAATAGGTGAATATTTATATTTAATGTTAGAAAAAGAAAAATTAAAATTAGAAGATAAATTGACAGCTATGGTAAGAATAGAAAGAGAAAATGAAGAAATAGATAGGAAAAAGGAAATAGAAAAAATAAAACAACAAACTACAGAAGAAATACGAAAAATAGAAGAAACTAAAAATAGTAGGATTGCTGAATTAGAAAAAGAACTACAAATGTTAAAAAATTTGTATAAAGAAAGACAAAAGGAAAAGGAAGAAAAAGATAAAGAACAAAAATTACTAAATGAGATAAATCAATTTAAAGAAAAATTAGAAATAAACAATAAAGAAATAAAAAACAAGGAATTAGAAATAAATAATATAGATGTTAAAGAGACAGATAATTATGATTCAGAAGATAGTGAAACATACACAGAAATATTACCAAATACAAAAAATTTAGAAATCAATGAAAAAACAAGAAGTAATTAATGAAGAAAACTTAGAAAATATCAACACATAAATAAATACTCTTGATAAAAAAGAAGATGAAAATATAATACCTAGAACATCAGAAATAAGAAAACCTACATATTATAAGAATAAGTTTAAAAGATATAATCTAAGTATGAATATGACAAATGGACACCAACACAAATAGTTAATAAAAATTATAACTTTTTAGACTTAGACTGTGTAATAGATACAGAGAAAATAATACAATTATGGATAGGATATATGACAAAATAATTATTAGATAATAATATAAACATAATAGATGCACCAGAATATATAGAAAGAAAACTAATAGGAACAGTGAAATTATGGTTTTCAAATTTAACTGAAAATAGCAAGAAGGTATTAAGAACTAACAAACCTACAGAAGGAACATCGTCAACAACAACTAAACTAACACCTATAGAATTA
Organism: Capsicum annuum; assembly: GCF_002878395.1. NCBI lineage: Eukaryota > Viridiplantae > Streptophyta > Magnoliopsida > Solanales > Solanaceae > Capsicum > Capsicum annuum. The sequence goes on from NC_061111.1 coordinate 130,259,250, forward strand.
TTAAAAAAATATGAAACAGCTATAAAAGATGAATTTGGTAATATGGCAACAATAGAAGAAGAACAAAATGAAGAAAAAGATACAAATAGGAATTTAATGTTAAAATTAGCAATATGTAATATGTGTTATATAGATGAATATCCTTGCGCATTTATAGAATATTATTATAAAGGAGCATATAATATAGAAGAAAGTAAAGAAATCAGAAAATTATATTTTAATAAATTACCCGAACCATTTAGTTCAAAGATAATAAAGAGTTGGGAAGAAGCAAAAATAGTAGATACTCTAGGAGCAAGAATAAAATTTTTACAACAATGGTATAGAAACTTATGAGAATAATATAGAGAAGAATTAAAAATGAAAAAAACATTGATAAGCAATTTAGCATGTTGTAAAAATAAAATAGCACCCCAATTCGGATGTGAAGAAAGATATTATAAGAAAAGAAAAAAATATAAGAAATATAAAAAATCAAAATATAAATACAAGAAACAAAGAAAAAGATATTATGTAAAAAATTATAAATACAAAAGACCATATAGAAAAAAGAAATCTATAAAAGAATGTACTTGTTATAATTGTGAAAAATTATGACATTTAGCTAGAGATTGTAAATTACCTAAAAATCCAAAAAATAAACAAATATCAGAAATAAAAATAGATAATACAGAATATATGCAGATAGATTATATAGATTATGAATTAGAAAGTGAGAATAGTATATATGAAATTTCAGAAAATGAAACAGATAATGAAATAGATAGTGAAATAGATGAATCAAATGACTGAAGAAGATATAAAAATAATAACAAAGGAAGAATACTTAAATGATGAAGGAACAGACCAAAAAATAATATTTGACAGTGACATATTTGATGAAATAAAAGGAAAAGAATTAGACTTAAGTGTAGAAAAAATATTTAAAATACCAACAATAAGAAATCTATTTACTAAGAAAAAAGAAGAATATTATGTAGTATGCCAAAAGGAACATGTAATAGACTGTAGATATGCAAAAGGTAAAGCTAGTATACCACTAGTAACAAAAAGAATAATTAATAAAGAGATAAATGATATAAAAAGTAGAGACCCAATAAAATATGTACACCTTGGAGGTACAAAGATATTAATAAAAGCATGTTTTAGAGAAGGAATAGATACACCAATAGAATTATATTTAGCAGATGATAGAATTATAAAACCTGTAGAAAAAAGCATAATAATTGTCATAAAAGGAAATTTAATATACCAAAAATTTTAATTTATAATAAGTGCAAATTATTCAGTAGCGGTAACAGATAAAAATATAGATAAATCATTAGTATTATATTGGAAAATATCAGGAATAGAATTAACCCTAGGAAGTAAAATATTTACAGCAAGATGCAAAAATTTATATGTATTAACAACAAAACATAAAATAACAGGAAAAAATAAGATTAACAAAATACGAATAGAAAGTCCATTCGAACAAATTATAAAAACAATAGATTATAATGATTATAGCTATAGAGACATAGATATAGAAGAAAATTTAGAAATAATAAATGATAGAATAAGTACAACGAAAAGAATGGCTGATGAAAAACCAGAATCATCAAGCTCATCAAAAAGAACAAGTTATGAAATAAATTCAAATAATTTAAACCAATATTACATAACAGGAAAGGTAAATGAAAAAGAATATTTAATACTCTTAAATACAGGACAAGAAAAAAATTATATAGCAAAATATCTAGTAAAAAATGAAGAAATAAAAACTGATAATGATATATGCCCAGATCTACCAAGAAGTTTAATAAATAGTAAAAATATAGCAGAAAAAGAAATAATAATAGGAATTAGAAAAATAAAAATAGAATTTGAAGTAAAGGAAGAAATGCAAAAAACAGACATAATATTAGGAATAAAATGGCTAGAACAAGTAAAACCATATAATATAGAACATACACAATTAACCTTAACATATAACAAAGAGAAATTATTCTTGAGAAGAGCCTTGACATAAAATGAAAAATATATGTATTAATGAAGATAGTAGTAGAAGGATATTACAGTAGATATTATACGCCTATGATAGATACAGGAGCAGAAGCTAATTTATGTATATATAATTGCTTACCAGAAAACAAATGGGATAAACTAAAAACACCAATAATAGTTAAAGGATTTAATAATGAAGGAAGCTTAATTACTTATAAAGCTAGGAATGTAAAAATACAAGTATGGGATAAGATATTAATAATAGAAGAAATTTATAATTATGAACTAACATCAAAAGATATACTTTTAGGAATGTCGTTTTTAGATAAATTATACTCGCATATAATAACTAGAACAGATTGGTGGTTTACAACACCATGTAAACAGAAAGTAAGAGCAAAAAGAGTTAATAATAAAATAAGAAAGAAAACCGATTGGATAAAAGGAAGCGAAAAAATTACACAAAAGTTAGAAACTATAAAAAATACTGAAGATACAATAGAACTAGTTGTATTTTCGATAAATAAAACAGAAATAACTATATTTTCAATAAATAAGATAGAAATAATTAAGAAAAAATTAGAACAATTATATAGTGAAGATCCATTAAAAGGATGGGAAAAACATAAAACTACTATAAAAATTGAATTAATAGATAAAAATAACATAGTAACCCAAAAACCATTAACATATAATTTTGACGATTTAAAAGAATTTAAAATGCATATAGATGAATTATTAGAAAAACAATATATACAAAAAAGTAATAGTAAACATAATAATCCAGCATTTATAGTAAATAAACATAGTGAACAAAAAAGAGAAAAAAGTAGAATGGTTATTGACTATAGAAATTTAAATGGAAAGACTATGACATATAATTATCCAATACCAAATAAGATATTAAAAATAAGGCAAATACAGGGATATAATTATTTTAGTAAATTCGATTGTAAATCAGGATTTTACCATTTAAAGTTAGAAGAAGAATCTAAAGAATTAACCGCATTTACGGTACCACAAAGATTTTATGAATGGAACGTATTACCATTTGGATATAAAAATGCACCAGATAGATATCAACATTTTATGGATAGTTATTTTGAATAATTATCTAATTGTATAGTATACATAGATGATATATTATTATATACAAAAACTAAAGAGGAACATTTAAAATTATTAGGAAAATTTACAGATATAATAGAAAAATCGGGAATAAGTCTAAGTGAAAAGAAAGCTGAAATTATGAAAAATCAGATAGAATTTTTAGGAATACAAATAGATAAGAGTGGAGTAAAAATGCAACAACATATAGTAAAAAAAATAATAAATTCGAAAGAAGAATTAGATACAAAAAAGAAATTACAATTATTTTTAGGATTAGTAAACCAAGTAAGAGAATATATTCCAAAATTAGCAGAAACTTTAAAACCACTACAGAAAAAATTAAAAAAGGATGTAGAATATAACTATAATGAAGAAGATAAAAAACAAGTTCAGAAAATAAAATTACTTTGTAAAGAATTACAAAAACTACAATTTCCAGATGAAAATAGAAAATTTATATATATAGTAGAAGCAGATGCTAGTGAATGCAGTTATGGAGGAGTACTTAAATACCGATATGAAGCAGAAAAATTAGAACACCATTGTAGATACTACTCAGGTACGTTCAATGAAACAGGAATAAAATGGGAAATAAATAGGAAAAAATTATGTTCATTATATAAATATTTGTTAGCATTTGAGTCATATATTGTATATAACAAGTTTATTGTACGAACAGATAATACACAGGTACGCTGGTGGTTAACAAAGAAAATACAAAATTCAGTTACAACAAAAGAGATTCGGAGACTAGTCTTGAATATATTAAATTTCACATTTATAATTGAAGTAATTAGTACTAACAAAAATGTTATTGCGGATTACATATCAAGACAAAGCTACACAGACTGATATAATAGAAGAGGATACTCTAGAAAAAATACTCAACACCCTAACTACGCTTTTAATGAAAGTGGATAGTATGGGTAATGAAATAAAAAAGCTAAAGACTAATGAAGTTAAACTAAAGTCTATAGCTACAAATCAGCCAACTCTGCAGTGTGCAGAGTTATGTCAATCGGAAGACATTAAAGTTCCAGAGCTAGAAGGAGACGATGGGACACTCCATAAAACTTATAACATTTATCAATCTACTTCTGCACGTACAAGCAAAGGAATTAGGAAAAACACAAATATGAACCTAAACAAGCTATTTGATAAACCATATATACAAAATACATCAAAAGATCCCAAGTTTATACCCCCACAAATTACCACATATCAAGATAGTCTAAACCAAGACAAAAAGACTTACAACTACACAGCCCGGACATATATAGAAAATATCTACAATGTACAAACCTTTTTAAATACTAACCCCAGAGCTATAAACATCCAAGAACCAGATACAAACTATATAACCCAGAGATTGACCGGATATAATAAGCTAATTGTTTTACCTAAAACCAAATCAAGTCTAGTTAAAACTTGCTATGAATATGGACTACTCAGTACTGTATATACCTCTGACAGAAATGAGATATCCACTATACCGAAAATATATGAAGCATTTATCATTTTTAAAAGAATAACCAAAGGTACCCTATTTTTTATAAAAATTTACACGGCACCAGCAGAGATATTATATGATGAAGTTAAAAACCCATACAAGTTGTAAAGATAGGAATGACAGGAGACATGATTATACCACAAGATATTATTCCACAACCAGAAATACCTAGAATTGAAATACCAAAATTTTATGCGAATAAGAGGATTATCGGACTATCTACAATTTTGCAAGAGCTAGCGAACACATACTGCAACCAAAATCCCATATGGAGTTATTATTCAAGAAATCATGTACTAATATATTCAAAGGAATTACGAGAAACAAATATGGAAACTATTAGGCAATGGATTCTGACGTTACTCAAACCAGAGACAGAACCTATCGCCAGAGCTATCAGACAAAAATTTATTTCAGAAGAATTATTAACTAGATATTGCAAGACAATTGGACATAAATATCTAGACCATAAATGTTCAAAATGTAATATAGGAGATAATGATATCCCAGAAGTTCAGCTAGAATAGAAGAAAAATCAACCAAGTAGATAAGAACGCCAGTTGAAAGATACAAGATAAGAAGCAATAATGGAGATATGAAAAAGCAGTAGATACGACAACGAGAAGATATCAACGGAGTAATAGAAGACAAGCTATAAATTGTGAAAGCAACATGTAAACTTTCACAATTTATTTTACATAAAGTATTGAAAACTTTTGTATAGCTAAACTTTTAAGTTTTAGACTTTTTGACTATTATTAGTCTAGGCATTAATAATTTTTATCTTATTAGGAGACTTTTTGTAAAGTAGACTAATTTTAAAAATGTGAATACTCTTGTAAAGATTTATTCAGTCTATAAATAAGATGAACCGAAGGCATTGCAGAGCAAACCTTCATGTGTTGAAGCAAAAACTCTCACCTGTCCACAACAAATATTTTGCTTAGTTATTAAAAAACAGATTTATTTCAATGGAAAAAGCTATGGAGGAACAAACCTTAGAAATATCAAACCTACCCGAACAGGTATATTTATTTATGATTATGAATAGCTAAATTCATAATTTCCAACAATCATGGTATGATAAAATAAATTCATGTCAGTTACTTTATAGTAGAATTATTCGAAGAATAATATGTTAAGAAGTTTATTAGCAAAGTGGAAACGGAGAAAAATTCCTAAGAACTATGCCATCCTAAAGGTGAAACCAATGAGGCAAGAAGCCGTGGTGGGAAGTAACCAGAGTAGAGGCGCTGTTTAAGGGAAAAATATCCAGATTACCATGCTAATAGTGACCGAAGAACATGTTATTTAAGAATAATCTAGTATATAGTAATCTAAGATGACCATATTTTGTTATGTACATGATTGAAGAGAATATTTTGAAAATAGCAATTTTATGAAAATGAATAATTATTTATCTGATGTAATGGTAGATAAATTTAAAATACTTATTTTGTATGCACTTAAGGATATAAAAGTAGTAGATATAAGAAAAATCATATTAGAAAAAACATTTGGTAAATATTATATGACTAGAATAAATTACATACCATATCTACCTAACTACTCTTACAAATACTTACCATGATAAATTACATATATCTAGAATTTTTGGAAAAAGATATGAGAAACATACAGTTAATAGAAAAATAGATGAAAGTAAATTTAGACAAATACATGAAAACTAAAGATATAAAATATATAGAATTTCTTAATGAAAATATGCAAGAACTACTAAGACTAAAACAAATAACTACAAAATATTATAATAAAATATTTAGTCAATTTTAAATGATAGCTAATCTTAAAGTCTTAATCTTATATATACTTAGAGATATAGAAATTATAGATACTAAGAAAATAATATTAGAAAAAGTATTAGACTATGAAATTGAAACAATAAATTGGATAACACAGTTATACCTAGATAATTATCCAGATGGATATTATTCAGATTAAGAGATGTTATATAATTGAAGTTTTCTTATGGACAATCTGACATGAATGAACTTTGCAAGCTATTCTGCCTAAAGTGTTAGGAATTAAAGGATAACATTTAATCGAGTGGTTGACGTGATAACAAGTTTTTATCAAAAGTGATAAATATGAAGATTATGTTTAAAAAATCTCTAGGTTTGTTAATCTTTTACGTTGTTGTACCAATGATCGTCAAAACTTGACTTAAATAAAATTAATTGTAGAGTTTTTCTTTTAATTAAGGTAAAATTTTAATCTTTTAATTAAGGTAAAGTTTTAATAAGGAAAGGTTCTCCATAAATATATTTAATTAATTTTTAACTATTAAATATTAGAAAAAATTAGTAAAAAGATGATTTTGTCTAAAACAAAACTTTTTAATGAAGGGTAAAAAGTTCAAACGTGATTTATAAGATCCTTAATATAATATAATAGAGATAGAGGTATTGGGCTCCACAAACTTTCAACGTAATTCAAACAAATGTTGAGAAATAAAATGGGATCCACGTGACAGAAAAGATAACTTGAAATTTGCGGTTAACCCAGATCAGAGTAGAATATGGCTGCCTTTTTTTGTTCAAAAATTCGAAGGTACAATCATAAGCTAAAATTGTACAGTATCTATAAAACACCAGTGGTAATAAAATGTTGAAAATACCCTTGCTATATAGAATGACAAACAACACATATATCGATCATCTATGTAGAAGAATGACAAAAACCACACATATCGATCATCAACTATCTACTTCTTCACTCTTTTCAATAGTTGCAATACTTTCCTAATGTTTCTTTTCTATTTTATTTTCATGAGTATTCTCCTAACAAGATGTATCTGTCATTAACCATTGTTCCTTAACAAATTTCAGGGAAAACTAGAGTTTTGTCGAAAAGATTTTGAGTAATCATAAATTGTGATATTGAAAGGATATCACAATATCACAAAAAAATAAAATAAAAAAAAATAGGGTAAAGCAATGTCATTCACTAGTTTGAATTCAACAAACAGGAATTGAATTGACCAGTAAAATTCTATTTCCCAAACCTTAATTTTAGGAAGAGTAAAGTTAAAAATGAACAATAACAGCCTAGTCATTTTTTCTCAGACCATTTCACATCCTCACATCCCCAACCGAAACCAACTATAATTTCGTTAATTACACTATAAATAGGTTTTCCATTTTTAGGAAATATATCTTTCAGAGCCAAGGGGCATGCACCTTCTCTAATAAGAAATCCCCAGAAGCTCTGTATCAATAATACAAAACAAACACACTTTTTAATTTTGGCAAAATACATAAAGAAAATATATTCAACTATTATGGCTAAAAAAATAGTCATTGGTGGCTTAGCGTCAATTCTTGTGGTGGCTTGTGTGGTTGCAGCAGCTGTCACCATTACCACCAAAAAGAGTGGGGGCGATTCATCCAGTGGTGGTGGTGGTGCTGCTAGCAACAATGCAATTTCAACCTCTACAAAATCTGTGAAAGCAATGTGCCAACCTACTGATTACAAAGAAGTTTGTGAGAAGAGTCTTGCATCAGCCAAGAACACTAGTGACCCAAAGGAACTTATTAAAGTTGCATTTGAATCCACCATCACTGACATAAAAAATACCATAAAAAACACTGACTTGATGAAGGATGCAGCCAAAGATCCTAGAACCAAAGATGCTCTACAAACTTGTGAAGGTCTTCTTGATGTCTCTATTGATGATCTAAGAAGATCTTTTGATAAAGTTGGCACCTTTGATATCAATAAGATCAAGGATTACACCGATGATCTAAAAACATGGATCAGTGCTTCAATTACTTATCAACAAACTTGCTTAGATGCTTTTCAGAATACAACTGGTGACACTGGTGAGAAAATGAAGAAATTTTTAAAGACTGCTGGTGAGCTCACTAGCAATGGCCTTGCCATGATCAGTAGCTTTGGTGACATGCTCACAAACATGCACATCGCGGGCATTAAACGCCGATTATTGACAACTGATTCTGACTACACATCATTCGTCGATGCTGGATCTCGTAGGCTTCTTCAAGTTTCTAATATCAAGCCTAATGCTGTGGTCGCTCAAGATGGAAGTGGACAATACAAGACCATCAAAGAAGCCCTTAAAGCTGTGCCCCCAAAGAACACCCAGACCCATGTTATCTTAATCAAGGCTGGTGAATACAAGGAGACGGTTGATATCCCAAGAGGTATGAAAAACGTTGTGTTTATTGGTGAAGGCCCAACCAAAACCAAGATTACTGGCAACAAGAACTTTGCTGATGGCACTGCCACTTTCCATACTGCCACCGTTGGTAAGTCAAGACCATTCATTTTTGTGAATAAATGACATATAGCGTACAAAACCTTAACTCTTATCCTAAAATTGTGCGTGCAGCGGTGAATGGAGATGGTTTCGTAGCGAGGGATATCGGCTTCCAGAACACAGCAGGAGCAATGAAACATCAAGCAGTTGCACTCCGTGTGTCAGCCGATAAGACAGTTATCTACAACTGCAACATTGATGGGTACCAAGATACTCTGTACGCTCATTCCTACAGACAATTCTACAAAGACTGTAGCATCACAGGAACCATTGACTTTGTTTTTGGCGATGCATCTGCCGTGTTCCAAAACTGCAAAATGATTGTAAGGAAACCAGGTGACAACCAAGCTTGCATGGTCACCGCTCAAGGTAGAAAAGACCCTCGTGGGGTCGGTGCAATCGTATTGCAGAACTGCGAAGTCAGGGCAGAGCCAGCATTCACTAGCACCCAGCCACCAATCAAAGCATATCTTGGACGTCCATGGAAAGAATATTCGAGGACCATTATCATGCAAACTTATATTGATGGGTTCATTAATCCTGAAGGATGGGCTCCATGGAATGGTAACTTTGCTCTAAACACGCTATTTTATGCAGAGTATCAGAACAAGGGACCTGGAGCAAACACTGACAAAAGGGTTAAGTGGGCTGGTTACAAGAGAAACATTTCACCACAGGAAGCTGAAAAATATGCTCCTGGTTACTTCATTGATCAAGATAGCTGGATTAAGAAGACTGGTATTTCCTATTGATGAATCTGTAACAACTTTAATTATATTCCTTTATAAATCTATTTTTCTACCGATGAAAAATAAAAGATATCCATCTATGTTGCTTTTTAATTTCTTTCTTTGTACCTAAGGATGTAACGTAATATTTAGTTTTAGTTTTTATTCATATCTATATTTTAGCTTATGCAAAGTAAGACGGTAATTCGACTTGGCTTTCAGATTGTTTTATTCTCCACTTCCCTCCATTTGCATTATATCTCCCTTAAATCCATGTCATAAAAAATTAAAGGTGAGATATGGATGTTATGTCAAGCTTAATCTTTGATATCCCATTCAGTTTGGATTTTGTTTGAGGCTTAATCTTTGATATCTCATTCAATTTGAGATTATTTTATCCCATTTTCAAGTGGAATAAATTAATTCAGGATTATGATTTCAGCACTATAATCTCACGATAATTTAGTCCGCATATCAAACGATCCCGATCACTCAAATATTGAGTAGATTCCACTAAAATTACTTTAAAAAGATTCTCATATAAAGTCACTCAACTATAGTTCCGTGTCATAGAAAGAGAAAAGCTGCTTTTTGTCGATGAATTTTTTAATTAATATGCCATGTCACATTAATTTTGTATTTTTGATGCCATGTAGAATAAAACATAGAAGAATTCTGGATACAAAAAAATTGAATCTAGCATATCAATTTATATCCTAATTATTTTAGAATAAAGTCTTATTATCATAATAAGAATGATTTTTGGTGCAGTTACTAATTACTTTGAATATAAAAAATAAAAGTTCTTGTCAATTTTAACTTTTAAGACTGGACTTTTATATTCCAGCAAATTAAGTAACTCATCTATTAGATGTTTGAATAAAAATTATTACAAATGAAGTTATGTTTTTCAAAATAAATAGCTAGTTGACAAGAATCTTAAACCTCATATAACTAACATGTTATTTTATGAAGTGTTTCGGATACAAGAATCTGTATAAATGCAACACCAACTTCAACAATAGTTCATGTATAAATAAAAACACCTTTGAAGTTGTTTAACACCTTCAACACAAGATTACTAATAATCTATCCAAGAAGTGTATTAGATTTCAGAAAATAAATGACATAATTTAAGGCCAATTCCCCCGACTTCATGGAGTGTCCTTAAGGAATAATTCCCCTCACTGTACCTAAGGTTATCGAATTTTCCTCCCAGGATAAAATGGCCTACAATCCGAACAATAGCGATACCTAAAATTGTATGATTCTACGAACTCACTCAACAACTTAATGATCGCACAGAGTTTTTGTTAAGTATAGAAGTATTTTTGCTTTCAAAATTGATAACAATACCTGAGGAAAATAACAGGTATTTATAGCCTTAAGTGTATCCTTTCAGAAAGGATGCATTGGTTCAGTAGAAAGGAACCTTTTTGTAACAGTCACGTCTCTGCACCCAGAATGCGCTGGAACTGCACCAGGAATGCGACCGCATTTGACATCGCATGTCAAAACAGTGTGCCTCTTCTTGAAGGGTCGCATCCCTTCGTAATATGCGTTGCGTATGCATTGGAATCGTGCCTGAAATGCGCGCATATTTGGAGAAAATTAATACTGTTCAGTTTTTGGAATTTTGGATTAAATTCTCACTTGTAAAAAAGTTCCAAATCAATTTTGTCTACAAAATTAGAACTCATCGATCAATCATTTTCCGAATTCGAATCTGAATCTGAATCTGAAGCCGAAGACGAAATCGAACCGAGCGAGCGACGACGACGAAGGCGCGAGGCATCTCTTATTTCTTAACTCACTTACCATGTGGAGTAAGTGTTCCTTATTTTAAACACTCACAAGTTCTCTTCTTCCACCAATGTGGGAGAAAGAGTGAACTTTCCAATTTGGGAGTACACTTTTTAAATTGGTCTCCCTTCTCTCCACCATTTTTTTTCCATTTTCCATTCACATACACCTTGAACTCAACAATCCCCCACATGAATGGGCTATTTATCATAAAATTTTTACGGACAAGTATGTGATCATCAAGCAAAGACTGATTGCATCTGGATAAGTGAGTTTTCCTTTGAACATTCCGTAGTGAACATGCATCGGATGCACTCAGTAAATCGGTAGATTTGATATCTTTGAACCGTTGAGATTTAGTGTACACCTAGACAACACATGTCATACAACCAACCTTTTACCTTTTATGGTTCTCACAGTTTTGTTCTCTTCAGCCATGAACACGTCTCGATTTTATGAGAGCTTAGAGAATAGGCCTTTACTAATATTCTCCTTGAAGCGGCTTCCACTTCGCCCTCACGTAGGTGATTTCTAAAAGTTCAATCCTATAGATTAAACTATTTGGTCAAATCTGCCAATTTTAGATAATCATTAAAAGACTTTTCACTTTAAATCTTATCCTTATTTACTACACATTGTCTACATCATGAGAATGGGTTGGGTAATTGACAATATTGAACCTCTCAGACACAACTTTGTTTTATTTCCTTGAATCTAGCTCTTGGGATCTCCAGTCTACTAGGTAGAGTTACCGTAATGCTGACTTGTCCTAGGCCTTAAACTCATTCCCTTGGATATCCTTTCTACTCCTTCTCTAGATAGACCTTTTGTAAGTGGATCCGACACATTATCCTTTGACTTTACATAGTCAACAATGATAATTCCATTAGAGAGAAGTTTCCTAACAGTATTATGTCTCCATCGTATGTGATGAGATTTACCGTTGTATATCATGCTCCTTACCCTACCTATTACCGTTTGGCTATCATAGTGTATACATACTGGTGCAACTGGTTTGGGCTAATAAGGAATATCTTCTATGAAATTCCAGAGCCATTCTGCTTCTTCACCGGCTTTATCCAATGCGATAAATTCAGATTCCATTGTAGAGCAAGCAATAAAAGTCTGTTTGGATGATTTCTAAGAGTCTTCTCCTCCACTGATAGTAAATACATACCCACTTGTGGATTTTACTTCGTTCGATTCGGTGATCTAATTTGCATTACTATATCCTTCAAGTACCGCAGGATATTTATTATAATGCAAGGCATAGTCTTGAGTGTATTTAAGATACCCCAAAACTCTTTTCATTGCTATCTAATGAGTTTTGTTGGGATTACTCGTGTAACAACTCAATATACTAATAGAGCATGCTATGTCTTGTCGTGTACAATTCATTATATACATTAAACATCCCAATACTCTTGCGTACTCTAATTGTGAGTCACTTTCACCTTCATTCTTTCAAAGTGCAAAGATCACATCCAAAGGACTCTTGGCAATACCGAATTCCATATACTTGAATTTGTCAAGTACCTTTTTGATATTGTGAGATTGTGACAATGCCGACACCTGTGGAGTTCTATGGATTCTTATACCTAAGATCACATCTATAACTCTAAGGTTTTTCATATCAAACTTGCTCTCGAGCATTCACTTCATTGCATTTATGTTAGAAATATCTCTACTGATGGTCAACATATCATCTACATATAAACAAATAATGACTTTGTGATTCAGAGTGTCTTTAATGCAAATATATTTATCACATTCATTTATCTTGAACCCATTTGCCAACATGGTTTGGTAAAACTTTGCATGCCATTGTTTAGGTGCTTGCTTTAGTCCATACAATGATTTAATAAGTTTACACACCTTATTCTCCTTCCCTGGAACCACAAAACCCTCAGGCTGTTCCATGTAAATTTCTTCCTTCAATTCTCCATTTAGAAATACGGTTTTCATATCCATTTGATGTATTTCAAGATCATATACCACCGCCAAGACAATTAACATTCGAATTGATTTTATCCTTGTTACTGGCGAGTATGTATCAAAGTAATCAAGACCTTCTTTTTGTTTGAAGCCTTTTACTAAAAGTCTTGCCTTGTATTTATCAATAGTACCATCCACCTTTATTTTCCTTTTGAAGATCCATTTAGAACCTAAAAGTTTATTTCCTGGAGGAAGATCAACCAATTCCTACGTATGGTTGCTTAAGATTGAATCAATCTCACTAATGACTGCCTCTTTTCAAAAGGATGAGTCCGAAGATGACATAGCTTCTTTAATATTTGAGGCTAATTTCCTAAGAGAAATATTATGAAATCTGATCCAAACATAGTAGAAGTTCTTTGACGTGTACTACGTCTTGGATTCTCTTCATTATGTACATTCTCACTTAGTACATCTTGAGGTCGTTTAGGCCCTTCACTAGAATATTCATGTCTAGTTTTATACGAGTAAATTTTTTCAAAGAATTCAGCTATCTGATTCAATTACCATATTTTCATTTATATCCGAATGTTCGGATTTATGAACCAAAAATTGACATGCTTTACTACTTTTAGCATATCCTATAAACACGTAATCCACCATCTTAGGTCCTATCTTTACCCTTTTAGGCATAGGAACTTGAACCTTTGCTAGACACCCCCACACTTTGAAATATGTCAAGTTGGGTTTCCTTTCTTTTCACTTTTCATAAGGAATTGATTGTGTCTTACTATGGAAAACTCTATTGAGTATACGGTTGGCTATAAGGATAGCCACCTTCCATAATTTTTATGGTAAATCAGAACTTATAAGTAAGGCATTCGTTATTTCCTTCAAACTTCGGTGTTTCCTTTTTGCAATTTTATTAGATTGAGGTGAATACGGAGCTGTAGTTTGATAGACGATTTCATTCTCTACACATATTTCGGTGAAAAGAGATTCATATTCTCTGCCCTTATCACTTCTTATTATTTTTATCTTCATCTCTAACTAATTTTCTACTTTAGTTTTGTATTGCCTAAATGCATCTATTTCTTCATCCTTACTATTTAGCAAGTAGACATAACAATATCTAGTACAATCATCAATAAAAGTTATGAAATACTTGTTCCCACCACGTGATGGTGTTGACTTCATATCACAAATGTCAATGTGTACTATAAGTCTAAAGGATTGGAATTTCTTTCAACGAACTTATAAGGATTTTTTGTATACTTTGATTCCACACACATTTGACACTTTGATTTATTGCACTCAAAGTTTGGCAAAACGTCTACGTTAATCATTTGTCATAACGTTTTGTAATTAACATGGCCTAAATGTTCATTCCATAAATTATAAGACTCAAGCAAGTAAGAAGAATTTGAACTTTTATTTATTTCAACATTTATTATATTCATCTTATAAAGGCCCTCGGTGAGATAGCCTTTTCCTACATACACTTCTCCTTTGCTAATTATAATTTTCCATACACGGTTACACATTTTAATCTGTTCTTGTCTAAAAGTGAAATAGAAATTAAGTTCCTACATAATTCTAGAATATTCAAGACATTTTTAAGTGTCAATACCTTTTCTGAAGTCATTTTCAAGCCTACTTTCCCTGTTTCTTCTACCTTAGCCGTAGCGGAGTTAGCCATGTAGATCATTTCTTCCACTTGAGTCGGAGTAAATGATGAAAAAAACTCTTTTTTGACACAAATATGGTGGGTGGCACCAGAATCCATCCACCACTCGCGGGGATTCCCCACCAAGTTGCATTCTGAAAACATAGCACACAGATCATCACATTCTTTGTAGGACTCAATCATATTTGCTTGGTTTTTTTTCTTGCCTTTCTTAGGGGCACGACAATCTGTGGACTTATGGCCAATCTTTCCACAGTTGAAGAACTTTCCCTTGAATTTTTTCTTGGGTTGATGGCTTCCTTGTCCAACTTTCTTTCTTTTCTTAGAATTATTTTGGTCATCTTCTACAATATGTGCTCCATTAACTGTAGAATTTCCTTTTGACCTTCTCTCGGCAATCTTATTACCCTCTTTAATACGTAGTTGGACAATAAGATCTTCGATAGTCATCTCCTTGCATTTGTGCTTCAAGTAGTTTTTGAAGTCTTTCCACATAGGTGGTAGCTTCTCAATGATCGCTGCTACTTGAAATGCATCATTCACAATCAAACCTACAAAACAGTTTATGTGAGTATTAAGAACATTTTCAACTTGGTCAACTAAGGTATTTTTCAAAGATATACCTTCTGCTAGGAGATCGTGAATGATTACTTGCAATTCCTGCACTTGAGAGACAACCGATTTGCTATCTATCATTTTAAAGTCCAAGAACCTTGCAACAAAGAATTTCTTAATTCCCACATCCTCTGTTTGTATTTTTATTCTAGTGCCCCCCACAATTCCTTTGATGTCTTAGTTCTACTGTAAATATTATAGAGGTCGTCTTAGAGACCACTCAATATATAATTCCTGCAAAGGAAATCCGAGTGTTTCCAAGCTTCTATAATCATGAAATGTTCTTTGTCCGAGGTTCCCTTAGGCACCTCAGGAGCATCCTCACTAGTGAACCTTTGAAGGTATAGAGTGGTGAGGTAAAAGAATATCTTTTGCTACCATCGCTTAAAGTCAATGCCCATAATTTTTTTGGGCTTCTTCGCAGGTGCCATTGGTTACGGAGCATTTGTTCGACTTATTGAGGAAATACTAGTTTCCCCCATAATTGTAGCCACATCTTGCATTTGACTTTCATTAGTCATTTTTCCTGTCACCACAAGACAATAAAATTTAGTATTTCAGAATACTACTTATAAAGTGAAGCAACTTTAAACTCTTTTTCTTGTTTCTAGTTAAGGATGAAGTTTTTATGACTTTCAATCGTTAACCGAATGATATTTTCTTTGAATCACTAGTTAAGTTCAAACGGAGTAGAAAGCTTAAAGCTTTAATCTCCAAAAATAAGCAATACAAATACTGCAAAAGATTATTTCTTAAGATTGCTATCTTTTATGTATTCAGGTACAAGAATCTGTATATAAGGAACACAAACTTCAACACTAGTTCAAGTCCAAGACAAGAACACTTATAAAGTTCTGTAACACACTTCATAGATAGATTATCCGTAATATAGTGTTGAGGTTGTTACAGAACTTCATAAGTATTCATGTCTTGGACTTGAACTAGTGTTGAAGTTTGTGTTTCTTATATATAGATTCTTGTACCCAAATACATAAAAAATAACATAACATAACATAATTAATGTAAGTTACCTCTTTGGAGAAATTTTTTGTTCTGAGCTGTGGTGATAGCAACCAGGCTGGCCCACTTGCATTAATATTGATGGGCTTCAATGTGAATCAAAAAGATATTTATGATGGAAGAAGAGCCCAAGAACGTGTCCAAGAATTATGGAGAGGAATGGGCAAAGTGCTACACATATTTCATGATTCAAGTCCAAGCCCAAAAGGAAAAAGATTGAGCCCATATGGGTTGAGAGTAAATTTGGAAGCTTTCCCTTATTTTCGTAGGGGAGAATTTTTTATATTATTTTTATATGCTTTCCTAGTCCTAGTAGGATTTTATGTATTATTTTCATAATAGTAGATCCTAATCCCATGCTATTTGGGTTAGCTTTTTCCTAGTCATAGTTAGATTTGATAATAGTAGATACCAATCTCATGCTAATTGGGATAGGTTTTTTCCCTATATATAGGGATGAATTTTGTTATTTTCAATCAGACAATATTTTTATTAATTGAGAGTTTCTCTTATTTACACCTTTGTGTGTGGCTACTTGGGATTTATCTTGCAACCCTATAAGAACAATTCTTTAGGAGGTAAGATTAATTCTTAATTTGATATCTTTGGTTTCTATTAAAGTTGATATAAGAAAGTGATTAGTCATATACTAATTGTTGTCTTTAGCTTCTTTGAAATAGGAGTCTAGATCACTTTTGATCTAAGTTCTTGACTATATTAGTATCACAATTAGTCTTAATATGCTAATTTTAAATACAAAGATCAATTAGGATTCTTAGCACTTAACCTCAAAATTTGAGATTTTATTCTCCAATTCTACCTATCTTTAATGTCTTGCCTTTAATCTTAGTATTTTCGGTTCCACATTATTTTCTTATTCATTAACACAACCCGATTCTTATCAAGTGGTATCATAATGATAGCATCTAGGCTGGCCTACTTGCATTAAGATTGATGGGCTTCAGTGTGAATCAAAAGGATGTTTATGATGGAAGAAGATTCCAAGAAAGAGTTCAAGAATTATAGAGAGTAATAGGCAAAGTGCTACACATATTTCATGATTCAAGTCCAAGCCCAAAAGGAAGAAGATTGAGCCCATATGGGTTCTGAGTAAATTTGGAAGCTTTCCCTTATTTTTGTAGGAGAGAATTTTTGGTATTATTTTTTATGTGCTTTCCTAGTCCTAGTAGGATTTTATTTATTATTTGCATAATAGTAGATCCTAATCCCATGCCATTTGGGATAGCTTTTTCCTAGTCCTAGTAAGATTTGATAAAGGTAGATCCAATCCTATGATAATTGGAATAGATTTTTTTCCCTATATATAGGGATGGATTTTGTTATTTTCAATCAGACAACATTATTATTAATTGAGAGTTTCTCTTGTTTACACCTTTGTGTGTGGCTACTTGAAATTTATCTTGCAAGACTATAAAAACGATTCTTTAGGAGGTAAGATTAATTCTTAATTTGATATCTTTGGTTTCTATTAAAATTAATTAAAGAAGGTGATTAGTCTTATACTAATTGTTGTCTTTAGTTTCTTTGAAATAGGGGTCTAGATCACTTTTGATCTAAGTTCTTGAATTGACTCTATTAGTATCATAATTAGTCTTAATCCGCTAATTTTGAATACTAAGATTAACTAGGGTTCTTAGCACTTAACCTCAAAATTGGGGATTTTATTCTCCAATTCTGCCTATCTTTGATTTCTTGCCTTTAATCTTAGTATTTTCACTTCCGCACTATTTTCTTGTTCATTAACGTAACCCGATTCTTATCAAGTGGTATCAAAGCGGTTCTATCAAGGTTCCGTTCTTTATAATTCTTTGGAGTTTTGTAGCCAAAAAAAAATCTTTACTTTTCCCCCCTTTTAATAGATTAAAAAGAAAAAAAGATTGCTTGTAAATCAAGAAATTTCAAATTTATTAGATTTCTTGTTTTCCAACATCAAGAAGGAAAATCAAGAAGTGGGGAAATTGATTTTTTTTTTTTGAAATTGATCTTTTTTCTTGTCTCACCAAACCCAATTTGTCTGGGAGTTGGTAATTTCTTTTTCTCTCTATTTCTTACTTCTAAAGGGATTGTTACTAGTAGGGTTAATATATAAATCAAAAAAGAATCAGCCAAAGGTTATAATTTGAGTGAAAAAAAGACAAGAGAGGTGAGATAAAAAAAGGATCAAATTGAGAGTTTTTTTTTTCTTTTAACTTTTGGAGAGTCTCAAAAAGATACATGTAACACCCCAAATCTGGTACCTGGAATGCTACATAGTGCTCATGACCCCGAAAGACCATAAGCTAACCTATGACTGATATCTGTAACTGGGCACCGTATAATATACTGTATAAATATGAAAAAAGGCTGAAAGGCCATAAGGTTCGAATATCTGATAAAACATAACATCTGAAAATACGGTATATCAATACCAAAACATAGCTGAAATAACTGTCTGAACATGCTATAGTCTAAAAGTCTCTAAACTGTCTGAATGAGGAGTTAATGGGACATGTCCCCAACTAACTCCAACTGCTGAAATAAACTAAGTACTAAAAGAATGAAATAATCAAATAATAACATCCTCGAATGATGAGGACTCACTGCTAGTCTGTCTGTTGAACGTTTGATCTACTAAGGGTGCTCTGGATCTCGTACTTCTGAATCTATGGTATAAAACACCATAATGCAAATGCATCAGTATGATTGAATGCACTGGTATGCAAGCGAGGTAGGCTAAATGCAAAGGGTTTATATGCATGAACAATAATAACTGACTAAATAACATGAACGTGAGAATACATGCATGAGTACGTAAACTGTGACTGAGATCATGACATCACTGAATCTGAATACTGATAGCATAAGTTTTGTATGACTGATATACTATTATCTGAATGATTGTGTCTGACAGTTCTATTTCTAATAGAACTAGCTGAGTTCCGTACTGAACTGGGTGACTATATCTGACAGTCCTGAATTCTGTAGAAATATCTGAGTTCTATTACTGAGACTAAGACTAAGAATGTAACTGTGGGAAGTATTCATCTAATCGACATGCCCCAAATAAGATAATATAATTGAGATGGGGTCCAATCTGTAACCCCAATTAGAAGGGTGTCAATGCCGCACCACTAGTAAGGACAAACTGTGAGTAATCCTTCTTCTAACAGGTACTCTAAGAAAAATGGCAGGACCCTCATATAATAGTTTAAGCCACCTCATCTACCCTCAACTAGTAGGTTTGATGTCTCAACCTGCGTTGGCCACATAGTTCTAGAGCGTAAGGATTGCTTCTAAGAATCACACCCTCTAATAACAGGTGAGTTACCATCCTTAGGCTCACTCAGTGCTGAATGGAACTGGACTGTGTTTATTAAGTTTCGTTTACTGATGGGATACTACTGAGATTACTGAGTTTTATGAATCATGGCTTGACTGAGAGTATCTGGAAAACATGACACTGGCTCTAGGAACACAACTAAATTATTGGGTACAACTACCCCCAAGACTCGATAGCATGAAAATGACAAGACATAACACTTCCTGGACTCATGACTATAATCAATAATCCATAATACAATCATTAGGGTATTTCATGAGGCACTTGATTATTATGGTTTGATACATGAATAGTAATACATATAAACAAGTCATAATTTCATAGGACTAATCTCATGAATAATCCATCAAATAATTTCAATGTATAACAATAACGTAGAAGTCATTTTGAACATAATGGTAAAGCACGGGTTCATCAATTTGGTCATAATTGAGTCCTAAAGGATGATTCTTATTCTCTTGGTAATTTTATCAAACATATTGCATGCACAACCTTAGGCTTAGGCATATACACCAGTTCATACATTATGGTTACTTTAATCAACTCAATTTAAAAGTTTCCAACCTACATACTAACATAATTTCATGAAAAGTACATAAATACTCTAACTTGGGATTCATACAACCACATCAACATAACTAAAATCAACTCACTACATGGAAATCACAATTCATGAGTTTAAAATGAGATTCTTGAGCTTCATGGAGAAAGAAACCCATGAATCAACACTTTACATACTTGGGTGGATGATTTCTTGAAGATTGATGGAGGAAAGCTTGAATTCTTGACTTTGAATTAAACACCTATGGTTTCTTATTCTTGGTTATTGATCTTTGAAAGAAACCCTAATCTGGTGTTATAGATGAATAATGAAATTATGAGCTCTAGTTTGGTATAATCAAGGGTTAAAACGGCTGGAAAAAGATCCAAATATCTTTTAAAAATAGTTTAAAATTGCTGATCAAAAGTTGCGATGGTTTAGGTGATGGCCCGTCACTGGCTTGATGGTCCGTCGGTCCTGACCTTTGCATTTGGCCAGAACCTTAACTTTCTGCCTCGTCTGCGATGGTTTGGGAAACGGTCCGTTGCTAGCTCGATGGTCGATCGGTCCTGGAAATCTCACTTGACTAGAAGTCGGGTTCACTGCCTTAATTGGGATGGCTTGGACGACGGTCCGTCTCTAGCTCGACAGTCCGTCAGCCTAACCATCGCTTTTGGGTAGTTCCAATAGTTCTCTGTAAAATATCCATAACTTTTTACTCCGATACAAAATTTGGATGAAATTGGTATCGTTGAAAAGCTAATTCAATTTCCTACATGATAAAAAGTTGAAATTAGAGAAATTCTATCTGATTTAAACATTAATCATTTAGAAAGTCATCACTAATTCTTCTGGAGATTAGATTTGACTTAAAGAAAGTTCAGGGTATTACAATACTGATGGTGGGACTCAAAACAACGACATAGCTGAGGCACTTAGAAGGATTTCTTCTCAACTCAATGCATTAGAGGTCACCCCAAACCCACTTAATTAGGTCAATATAATTGATTTAAGGAGAAGTATTTTTCATACAAGGTGTGGGATAAAGGATAATATTTGCTCTATGATTATTGATTTTAAAATTGATGTTAATGTGATAAGTTCATACGTGGTGGAGAAGTTGAAAGTTACATTCATGAAATACAATCATTTTAATGAACTTAAGGTAACTAAGCAATGCATGATTTCTTTCTCCATTGGAAGGTACTCTGATAATGTTCTTTGTGATGTAATTCCAATACAAGATTGTCATATCAAGCTTGGGCATCCCTAGCAGTTTGATAGGAATACAATTTATGATAAGGGGAAAAATAAAGTTTCTATTTAGATAAATAAAAAAAAATATAAACTTGTACCTTTAACTCCATCCCAAGTTTATGAAGATCACAAATGTGTGAAAGAAGAAATGAAAAATTTTGAGAGAGAAAAGAATGATAGAGGTAAAGGGGTGCATATTGATATTCCAAGAAAGAAAAAAAGAAAAGTTGTGTTGTGTGAAGAGAATGAGATGTCAAGAGAAAAGAAAGGAGAGATGATCATGAGAGTTATAAAGAGAGGGATAATAATGGGGTAGAGAAAGAGAACTAAGGGAGTTTGAGTAAGGTTATTTCTTATTCTAACTCTAACCTTCTTACTTCTTCTTTTAGTTTCTTTGATTCACTTATAGGTACTCACGAAAAAGTTTGCATTGAAAATCCTTCATTGGATGAACTTAATACTTCATTGGATGAACTTAATACTAAGGTGGTTGAAACTACATGTCCCATTGAGCAAGTGTTTATTCATAAGAAGAATATAAGTAAAGAGAATTATTTTGGACTTGTCCAAGATGAGACTTATGATAAGAAGTCCAACAAGGCAGATGTAGATCTAACGCTAAAGTGCAAGGAAAAATGAGGTGATATTATTCCTTTGCTACAAAAGGACAAATTAAGGCATAACTCCTTAAGTATTTGTGATTGTAAGGTTAACAAATGTTTGCTACTAGTGATGAGGAAATCCATGAAATTATGATACAAGTGATCAAATACCCATTGTTGAACCTATCTATGATTCCTTGTTAGCGAATTTGAGCAGCTACTTTGAATTTACTGGAGATTGTATTTTGAGATTGAAAGATTCTTCTAACCTTGTTGATATCTCCTATGCTTATGTGAATAAATATTATGTGGAAAAATCTTTGAGAAGTATAATTGATGATGCTTGTCTATATCATAAAAGTGTTAAATTTGATGCATATTTTATAAAGTTTACGACATCTTTGACAAGCCCAATGAAGTACTTTATTGATAGAGCTAAATTGGAGAGACACATATTATTCCCCATGTCATCTAAATATGAATATCGTTGTGCTCATAGAAGGAAGAGAATTTTCTATTGGGTTGATGATGTCCACATGCTTTATAAAGGTGTATATATACATGAAAGGGTTAATTGGATTAAGTGGACGCATGGTCACTATCTTGTTTTGTTCCTACCATTGTTGTTTTCATGTAATGGATGTTGTTTAATATTGTATGCCATCTTGATTATGCGAGATTTAAATTCATGGAAAAATTATTTTCAAGAAGAGGGGAATCGTAGCATCCAAGCTGGCCCACTTGCAGTAAGATCAATGGGCTTCGATGTGAATCAAGAAGATGTTTATGATGGGAGAAGAGCCTAAAAACGAGCCCAAGAATTACGGAGAGAAATGGGCAAAGTGCTATGCATATTTCATGGTTCAAGTCCAAGCTCAAAAGGAAAAAGATTGGGCCCATATGGGTTGTGAGTAAATTTGGAAGCTTTCCCTTATTTTCATAAGAGAGAATTTTTGGTATTATTTTTATATGCTTTCCTAGTTCTAGTAGGATTTTATTTATTATTTCCATAATAGTAGATCCTAATCCCATGCTATTTGGGATAGCTTTTTCCTAGTCCTAGTTAGATTTGATAAAGGTAGATCGCAATCCCATGCCAATTGGGATAGGTTTTTTCCCTATATATAGGGATGGATTTTGTTATTTTCAATCAGACAACATTATTATTAATTAAGAGTTTCTCTTATTTACACCTTTGTGTGTGGCTACTTGGAATTTATCTTACAACCCTATAAGAACGATTCTTTAGGAGGTGATATTAATTCTTAATTTGATATCTTTGGTTTCTATTAAAGTTAATTAAAGAAGGTGATTAGTCTTATATTAATTGTTGTCTTTAGTTTCTTTGATATAGGGGTCTAGATCACTTTTGATCTAAGTTCTTGAATTGAATCTATTAGTATCATAATTATTCTTAATTCGCTAATTTTGAATACTAAGATCAATTAGGGTTCTTAGCACATTATCCCGAAATTGGGGATTTTATTTTTCAATTTTGCCTATCTTTAATTTCTTGACTTTAATGTTAGTATTTTCACTTCTGCACTATTTTCTTGTTCATTAACGTAATCTTATTCTTATCACGGGGTCTATCGGAAACAACCTCTCTATTTCTTCGGAGGTAGTGATATAGACTGCGTACATTTCCTCCCCAAACTCCACTATGTGGGAGTACATTGGATATGTTGTTGTTGTTATACCTCTTTGCAGAAGTTCAAAATTTGGATCCATTTCATATCAAATAAGAATTATGAATGGGTCACTAGCATTTAATCCTGTTGCCAGCTTTGGTTGATGTACTTATATAAGACGGCTAAATTTTATTTTGGTGTATAAAATTAGTCAAGGTTTTGTCCTACATAACATAAAAATAAGAAATTAATATAATCTAACATGTCAACTAAGAAATCTAGTGAAAGAAAGAATTTTTTGTTATGAATATTATTTCAAAGACATATATAAAGCTATAGTTAAATGAACTTATAGGAAAGAAAAAACTCAAAAGTGACTGTAGCAGAACATTCTCGGTATTTTGATGACAATAAATGGAATTAACTCGTTAATTTAGGAATTGGGTTCGTAAATGAACCGCGTTAAGTCATTTTGAATTCGAGTTCCACATGTTTATTGTAACATTTGAGGGGCATATCCGATTATTTGGCTAACTACAAGATTATATATAGTTGAGTAGTATAATAGAGGATAAATCTAAAAAGACATTTGAAAGTAGAGAGATACACATGACCTCTTCCGTTTTAATATTAACTAACAAACTCAAAAATTTATCAATCGAGAACCAAAGAAAGCAATCGACACAAAGAGAGTTTGGATTGACTTATTTAAGTACTTTTATTTATTTATTTATTTAGAAAAGATAAAAAGTATTTTGAAACACTTACATTTAGTCTAAAAAAAGTATAACAATAAGCTAAAAGTGAAAAGTTGAGTATTCCCAATTAATAACTTTTAGCTTTTAGTGTAACAATCCCCTTGGGATTTTAAGCTTTTTATATATTTTGACTATTTTGTCCTTTTCTGTAGTTGCTATATGCTATTTATGAATTATGAAGATGGTTGACACGGTTCCCAAAGTATTTGAAGTGATTTGAGTGAGTTTAAGGTCTTGAGTAGCCTTGAAAGTGATTAGCTTGAATGTGGTCAACATTTAATGATTTGAGCATCAGATGGTGATTCTATTAGTTTAATTAGATCCAGAATATTAATTTTGGGTTAGTAGCATGATTAGTTCAGATTTTGAACCTTTATTTTGAGTTTTAATCTCTTAGACAAGAAATTAGTTAAATTAGCCTGAAAGGGGTCCCGAGGTTAACTTATTTATAATGACCTTTTTTGATAAATCTAATGACTTCATTGAGTCAAAAACATTAAAATTAGTCTAGTAGCACTATTAGTTTATTTCTGTGGAGTTTCAAATGAATCTCGAGGGTCCATTCAGAGGATTTTAGATAATTTCCCTTTAGCACTTTGCTAATATTTGGTGCAATATAAATTTCTTCTTTGGTTCATGGGATAATCATCGCATTTATGGTTAATTTTCAACACTATTCCAATTGAGGGCATGCAATCTCATAAGGTTGTGTCTTGATCATCACGAACGCAGGGTGGTGGCCGTGTTTGTGATGGGTAAAGGGATCGGGCTTCAGTCGAATACTAATTGCATTCACGATGGACCATATGGGATTGCAGGGGTTCCTATTTGGGCTAGGCCACGATCGGGACTAGGTGCTCTCATCCTTGAAGAATAAATTATACCTGGATAGAGTTTAATTTCTTTTCTCATCTAGAATACTATTTTCACCCTTTTTAGATATTGAAAGCTCAATTCTTGGCTTATTTCAAAGAGAATTTTCATCTATTTTGTGTTGATAAACTTTAAGCTCATACTTTTATCATGTCCCAATGATTTTACCTTCAAAATAACTATAAAACTATGATTTCAAACATGAATTTTGGAAGTTTTACAAAATTAGTTTTTTAGATTTCAAGCTTAATTTGTTTTAGCATACTGGATCCTTAGAATGTGGAAAACATGATTCTTAATTAGATTTTGGTCTTACTCCTTTTTCATGGGATCAATTTTTAAATTATTTTTTTACTTAGAAAGAACGTAGCTAATATGAACATGGTTAGATTCATTTTGACATGCAGATTATGTTTTTGGTAGATTTAGTTCATTCTGAGACCGCACGAGAGGAAAAGGATCTATGATGAAGGATCGAAGTTTGGGTTTCAGCTTTTCAGGGTATGTTATGGATTAACTTCCTTCAGACCGAGATGAATAGTTAACTATTCATTGAAAGTATGCTATGGGGTGGGGATTATATTGTGAGATTCATTTTATAGACCTCAATATAGTTTCATGTTGCCCGTATGGGGGCTTATGTGATCTTTTTATTGCTTTGAAAGCTTACTATTATTGTGATGCCCGTGTGGGGGTTGGTGTTGGACTTATTTATGAAGTAATTGCCTTTGCCATTATCATAATTCCCGAGTGAGGATTTTTTTGATGAATATTATTGATGTCTTACATGACTCTTTATTCTAGTGGTGCCATGCGCTAACTTATATTATAAACTATCAACATATTGAGGAGATTTGAGCTTATTTATACCATTATTAAATTGATTTATTGCCTTTATATTGATTTGGTTGTGAGCATGCATCCTCATTTTTTCCACCTTTATTCATGAAAATTGGTACCACTAGACACACCGATTTTGAAAGAAAATGAAATACTTTATAAAACCCTTGACTATGGATTTTTCTTGCAAGGTTGGTTGATATATGAGATTGAGATTGTGAAAGTATATGAGCAGCAAATCCCCCATGGATCTTGTCCTGGAAGCTTTAGCTTGCTTACATCATTATCATTCCATTGCATCATTTACATTTTTATTTACATGCTTGTTGTTGTGTATTTTGTTTTCTCTTATATATTCAGGTGTAGTTATTCTTTTACAAATATTATAATTGTAAAATACATTTGATCCCCATTGGAAACTTTTCTGTTTACAGGTGGACAAATGCTCATTGTACTTTTTACTTATTTAGTTTTCTGCTTTGCCCAATCGGTCTATGATATCTACTAAGTACAGGTGGACTATACTCCTACTTCCGTGCCCTTTTGGTGTAGATTTCATGTATGAGTGGTCTCTCGGTGGATGATTCGTGCTGCTGTAAGTTGATTTGGAGCATTGGTGATTTCCCAGCTTAGAGCATTATTCCTACCTCTATCTATATTTTATATGTTTACTTGTATTCGGAGACAGAGATGTATTATCAAATTTAGCATTATCTTAAATGCTCTTTATACTTACGATATCGTCATTTGGGATTCAATTGTATTCAATAAGTTATTTTAGATTTTTGATTATTTTGGCCCGACTTTATTCTAAAAGTCTCATGTTGCTTGATTTTTTCTCTTTTTCTATGTTTCATATCTATTGTGGACTTTTAGCTTACCTACCAAGGTTGATCTGGGGTAGGTGACATCATGACCTAGACTTTTAGGTCATGACAAGTCAGTATCAGAGTGCTAGGTTCACTATTCTCATGAGTAAAAGAGCAGGTTATCTAATAGAGTCTCGCATATCAATATGTTGACGTTTGTACCTATCTTTGAGAGGATAACGAACATCTTTAGGAAACTTTTCTAACTTGATTTCTTGTCATATGTGTTATTCATCCTGGGTATTCTAAACTTGTATTCCATTCTATTCTATACAAATAGAGAGGACTTGATCCAGAGTTCTTGAGGATGCTGTGCCAACACCCATTGTTAGAGCCCCAACCAGGAGGCGAGGCAGGGGTTGTTCTTGAGCAAAAGGTAGAGGTGGGGCATGAGCTGAGCTATAATAGCCTCTCCCAATCCTAATATTGATCATATTGAAGAGGCTTATTAGCTTAAGCCCCTCGGAGTTTTGTTGTCATTATGGTGTTATACGATTTGCTGATTTATCTTTTACGATGTTAGGTTGGTGCTCCCCAGGTAGGTATTCTATTGGTTACACTAGCTGGTGCTCAGACTATAAGAGTTATTCAATAACTAGGACAGGCTCATACTTATGGTTTTCATACTTCAAGAGTATAACCATCTATTGTAGTGGCCCCATGTGTTGAGATTTTGTCTAGTAGACTTATTTCTCCTCTTATTGATTACAGTCCCATGATATTTTCTAATGAGTAGAAGAGATTTACTTTTTTATGTCCTCCCAAGTTTAGTGGTGCTATTATCGAGGATCCTTTTGAGTTTCTGACTGATTGCCAATAGAGTTTGCATTAGCTCGGATTGCTTGAGTTTTATAGTATTACTTTCACTACTAATAGTTGACTAATATGGATAGGCAGTGGTGGAGATCTTTTGTCAGTTATATAATGGGTTATCCTTCTTTGACATAGATCTAATTTTTTAAGGCTTTTCTAGAGAGGTTTGTACCCTACAGCTTGAGAAACCAGATGAGAGATGTGTTTGACCACTTGGATCAGGGCTCTATAAATATTCTCAGGGTCACCAGGGTAGACTGATTCAGGTAGCTTTGTAGGATTTGAGTAGTAAGTCTATCATTTATAAGGCTTTGGGTAGTTAGAGATTAGGTCATGTGGGTGAAGGGTCTCATTTAGGTTCATTGAGGTATAAAGGGATTTTTGGTTATCCTAGGCCCTCTAAGTGTGATTCATCCGACTATTAATATTTCATACATGTTGAGCCTAGTCATTTTGTGAGGGATTGTCGCAAGTACATTGGGTCCTACCCACTAGAGTTCTTAGCTTTTACTTTGTCCGATTCTAGTGACTACAGTTGGAAGTTGTACAAAGGGAACTAGAGTGGTTTATAGGTACCAGAGATGGAGCTCAAGGAGATCATGGTAGTGGATGTGGGGTTGCTCAGTTTGGTAGAGGTTGTGGTCAATGCTATGCTTTTCCTAGGCAACCTGAGGTAGAAAACCTTTTTGATGTTATCGAAGGTATTCTTCCCATTTTCCATCATACTTATTTCATGTTATTTGACCTCGGACTTTATTTGTCTATATGTCTACATATTTTGCTATTGGTATTGATGCTACGTGTGAGTCACTTGCCATGCCTATTCATGTTTCTACCTCTGTATGTGATTCTTAGTGGTGGTGGGTGTATCATCATATATGAAAACCCTTATGGGCCATGAGAACTGGGTATACATGATTATCTTTAATATTGTTATTTTGATGTCATCTTTGTATAGATTGGTTAGATCCTTATCGCACACTTTTAGATTATTTTACCAAGATTGTGGCACTATTTACTCCTGGTATGCCAATAGAAGCATGGAAGAGTACTCCTAGTTTGGGTATGAAAAGGGTTATATCTTTTCTACATGTTTGTCACATCATAGAAAAGGGGTGTCTTTTCATCTACTATGTGCGCAATACCACTATTGCTTCACTGCCCCCCTCAGATTCAGTTTGAGTTGTTCAAGAGTTCATGGATATATTTCCTACAAACTTATTTTGGTGCCTCCAAATAGGGATATTGATTTTTCTATTACTGTTGAGCCAGGCACCAAGCTCATTTTCATTCCCCCTTATAGGATGACTCAATCTGAGTTAAAGGAATTGAATGAGCAATTGCATGATATGTTGAGTAAGGGTTTTATTTGGTCAATTATGCCTCCTTGGGGTGCTTTTGTCTTATTTTTGAAGAAGAAATATGGATCCATGCACATTAGTATTGATTATCTATAATTGAACAAAGTGATTCTCAAGAATAAGTATTCTCTTCCTCGTATTGATAATTTGTTTGATCAAGGTCGTATTGCTTTAATATTTTTCAAGAATTATTTGAGATTTGGTTACCATCACTTAAGGATTAGAGCTTTAGATATTTCAGAGACAACTTTTAGGATGTCATATGGTCAGTATGAGTTATTGGTCATATCTTTAGGGTTGTCTAATGCCTCAAAAATGTTTATTGAGTTGATGAACAAAGTATTTTAGACTTATTTTAATTTTTAGTGAATTTTTTCATTAATTATATCTTGGTTTATTCCAAGAACGAGGACGAGCATGTGAGGTATTTGAGGGGTGTACTTTATAAATTGCGCAATGAGAAGTTGTATGCTGAGTTCTCTAAGTGCAATTTTTTGTTTGATTTTCTTTCTTTCTTTCTTGGGTTATGTAGTGACCAAGAATGGTATTATGGTCGATCCGACCAATTTAACATTGGTTTGTGATTGGGAAAGACCGACTTCTCCTACTTAGATTCAGAGTTTTGTAGGCTTAGAAGGTTATTGCCATTGGTTTGTGGAGGGTTTCTCTACTATTGTGGCTCTTTTGACCAATTGACTTACAAAAAGTTTACCTTTAAGTGGTTGGACGATTGTGAGAGTATCTTCCAAAAAGTAAAGTAGTTGTTGACTTCAGATCTTATCTTAACCTTTCTTAAGGAGGGTGTGTGTTTCACTATGTTTTTTTATGCTTTTGGAGTTGGCTTGGGTTGTGTATTTATGTAGAAGGGTAAGGTGATTGCTTATGATTCTCGATAGTTAAAGACTCATTAGAATAACTACTCTACTCATGATTTGGTGTTAGCCGTGGTTATGTTTCGGTTGAAGTTGTTGCAATACTACTTGTATGGAGTTCATTGTGATATTTTCTCAGATCTTCCTAGCCTTCAACTCTTCTTCACCTAATGAGATCTTAATATGAGACAACATTAATGGCTTAAGTTGCTTAAGGATTATGATCTCTCTATTCATTATGATCCTGTCAAGTCTAATATATGTAGCGCCCCAAGACTACCCTGGACGTCATATGGTGCTTAGAACTACAAGTGATCCCAAGCTAGCCCATGATACTGGTATAATTCATGAGAAACTGAATGAAATATATAAAATTGGAAATAACAAAAAAAAGAAATGTCATTAGTTGAACTTGTACAATACAATACTGTATTAAACATTTACAACACTGGATTATACAAAAAGAAACTGAAATTAAATACATAAACTCTGATTGACTGTCTGTGAAACCTCTACTAATACTGACTATAGGTAGCCATGATATGAAGCCCAACTATCCGTAACCAATACAACTGAATAAAAATAAAGTACCAAATCTATAAACTGGCAAAAGTCCTCAACTAAAGAAAACTCATCACCAGCTGGCTGGAAGATGAAACTGTCTGATCATGATGTTGTGAGCTACAACCGTTCCCTACATTATAAAACAATGTAGTCACACAAACGTATATATGTTCAATACTTCAGGAATGCAGTGAGTATGTGGGAATGAATCCAATACGTAAAAAACTAATATATATATATATATATATATATATATATATATCATGCTATGTGTAAATAGACTCACTTGATCATGAATAAAACTGAAAGATGATGTAACATAAGCATAAATCTAAAACAACATTTGAATAAAACTTATGAGTCATTACACTTAGGTTCTAAAATCAACTTTTTTTTGCAGGAGTTTCTTATAACTGACATAAACCATGAGAGATAGCATAGAGTCCAACGTCTGACCTATATTGTGGAGGGCTGTTCCATACCTTTCCATCGGTATAGAACCTAAACCGGGGTGTTGACTACACACTCATTAGGAAAAGCTGAATAATATATGACATGCCTATTAGGACAAGTTACATGCCCATTTGGACAAGTTAAAAATACCTATGGTGGCACATAATTTTTGGCAAATAGAATATGCTAAATCCACACACACACACACACACATATCTATATCTATATCTATATCTATATATATACAAGCTCTTTCTTATGAAATTCACCTTAAAATAGCAAGTGGGTTTATAAAACTAAAAACCAACTGTGCTTCTCTTGTTTAACTCATACGTATAATTAAAATCATGAATTTCATGTCTTATATGAGATCATAAGATCAAAACTGAAATATTAATCATGTTGTAATACTTGTAACTTGAATTTATTGTAATCTAAGTGCATCATGCTAAAATTCCATACTTTTACTTGTAAACTGACTGAATCATGCTGAAAATCATGTATATTTATCAACTTATGAGTCCCCATATCAAAATACAGAAACTCATCTAATGATATTAATTTTGTAAATAAAAACATAAGTAACTATGAAATGCTAAATAAAGTGCAAATCATGAGTAAACATCATACTCTCAAAGCATATGAAAGGTGGGTATAAACCCTTGTATTAATTTATTAAAAACTCGAGTAAAAATTAAACTCTTGGGCACAAGGATAGAGGAATATACTTTTTCAAACCCCATATACCTGAACTTGATAAAATTTGTTGAAAGAAACTTGAATTGGAGCCTTGGAAGCTTGAATTTTGGAGAATAACCCTTATTTGGTGTTCTTAAGAATTTGACAGAACAACAAAGTGTGTTTGGGTTATGGGATGAGGGTAAACACATTAGTATTAGTTATAGGATGATTTAGGTTGTAAATGTATATTTTTCCCTAAAAAAATTGAAAAAAAATGTGAGTTTTGATGTCTTTGTGACTATGGAAATGGCACTCACTTATCGCAGAGCATACAAGGAATGCCATGCTCTTATCGCAAAGCACACAGGGTGTGCCATACTGTTATCACGGACCTCACTATTTTTCTTGCAAAAATGCTTATAATTTTTCACTTGGGTATCATATTATGAAGAAATTGGATGTGTTGGAAAGAGGACTCAAATACCTTTTACTATATGGCTCTTGAGCTCCAAAACTCAATACATTATAGAATATATACTCATTTAAATTTGACCCTTATAAGATCGCATACCAAAACTCAATTGATAACAAAATTTCTCAACTCAACTTTGCTCGAAGTGTTTCCTATGGACATTCATCATATCTAAAGCACTTTATACACTAGGTAAATGATCATGACACTTATCCATGCTTAAAATAATTATTTTTGAATCTATAAAGATATGATGAATGGTTAGAAACTTCATTTGAACTTTATAGGGTATTCCAATATCTCCTACTACAGATTATTTGTCCTTAAATATAGACTGATATTGGGATGAAAAGAATATAGTTACTAACATGAAACTAAATTTCTAAAATTGATCATGTTTAGTAACTGGAATAACTTATTTGACAGAGTAATGACTCAGCTGATACATAAGGAACTTGATCACATACCTCAGAATCGTATGGAATGATGTAGACATGAAATTAGTAGAGCACAGTGCTAGAAGAAAAATCTTTTACTCCTACTAATCGCTATTAGGAGTGAAAAATAGAGGTACTTAGACATCATATATGCTAATGAAGGATATAAATATAGCTGACTGAAAAGATAAAACCCTTATCTTGAAACTGATTTTTGAGCTGACTTGATTGACTATAAGGAAATGATTTATGCTGAGATTTTAAAACTCAACTGAAACATTCATGGAATAATTATACGTATAGAAAAAAAGCAAGAACATGATTTCTATGCCTTAGGTAATGCAACTATTAACTTTCAAGCTTAACAAAACTTCTTAAACACTTTTTTCAACTTTATTTTTCCTCTCAAATACTATGCTTCATTTGATGCAACTTATAACCTTCACTTGGGTATAAATTTTGATGGAACGTGGGAGGTTTGCACCATACAGTGAGGGACCAAGTCCCTTAGAGTCAGTCATAGGCAATAAATAGTAAAGCATAGAAAAACTAAAACTGTGTATAAAACTAAAGAACACAAAGGTTTTAACGTGAAAACCTCCTTGCTTAAGGAAGTAATAACCACGACTTGACCTCACAAGCACCTTAATAGTCCACTATAATCAACCTCTTGATTATAGACTTAATATGAATCTAACTCTAGGATTTTCTTGCTTCTAATAAATCTACTTCAATCCTACCTTGAGAACTTTGCCAAGTACTCACTCCAATATTGATTCTCTAACCAATATCGAACTTAGGTAACTCTATGTAAGTACTCTCAAGAAAAAAAAACATTACTCTAATAATGCGAGTAATTCAGTTACATACCACGACTCTACTCAAGAACTCACTCTTTTAGTACATAAAGAAATCAAAAACTTGAGCAATATTGCAAAGTTGAGTTTTTGCCTCTCTTTATTTAATATTTTGATATTGCAAAAACTCACCCATTGAGAAGCATTATTTTCTTCTTATAGTAGAATAATGATTAAGGTAGAAATCTGATTGGGCCATGTGTCTTTGAAAGGTACATATCTCACCTGCACAGTTTGTTACACTAGAAGACAAAACTGCATAGACCTTGTGACAACTATATTTTTCCATGACGACCCTGGGAAATGGTCCCTTGTTGTGAGCTACTAATCATCAAAACAATATATAGCAATTTTCCCCCTTTTTGATGATGACAAATCACAGAACATGACCACATATCTTTGGAGCTTCAAATTCATTCACCTTATTCATTCAAATTGATTACCTCTACTGTTAATGAATGTTACCCATATCATTATGGACTTTGCTTCTCCCTGTCAATATATCATGCAACCTAGGAACCTGGTCCCTTGTTGTCAATTGACATAAAAAACTCAACTCATTCATTAAGTGTCAAAATTTCCCCAGTCAATATGCTTGCACTCATCAATGTTCATTTGAGCATTTCCCCTAGTCATATCCCCCCTGTCGGTATGCCAGTTTTACTTTATTAATTACATTCAACACATTTGCACCACCTAGTACTTGTCCCCCTATCAGTATACCAACTTTACTTCATTTATTTTGTTCAGCATATCTGCACCACCCGGTACTTAGTCCTTAACATATAATTATATCATCATCATATAATGAAAAACACCTGGTCCCTATCTTATGCATTCAGTATTCTCCTTTTTAGCATCATTGAACAGTAATAACAATAAACAAAGACTAAAAATAAGTACAATATAGTTAACTCATGGCCACTAGGGCAGCACTAACATAAGGAAAAACTTTCAAGATAAAGAAGAGACAGATGGAACTCACAAACAAAAGATTTATTCATTGTTAAGAGAGATCAGTACTAAAACATCATACTAAAATAAACATAAAAGTTTTGATTCATCAAAAGCCATACTAGAAATAAGAACTTGAAACTGACACACTGGGATAACAAAAATGGCATAGGGATGACAAGAATTAAGAAAAAAGGGCTTAGGAGAGAAGGGTTTTAGCAACAACTCTATTCTAGAACTCACTGTAACATGATCATTTAGAAATTATTTAGTGAGGTTTTTAAATTTAACATTTAAAACTAGAACCTCCTGAGTGAGTTCTGTAACCTTGATCTAGAGCTTAGCATTTTCATCTACAAGTTCTTTTATGGCACCTGGTCCCTCTGAGGTTATCTTTTTATTCTGCATTTTAAATGCACTATCTTAGTGTCCTTTATTTCCAACTGGATCCTCATTTCCTCCATTTCCTTGCTTAAATTATCTTGAGCAGCCAAAAGCTCTGACACATGGGATACAGTTCTGTATTCATTCTCCACAAATATTGTCAGACTAAACTTTTATTTGACTTTTCTAGGAGTCCCCTTTGTCCCAATCACTCTAAAATGGTCAAAAACTCTGTTCAAGAAATACCCATACGACATCCTATTTCTTTATTCTTCATCAATAATTTGTTTGTTCATGTTCTTTACCATAAAAGCAGGGAGACTTATCAGCTTAAATTTGCTCAAACACTCAATCAGGAACAAATCAACAATAGAGGTAATGGTCCTTTTCTCTGATCTGGGAAAATGACCTTGTTTACAAATTTAAATACTAACTAAAACTCACTTGTGAGAAATTTCTTTCTCACACCTGTTATTGATGTTCTTCCTGCCTTAGAAGCATCCATCATGAACTCAGTCGAGGGTTGTTGCTTTACAATAGTCCTCACCCTATTATGGCACATCTAGGATTTTTCCTAGTGACTCTTCATCCAATTTGATTTGTTTTCCTTTTATTTTGGTAGTCAATCTTGAACCATCATCTGAGAATTCCATAGTGTAATAAAATTCCCGTACCTCACCTTCAAAGACTATGGGAGTTAGTTCCTCCAAGAGGTGTAACCATCCCAGGTGTTTCACATATTTCACCAATTCAACCATGCCTGGCTTCTCATAAATCCTGGTATCAAACACTCTCCCAAATATTACTTTTTGTGTTTTTAAAATCTTATTCCTTTTCTCTCTTGATCCAACCTTCTTTTTTTCTTCTCTTGAAATCATTATTTGGCTTCTTTTTTTAACAACTTTTCCCTTTATGGGACCAGGTCCCTCAAAGACTCTTTTTTTTTCATAGCAATATATTTTTGATTTATTCCTACCGGACTACCAGACTTTGAAAGAAAGGACCTGGTCCTTCATAACACATGAATTTCTTATCTTCTTTTCTTTGTTGCCACAACAATATCAGGATCAATGTTCTCATCCTATATAAACCCTACAATTTCAACATTCTTCTCCTTCACTACAACAACCTTTTTGAGTCTTCTTCTCTTGGTTGTAAAAGACATTCTAGACTTCATGCCATCAACTAACAACTTTTTTTCAAATCCCATAGTAGAACAGGATCTGGCAACTTTTACACCAGAGTCAATCACTTTTTCCTTGCCTTTATTGTCTCTTTATTTTTTCACAGGCCATCTCAAAGGTGGTTCATCATCATCACCCTCATTTAGAGGTAGAAAAGTCTCTCCACCCATAGTTACATCATCCTTCTTGCCAACTATTTGCTCTTTAGCACTAACTGAGCTTTCCTTGGAATCATATGCAAGTAGAATCAAATTCTCAGCTACCATTTCTACACTGCTGGAAAGATCAGACCTCTTAATAGGTATTTTTTTATTACACAATTGAGAAAAAATAGGGTTTGACTCAGAAGAAGTAGGGGAACCAGGTACTTGAGGGGTTTTTGAGAGTTTAGTATTTTCTAGTTCTTCAGAAGAAATGGGTATTTCATAGTCTTGGGATAATTTAAGTTCTTTTGAGGAAAGAGGACTTACTAATTGAGGGGTTTATTCTTCTATAGGTTAACCAAACTCTTGATTTGGATCCTCTATCAAGGTTGATTCAACAGAAATTTTGTTAGTTGAGGATGTTTTAAATAGACAGACTCAGTTAAAGGTTATAGATTTTCCGGAGAAGGCTCAGTAGGAATAGTTGACATTGGTTTTTGTTGAGGACTTAAAGAGAAGTCTTATAATGTTTTGGGTGTTAAGAGATCAGAAGGTTGAATTTGGGATTTTTTTTAATTTATTTTCTAAAGCTTAATCAACTTCAGGATCTTTTGCAGGGGTTGAGAAAGAGGGAATGTTCCCCATTTTAAGATTTTCTGAGAAAAAAAGTAAACGATTAGTTTAATTCAAAGAAGACGGGCAATTGAAAAGATGAATTTAGTTAATTTTTTTTGAAGAGAATAGAAGGAGATAAATTTGGTTTGATGATTTAAGTGAGGTGACCGATGTCATTAAAAGTACCCCTTTTGAAATGACGCATCTGACTTTAATTGGGAGACTCTTAACATTGCTTATAAATTGACGACTTTTGTTCAGATACGACATGTCGCATGGCCTTTTAAATAGAATTTCATGATTATTTAAAGCGTATTATTTTTATACTAACCTTGAGAGATAGTACCAGGTCCCTCTCTTTCTTGAGATAATCATTAATTTTGTGCAACACATCTGTCTTCTTCCAAAGCTGTTCCCATGGGTGTATACCTGCAAAGGTATAGTACTGAGTTAGACCAATATGTACTTACCTTACAAAGGATACCTGTCTCTTGATCATAGCCAAATTTAGGAAGAGAAACTGATTAATTTAGTAGTTTAGGTTAATTTGATCAATCACATCCTCAACTTGTTTATTTCAGGATACCATTTTATACTAAACTTTTTTCCTGAAAATAGTTCCGGGGATCAAATCCAAGACTTAAACCTCCTTAAATTACCAAACTTCATTCTTCATTGCATTGAAATAATCAGTATCATTTAGAATAATTTCACATTTTTAGGCATACATTAGGACAAGAATACTTAGAAATCCATGATATCTGACTTGAGCTCTTCTTTGCACTTCTATCTTTAAATATGAAGTTTGAATGTCCAGGGGGTGAGAAGATACGTGCTTCTATTTTGACCTTATGAGATGAATTCCACTGGGACCACGTCCCTGTGAAATCTTGACTGATACTTCTTAAGGTTCTTCTACTTCATCTGATGTTTGTGACCGAGATCTTGGATCACCATCACTATCATCACTCCCCTCTATATCAAAGCTGTCCTTGACCATCATCTTAATCAATATCTTCCCTTTGAATAGGAATGAGTTCTTTAATGTTAGATATTCATCATTACCTTGATTTATCATATTTCCTTACTCATAAAGAACTATATACACATTCTCTTCAACACACAAAGTTCATTTGATGAAAAATTTGTATACTTAACTTGTTTAGGTATAACCCACACATACAACTTTTCTTGATCTTTTTTACCTTTTACACATAAGATACTTCCACCTTGAAGTATATTGAGAGAGAGAATATAATTATGTATTGAGAGAGAGAATATAATTAGACCTTCTAGTTATAGCTTTGAACAATTACTTATCAAGAAGATAGTTCTAACTGTACTCCCTTTCTCCCACCTACAAACAAAATTATTTTTAGATTTTTGAACCCACTTAAGTTTGAGTTCTCAGTGGAGGACAGGGGTGTAATCAAATATTTCTTGGCTCTTCTAGGTAGTGAGAGCTTCTTCATATTCTTCAAGGGTTTGAAACCCTTAGGATAGGAATTCTCCTACTGGACATATCTAGCACCATTTATCCTAGCTTGATCCATCTTTGACAATTATCCTTTATGTGCCTATCTCTTCCACAATGAATGTATAGGAGTTTTTGGACTTTATTTCAAACATATTGAACAACATAACCTTGAGGATTAGGTTAATGAGTTTGTACTAATACACAAGGCCCTTACCATTTCTGATACCTTGACTAGTTAAATTAGAAAGGATCAGTGAGGATGTGGTCTATTATAATGATTTACTAAGTTCTTCTGTCAGACGGATCAGGTCCCTTTCTAATTTATCATTCTTATGAAGTGCAGTCATGAGATCCTTTTGAGAATCCCCCAATATTTCTTCATGCTCAATTTGAAGCTTTGAAGCTTCCTTCTTTCTTTTACTATTTAAAGTATCTATTTTCTCCAATTGGCTCACCATACTTCGATTTGAAGATTTTAACTTAGCAACTTGTTTCTCAGTTTCAGATATCTGGAGAGTTAAAGTAATTAATTCAAGCTTCTGATCTTCTACTTTATTTTCTATAGCATTTTCCTTTCCTTTATCATTAGCATTACCTACTTTCTCTAGTTGATTCACTAGACTCTGATTTTTAGATTTCAACTTAGTAACCTGTTCCTCAGTTTTAGATATCTAGAGAGTTAAGGAAATTAGTTCAAGCTCTTAATTCTCTACCTTCTCTTCTAGAGCATTTTTCTCAATAGTCAGTTCACACATAGAATCAATTAATACATTAGCAAGACTTTTTTATCTTTCTAGTAGAGTAGTTTTCTAAGTTTTCTCTAATGTCAGGGAGTGTTACCTCATTTTTTTCTTCATCTTCAGTGTTTGCCATGAGAGAAAAAAAGGAATCATAGGTAATTTCACATTCCTCTATAGCTATCATGGACACATCTTCAGCCTTATCAGATTCACTAGAGGAATCTCCCTACACTGCTAGGGCCTGCCTTACTGCATAATCAACTGCAACTTTTCTACTTAATTTTATAAGGACCTGGTCCCTGCCCATACTTTTGATACCTCTAGTATTGAGATATTCTTGATAATATATTTTGTGCATTGTATAGTCCTTGATAAAATTCTTAGGCCTTCCACATTTGTGACAAACTTCAATAGAGCCTCCTTTCTTGCTGCTGCTTCCTCTTATTTGAAACTAATGACTTTTCTTCATTGCTCTAACAATTATTTTTGCCAAATAGGTAGCATCAGTATATTCTTTACTTGAATATAACTTGGAAACCTTCAATGATAGAGATTTTTATCCTTTTACTTCTTTTTTCTCTTTTCCTTGCTGCTTCTTAAGTTCATCTGTCTTCAGATTGCCAATAAGCTCATCCATAGTGAAAGTTTTCAGGTTCCTTGCCTCAATAATAGAATCCACTTTGCATTCCCTGGATTTAGGTACAACCCCCAGAATCTTTCTCATCTGATTGTATAAAGGAATCGCTTCTCCTAAACAGTGTAGCTCATTAGTGATTGAAATGAATCTTGTATGCATCTCTTAGATAGTTTCTCCTTCTTTCATGCTGAAGATTTCATATTGATTAGTTAGCATGTCAAATTTTGAATCCTTCACATAAGTGGTTCCTTCATGAGTAGTCTTCTAACAATCCCAGATTTCTTTAGCATTTTCACATGCAGAAATCCTACTGTATTTATCAGGACTTATACCATAAATTAGTAGTTTTTTGGCCTTATAATTCTTCTCAGCATTCCTTCTATCTTCATATTTATATTCTCTCCTGACTTTAATGACTATTCTAGTTATATCTCCTTCTTTGGCTTATTTAACAGACACATTAGGACCATCAAGTATTACATCCATCAGCTCACTGTCCTCATCCATAATAAAGTCATACATCCTAGTTTTCCACCACCTATAGAACTGCTCATTAAATCTAGGTGGTTTAGTAGTAGATTGCCCATATTCTAGATTTAGTGGAGAATCTATGTTAACCAAATCACTCTAGGTATGAACCTTTTAGAGTGTTTTGGCTCTAATACCAATTGATAGAATATGGGAGGGTTGCACCACATAGTGAGGGGTCTGGTTTCTTAGAGTTAGTCACAGGCAATCAAATAGTTAAGCATAAAAAAACTAAAACTTTGCAGAAAACTAAAAAACACAAGTTTTAACGTAGAAATCTCCTTGCTCAAAGGAGGAAAAACCATGACTTACCCTTACAAGCACCTTAACAGTCCACTATAATCAACCTCTTGATTACAGACTCAATATGGACCTAAATCTAGGATCCTCCTTCTTATAATAACTCTACTCAATCCTACATTGACAACTCTTCCAAGTACTCACTCCAATATTAACTAACTCTAACCAATATCGAACTTAGGTAACTCTACGTAATCACTCTCAAGAAAGCAAAGAAAGAATTAGTCTTATAATGCGAGTAATTCAGTTACAGACCATGACTCTACTCAATAACACTTACTCTTTTAGTACATAAAAAAATCAGCAACTTGAGCAATATTGCAAAGTTGAGTTTTTGCCTCTCTCTTTCTTCAATGTTCTATTCTTGCAATAACTCACCCATTGAGAAACATTATTTTCTTTTTATAGTAAAATAATGATTAGGGTAGAAATATGCTTGGGCCAAGTGTCCTTGGAAGGTACATATCTCACCTTCACAGTTTTTTATGCTAGAAGTAAAAACTGCGCAAACCTTGTGACAACTGTATTTTTCCATGATGACTCAGGGACATGGTCCCTTGTTGTTAGCTGCTCATCATCAAAAAAAGATATAGTAGATGTATCCTCTTACCAAAGTTTGAGTTGAACTACATACTCTTACCATGTTTAAGCCTAACTCAAAGGCACTAGGTACTACAGATAACCCAATAGTATTATTCAAAACCATGTGATTTAATATCCTATGTATTTTCAGAGTTCTCATATCAAGAATAATACTCTTTATCACTTCAATAATAAACTCTGAGCTCTAATAAGGAATTCACTAGCATAATGCATTCATCCCCTTATATACCCGCATGCCATTCAAGCCTATTGTTACAACTACATATGAATTTCTATACAACCAAACCACCTGGGAATTTGTTCCATATTCTATGATACCTCTATCAATAACAATTTCATGAATCATCCCCAAAAGGCACACAAAGAATTCTCAACTAACTATGACATATCTTAAAGCTTTACCTCGATCTTCCTCCACAGTTATAGCCTTAGAGAAATCTAACATACAATAATTTTTCCTAATAAGGAACATCTACTCTCTCCTATCTAAACCATTGTTCATCCATTTTCATCACCACTATCTTATCATAAGGAGGTTCATATTCATCCCCACTATTTTATCATAAGAAGGTTCACTGAATTTATAGAACATGACGACCTAAAGAAGGAAAAAATACTATACATGACTTTGACTTTTGATTGAGGTCTGAAATATAAAGTATCATAGGCATGTATTTGTTAAAGAGGTCTAAACTAAGAAAATACATGAAATAATGTGAATTTCACTGGTCATTAAGGGTGTACATGAGTTTTGACAACTGGGCATACTCTAAAACATGGGTATATAGTTAACATAAGATTGGAACTAATAGATTCATGAGGAATGACTAGGATCACATAATAAAACTATTATTTATTTTAATAGGAGTTGATAATGAACATGAATATGCATAAAGTATATAAGCATTAGTTAAAGACACATTGATAGGGTGCCTTAATGTCTGAAATTCAAGGACTATGCTAGAGTGAGAATGACTCGCTATCTTATCATAACTCTTATTAACATGCATCATAATCTAATTCACAAAACTTGATTTGGTTCTTCATTCTATCATCTCGCTCTTATATTAAAGTTGACATTATAAGCCTATGGATCTATTACATATCCTCAAGATTGGGCCATAATTGTTTTACTCTAATGGTCTACACTTGAGTGCTCAATTCACCCAGATGAACTACATTTGAAAAAAAATACCAACTTCCTCCCTGCACACTCCTTTCATATATACCATCCTTAACTTTCTCTAGATTCAATAATCATCGTCACATACTTAAAATTTTCTTGGTAAACATACCTGCCTCTCTAAATACATAATCTACCTTTCTCTTCATAGCATGATAATATCACACCTCTAAATTTATATTTTCCCTAAACTATGAGAATTAAAATTATAACAAAAGACTCAACTTCATCTGTCCATAACTCCTTAACTTAGCTATTAAGAACACCATATACTATATAACTAGCCTTCTTCATACTTAGCAACTCAACGGTACTATCTAACCACACACGATACTTAATAATACTGAAAAATAATGCATTACATATTACCATGGGTACATATCTATATTATACCTACACCATCATACTTAATTGTGAAAGAATGAACTTAAATCCTTACATACATTATTCCAATCCTACTAGCTCACCTTTCATATAACTAGAATCACTATACCAAGCAATCATTATTTTTACCTTAATGATCATCCACTGTTCAAACTTAGTACTAGTATTAGACATAATTAACAACACAACTTTACATACTATTCTTGCTTGGTAGCTATATACAAAATCCATATCAAGAAACACTAGCCAACTAGAACCTCATGATTATAATAATTGATTATAATCTTATAGTCTATTTTATTATAATCCACTAGCATATCCTCCTTTCATACATTACTACTACTTATCCATCCATAAGTCTAAATTATATTCATAGCTTTATAAGCATCAGCCAGTTTCATTTTTACAATCACAAAAGGAAGTCTAGATTATCAATCCTTAAAAACCTAATACTTTCATTAATAATCTATACTTTTCTAAAACAAGAAATTTCCATCTATAAATCTTTTCCTACTTCAAACATACTTTAATTCACCTTAACTAATAACTCATACTCTACCGTCCATTTACACCACACTCACCACTTCTTAGTTATCACCCAAAGACATATCACCTCAATCCAAACTGAATAATATGCATTGATCCATCTATAATTTTTTAACCAATTGTTATACCTACCCTTCTTGTCACTACACTTCTCTTACATTATATCATCCTTGAACTACTATATAGAAGTCAAGGGAACACTAATCCACCAAAATTAATAATATCGTATAACCAAGCCTCTTATCTAACTTTAGTGTACATACACATCCTTCTTTTATGTACTTAGTGGTCTTTCTTACGACCACATAATATACTATAAACCTATTTATTCATAAGATGTTGCCTATACCTTCAAATATTCAAACAACTCTATAAATGGTACATTTCTATACTCATAGCATTGAGGTAAATCAGTCATAGAATTTTGAGAATAAGTATGGGAGCATATCATACCTTAGCTTAAATGCATGACTTGCATGAGTGATAATGGATACTTTAGAATAACTGGACATAAATAATTTGAATGGCTCCTCTTAATCCCTTAGTGTAATTTTTGAAGTTTCCAATAGTTAAATCTGAAAGTATCATATCGGTAGGAATTGAGATTTACTACTCGTATTATCTTATGAATGGGGCATAAATAGAGGA
This sequence comes from Capsicum annuum, assembly GCF_002878395.1. Taxonomy (NCBI): domain Eukaryota; kingdom Viridiplantae; phylum Streptophyta; class Magnoliopsida; order Solanales; family Solanaceae; genus Capsicum; species Capsicum annuum. The sequence goes on from NC_061111.1 coordinate 130,303,491, forward strand.
ATTTAGAGTAACATACGAATAAATGTAAGTTTCTAAGAGGAGAACTTTACTACATGATCTAGAGTATGAAATAAGAGAAACATTTCTTAAATACCCAATAGCCTCTCAAAGAAAAGTACAGGCGTCTTCGTACCATTTTGTAAGACTTTACTAAACACGATTTCATAGACACCCTAGAAAACTTGAACTCTTTGCTCTAATACCAAATTTGTAACTCCCAGAGACTATCCACTGGATGTCACATAGTGCTTAAAATCATAAGTGATCCTAAGCTAACCCATGATACTGGCATAATTTGTGAGCAACTAAATAAAATATATAAAATTAGAAATTACAAGTAGAAGAAATATAATTAACTGAACTTGAAAAATACAATTATGTTTAAAACATATACAACACTGGATTAAATAAAAATAAACTAAAAATAAAATTGAATAATAAAATTTGATTAACAATCTATGAAGCAACAAGTAATACTGACTATAGGTAGCCGAGATATGACTCCCAACTATCCCTAATCAATACAACTGAATAAAAATAAATTACTAAATATACAACTTAACTAGAGTCCTCGAATAAAGAGAACGCATCACATGTTGCTTGAAAGTTGGAACTGTCTGATCATCATGTTGTGAGCTACAAACATTTCCTACATTATAAAATAATATAACTATATAGATAAATATAAGATTAGTACTTTTGGAATATACTAAGTATGTAGGTATGAATGCAATAAGTAAAAAAGATGATATATATATATATATATATATATATATATATATATATATCATAAGCTTAAAAACATGCATGCTAAGCATAAATATACCCACCTTGATCATTAATAAAACTAAAAGTTGATATAACATAAGCATAAATCTAAAAGAACATTTGAATAAAGCTTGTGAGTCATTACACTTAGGTTCTAAAATCTTCTTTTGCTATTTGAGTTTCTTATAACCAACATAAATCATGTGAGCTAGCATGAAGTCCAGTAACTGACTTATATTGAGGAGGGATGTTCCATACCTTGCCATTGGTATAGAACCTAAACTGGGGTAATCACCTATACATGCCCATTAGGACAAGCTAAATAATATATGACATGTACATTATGACAAGCTACATGCCCATTTGGATAAGCTTAAAAAATCTATGATGGCAAGTAGTTTCTGGAAAATAGGATGCGCTAAAACCACATTTTCCTGTCGATGCTAAATACTACTCCCATATATATATATACACACACACGCAATCCTAAGCTCATACTTATGAAATTCACCTTAAAATAGCAAGTATGTTTATCAAATTGAAAACCAATTGTGCTTGTTTTGCTTAACTCATACTCATGATTAAACTTATGAATTTCATGTCTTATTTGAGATTATAAGATCAAAACATAAAATTTAATCATATTATAATACTTGTAACTTGAATTTTTTGTAAGCTGAGTACATTATGATAAAATCTCATACTTTTAATTGTAAACTGACTGAATCATGTCAAAAATTATGTACATTTATCAACTTATGAATCCTCATGTCAAAATATTGAAGCTCATCTCATGATATCAATTTAGTGACTAAAATGATTAGTAAATATGAAATGTTATGCTAAATGAAGTGTAACTCATGGGAAAACATCATACTCTCAAAGCATATTAAAAGTGGATATGAACCCTAGATATTAGTTTCTTAAAAACTCCAGTAAAAATTAAACTTTTAGGCACAATAATGGAAGGATATCTTTTTTCAAACCCCACATACCTAAACACGATGAACTTTCTTGAGAGAAACTTGAATTGGAGCCTTATAAGGTTAAATTTTGGAGAAGGAACCCTTATTTGATGCTCTTAAGAATTTAGGAGAAGAGCAATCATGTGTTTGGATTATGGAATGAGGGTAAACATGTTACTATTAGTTATAGGATGATATAGGATGTAAATGACTAGTTTTACCTCAGAAAACTACAGAAAAATATGAGTTTAAGCGTCACTGTGACTACAGGAATGGTACTTCCTTATCGTATAGAACACAGGGCATGCCACACTCTTATCGCAGAGCACACATGGTGTGTCACACTCTTATTCTGAACCCTCACTGGTTTGCTCATGAAGATGCTCATAACTTTTCACTCGGGTATAGATTAAGGAAATATTATATAGTTGGAATGAGATATCAAATATCTTTCATTTATTAGGTATTGAGATCCAAAAATAAAAATACCCCATGTTTTAAGCTCTTTACTAGCCGATAGATAATCGGATTAGCTTCCCAATTCCACCAGTCTCACCTTAATTCTTTATTATGGTAAAACATTATGGATAAAGTTCTAAGGAACTATCAAATTGCTAATGACTATGACTCTAGCAATGACTCATTGTCAGGACACAATGAGTCATATTGAAGACTCGTTGTCATGACAGTGAGGGGCCAAGATAATTAGCCCCTTGACAATGACTCTTCATGATGACTCATGATCAGACTATAAGTTGTTAGAAGAGGAGTCATTTTCATAACATTAAGGGCCCAAGACTTAGGTCCTTAGGTCACGACTCTAGGTCACAACTTGTGACCCAACCCAACAAGTCATAGCCTGAGTCATCGCGACTGTTTCCTAAAATTTTTTGAACATTTTAAAAGGGGAATTTTGGTATTTTCCCATTATTTAACCCCTAAAGCTATAGTGTTTAGGCTTTCCCAAGATTGGTATATAAGGTAAAAATTCCCTAAATTACTCATTAAGTCATAAATTTAATTAACACCATGAAAAGAGTCGATTCTTTTTCTCCAAAAGCCAACTTAGGGTTCCTCAACTTCAACTACAAATTCCATGGAGTTATTTAAGAAATTGATCTCCAGGTATGTGGGATTTCATCAATGGGTTCCTTTCACTCATTGATTTCTAACAATTTTCTCAACTTTCAAGTTTAAGTCACCCTTTAAGTTTAGGGTTCCATGCAAATTATGAGTTTTCTTAAAATTTTAGTCTATTCTTGTAAATAAATCATGATTATATATTTTCCCATAATATTAGCATCTTTCCATACTCATAATCATAATTTTCCTTTATATTAATAAATTGTTGAGCTTTGGGCATGAATTGTGAAATTTCTTATGATGTTCAGTTTAATATTGTCATATTTAGAGCTGGTGGGTTATGAATACTCGATACCTAGAACTTCATGCATACATCAATTTACATGTTCTATATCACTTCATATTATACATGTGTTGTGATTTTTAGAATATTATTATATTGATCTTTCAGTTGGGAGTAATACTTAGTACCAAGCTAATGCAGGGATGAAGGCTCACCCATTAGTTAGGCCTAAAACTTTTAGTAAAAATCCCTACGTTAAAGAACTATGGTGGTATCGTAGGTTATAAGAGGTAACCCACCAGTTGAAGACTGACACCCTAGTCCCTTGGGACTTTAGTTTAGTGGATCTATGCTAGCTAGTGTTCGTGCCTTTAGAAAGGTACTGGATACCCATCCAATTAAAGTTATAGGTTTGACCCCAATTTGCTCATATTTGGGTATGTTGATTATTACTAGCTTCCATATTTCTCAATTATGTTTATCTTTCAAATTTTGCATGACCTTGCATTTAGTTATTTAGTCTTGATTCAGTATATGTTTATACTTAGTCTGTATTCAGTTTACCATGTTTCATGAATTTATGTTTAGCTTATAATAGTTATTTTTCCTATCTCACTTAATCAGTATATTCAAAGTACTAATCTCATACTTTCATATGCTATATTGTCTTATAATATAGGTTTCGATGCTCAATATCTAGATCGTGCTTAGTACGGTTTGGCACCACCTTCAGCAATAGTGTTTGGTGTGTCCTCTTTATTCGAGGAGTAGTTATCAGTATTTACTTTTTAGTTTTTCTTTAGTTTTAGTTAGTTGGATTTAGTTGGGGCATATCTTAATAAATCATATGAGTAGAGGCTTTCAGACAGACAATTAGTCATATTTTATATGTTGGGTTTGTCAGACAGTTCTAGATTTGACATTCTTATTCAGTATTGATTCTTTTATAATTATTACTAAATTATTATAGTTTAGCTTCCTACCAGTAGTTGTTACTTCTAAAATATTCTTAGTGTTATGACAGGTCATAGGTTATCTTAGGGTTATTTATGACTTAAATCACTATGTTATAACTAGAGGTAGTCTTGTGTCATGATAAACTTGGTATCAGAGTAGCAAGTTTAAGGTATCTAAAAGCTATATTAAGTAGAGTCTCATTCATGGGTGTAAAGCGCGCCACACTTATGAGTGAGAGGCTATGAAATATTTTTGAAAAGTTTCACTTCTTTTATGATTCATGTCATGCAATAAAGAGTGAAATATATTAAAATTATTATTCTAACTCATCCTCTACCCATTTATAGAAAATGCCACCCAAGAGAACTAACAGAAGAAGAAATGGAGACCAGTTAGTACCATTGCCAGTTTTAGAAGAACTTGAATGAACAGGTCATCCATGCAGATTTTAGGGCTTCCTTTACAACATTAGCTCAATCAATGACAACTTAGAACAACTAGTGGGCTATTGTACTGGCCTGCTCAACTGTAAATACAACAGCTACTAGAGTCTGGGATTTTACTCGAATGAGTCCTCTGATGTTCTTTGGGTTTAAGCCAAAAGAGGATCCACAGGAGTTCCTGGACAATATTTAGAAAGTCAATGAGATTATGGGCATCATCTCAAATGAGATTGACGATTCAATGAGATTATGGGCATCATCTCAAATGATATTGACGATTTGGATGCCTATCAATTATAGGGAGTAGATCACGCATGGTTCAAGTAGTGGAAGAGGACAGAGGTATAGATACAGGGTTGGTGGAGTGAGATGAGTTTCTTGCTGTATTTCTACATAGGTTCTTTCCACTTGAGTTGAGGGAAGCCAAGGTGAAAAACTTTATAAACCTAAAGCACAACAACATGAGTGTGAAAGAGTATTCACTTAAGTTTACTCACCTGGCAAGGTATGCTTTGACTATGATTGCTGACTCTAGGGCTCGGATGGGTAAGCTTATGTTAGGTATTTCTGAGGATGTTATCACGGAGTGTAGAATGACCATGTAGTTTAAGGAGATGGACATCTCCAGGTTGATGTTTCATGATCAATAGATTGAAGAGGAGAATATTAAGGGGATGAAAAGAGAGAATAAAAGGGCAAAAAATAGCAGCTTTAATTTCTCTCAGTAGAGGTTAGATAGTGAAAATCACTCTCAGTTCCAAAAGAAATACTTAGCTCCAGCCCCATCTTCTTCTAGTTCTACAGTACCCAATTTCAGACAAGATACTCAAGATAGAGCGCCAGGCTCTAAGCAGGGTGGTGTAAATAATGTTCGCACCAACCTAGTCTGAAAAAATATGGTAGGAACCACAAGGGTGAGTATTTGACAGGTAGTGATATTTTTTTTGGGTGTAGTAAGTTAGGCCAAAAATGAGGAATTGCGCAGAGACATAGGAATGATCATCATAAAATCCAATCACACTCTTCAGTAGTTTCAATAGGTCACTCAACTCATTAGGGTGTCACATCTAGTATAACTGGTGGAAAACATCAGGGTAGGTTCTATGTCCTTCAAACTCAATAAGATAAGGAATGTTCTCCTGATGTGGCCACTGGTAGATTACAAGTTTTTATATTTATGTTTATGCATTATTTGACCCTGAAGCCATACTTTTCTTTGTGACTCCCTATGTAGCAGTAGATTTTGGTGTGAATCCTAAAACTATTGTGGAACCCTTCTCAGTTTCTACTCCAGTCGGTAGTTCAATCATAACGATATGAGTATACAAAAACTTATCAGTAACAGTCTCTCATAAAGTTACCTTAGTTGATCTTGCAGAGCTAGACATAACGAATTTTGCTGATATTATTGTCAAGGGTTGGATCCACTCTTTCTATGCCAGAGTTGATTGTTGAAATAGAGCATTCCAATTTTATTTTCCAAATGAGCCAGTCTTAGAGTGGAAGGGTAGTACCTCAGTGCCTATAGGTCGGTTTATCCCTTTCCTTATGGCAAGAAAAAAGATCTCTAAAGGGTGCATCTATCATCTTTTTTGAGTTAAGGACTCAAGGTCTGAAACCTCAAGTCTTGAGTCAGTTATAGTAGTAAATGAATTTCTAGAAGTATTTCCTGAAGATATGCTTGGTGTTCCTCCTAAGCGGGAAATTGACTTTTGAATCTATCTCCTTCCCGATACCTATTGTATTTAAATTCCACCTTATAGAATATATCTAATCAAGCTTAAGGAAAAATTGAAGGATCTCAAATACAAGGATTTTATTAGGCTTAGTGTCTCTTCATGGGATGCTCTAGTTCTCTTCATACGCAAGAAAGATGATTTTCTAGGGATATGCATCGACTGTTAATTGAACAAAGTCATAGTCAAGAATAAGTATCCCATCCTTAGGATTGATGACTTGTTTGACAAAATTTAGGGTGCAATTTATTTTTCTATGATAGACCTCAGATCTATCTATCATCAGCTTAGAGTCAGAGGATGTTACATTCTGAAGACAACGAGTAGAACTTGATATGGTCATTTTGAATTTGTAGTTATATCTTTTGGACTACTGAATGATTTTTTATATTTTATGGACTTGATGAATAGGGTGTTCAATTAGTACTTGGATATGTTCATTATAGTCTTCATAGGTGACATCCTTGTTTATTCTCAAGACAGACCATTTGAGGATTGCCTTGCAGACTCTTAAGGATCACCAACTATTCACTAAGTTCAGTAATTGTGAATTCTATTTGAAATCAATAACATTCCTTTGCCATATTATTTTTGGTGAAGGAATTCAAGTTGATCTTCAAAAGATCGAAGTTGTAAGGAACTGGCCTACGCCGATCTCTCCATCAGATATCAGGATTTTTTTAGATTTAGCCGATTACTACAGGAAGTTTGTTGAAGGATATTTCTCTATTGCTTCTCCCATGTCTATACTGACTTATAAGAAAGTCAAATTCTGGTGGTCCAATTCTTGTGAGAAGAGTTTTTAGAAATTAAAGACTCAACTCACTTCTGCTCTAGTTTTTACTCTAGTAAAAGGTTCAAATGGTTTTGTGGTTTATTGTGATGCTTCAACTATTGGTATTGGTTGTGTTTTAATACAGTGGGGAATTTTTATAGCATATGCTTCTAGATAACTCAAGCCACATGGAAAAAACTACCTGACTCATGATCTTGAGTTGGCAGCATTGGTGTTTTCCTTAAAGATTTGGAGGCATTCACTTTATGGGGTTCTTGTTGATATGTTCACTGATCATAAGAGTCTTCAGTGTGTGTTCAGTCAGCAAGATCTAATCTTCATCAGATAAGGTGGCTAGAGTTATAAGAGGATTATAATATGAGCATCTTGTACCATTTGGGTAAGTCCAATATTATTGCCAATACCCTTAGCGGATTGTCTATGAGAAGTGTTGCTCATATTGAGAATGAGAAAAATAGAGTTAGTTCGTGAGGTTTATTAGCTTGCCAGGCTGGGAGTTTGGTTAGTTAATTCAACCAAAAGTAATGTCTTAGTTTAGAATGGTCTTTGGTAGCAAAGGTGAAGGAGAAGCAAGATAGTGAGCCTATTTTTCTTAGGTTGAAAGAAAAAGTCAAGAGTTAAAATGTTAAGGTTTAATCTCAGGGGAGATAGTGTTCCTCATTGTAAGGGCAGATTATAGGTTCTTGATATATACAACTTGAGGCGGCGAATGTTAGTAGAGGATCATAGTTCTAGATATTCTATTCACCTAGTATCCACTCAGATGTACCATGATTCATGAGAACTCTATTGGTGGAATGGAATGAAAAACGATATTGCAAAATTCATGGCTAAGTGTCCGAATTGCCAGTAGGTTAAGGTTGAGCACCAGAGACCTAGTGGTATGATTTAGGAATTTAGTATTCCTATTTGGAAGTGGGAAGTGGTGAATATGGACTTTATCATAGGGTTGCCTCATACTCGTCGATAGCATGATTTTATTTAGGTTACCATGGATTGAATGACTGAGTAAGCCCATTTTTTGTTAGTTAGCACTTCAGATTCTGCTGAAGATTATGCTAAAATGTACCTTAGGGAGTTGGTAAAACTATATGGAGTCCCTTTGACTATTTTTTAAGATAGAGGTACCCATTTCACCTTTCAGTTTTGGAAGACTTTTTAGAGGGGTCTTGGTACCAAAGTTTATCTAAGTACATCTTTTTACCAAAAAATAGATAGTTAGGCAGATAGGACCATCTAGGACTTAGAAAAAATGTTGAGAGAGTGCGTGATTGATTTCAAGGGTAGGCCTTTGATTGAGTTTTTACTTATATCAATAGCTATCACTCCAGTATTTAAATGGACCTATTTAATGAACTTTATGGTAAAAGATATAGATCTCCTATTGATTGGCTTAAAGTTAGTGAAGCTACTTTGATTAGGATAAATTTAGTGCATGAGGAGATGGCAGATGTGTGGAAAAGGGAGCTTGTGCTTAAGATTTGTGATTTTATCTACTTAAAGGTTTCTCCCATGAAAGGGGTAAATAGTTTTAGTAAGAAAGGAAAGCTTATTCCCTGTTATGTTGGTCCTTATAAGATTTGAGTCATTATGGTAAGGTAGCCTAAGGGTTTGAGTTTCCTATAGATTTAGCAATAGTGCATCCTATTTTCCATGTCTTTTTTGTTGAATAAATGCATTGGTGACCCAACATCAGTAGTTCCTTTAGATAGTGTGGGTGTGAAAGATATTCTCTCTTATGAAGAAGTCCCGATTGAGATCCTTGATTATCAGATTTGTAGGCTGAGAAATAAAGAGGTCTCTTTGGTAAAGGTTATATGGAGAAACCAGTTAGTTGAAGGAGCTACTTGGGAAGTAAAGATAGATATGATAACTAAGTGCCCCAATCTTTTCTCTCCAAAATTAGTCCCAACTTGGGGTTATAGTTCACTTAATTAATTAATTCTTTCCATCTAAGGCAATCCAACTATTTTCATGTCATAACATGCATTCATGAGTTTGTTTCAGTCCATGCATTAGTTATTGATTCAATTATCAACTCATTGTTCAACTCTTAAGTGTTCAGTGCAAAATTTTAGATTTTCCCCTAGTACTTTAGCTTAGCTAGTTCTATTTGGGGATGAATGATCCTAAAGGAGAGATATTGTAATATCCAAAGTTTTAAGCACTAGACTCACCATCCTGTAGATAATTGGATTAGCTTTCTAATGCCACTAGCCTTTCCTTAATCCAATATTATGGTAAAAAGTACTAAAAAACATTCTAAGGCGTTGTCAAACTGCCAGTGACACTGGCTTGTTGTTAGGACATAACGGGGCATAGTGAAGACTCGTTGTCACAATAGTGAGGGGATAGGAAAATCAGCCCTTTGACAATGACCCTTCATAATGACACATGGTCATAATAAATGAGTCATCAGAAAATGAGTCGTTGTCATAATAGTAAAGGCCCAAAGCTCAGGTCCTCAGGTCACGACTCATGATCGGACCCAACGAACTGAGCTTGAGTCATCACGACTATTTCCCAAACACTTTTGAACATTTTAAAAGGGGATTTTTGGTCTTTTCCTAGTATTTAACCCCCAAAAATACGCCGATTAGGCTTTCCCAAAGCTGGAATTTAAGGGGAAAATGCCCTAAATTCTTCATTAAGTTATAAATTCAATTGAAACCAAGAAAAAAGGCAATTATTCTTCTCCAAAAGCCAACTTAGGGTTCCTCAAGTTCAAGCACAAATTCTAAGTTCATCAAGAAATTCATTTCCAGGTGTGTGGGATTTCATCAATGGATTCTTTTCACTTAATTAGTCCCAATGATTTCTTCAACTTTCAAGTTTAAGTCACCCTTTAAGTTTAGGGTTCCATGGCAAGTATGAGTTTCTTGGAATTTTAGTCTATTATTGTAATTAAACCATGAGTACATGTTTTCCCAAATATTAGCATCTTCCCATACTCATAATCATGAATTCACTTTATATTGATAAATTATTGAGCTTTGGGCTTGAATTGTGAAATTTCTCATAGTGTTCATATTAACATTGTCATTTTTTGAGCTGGTGGGTTATGAACACTCGATACCTAGAACTTCATGCATATATTAGTTTATTTATTCTGGAGCACTTCAGATTATGCATGTGTTGTTATTTTTAGAATATTATTATATTAACTATATATCAATTATTAGTGTTTTTCAGTTGGGAGTAGTACTTAGCACCAAATGAATGCAGAGATGAAGGACAACCATCAATTATACCTGATACCTTTAGAAAAAGCCGATAAGTTCCAAAACTATAATTCCACCTTAGGTTATAAGGGGTCACTCACTAGTTAAGGACTGACACCTTAGTCCCTTAAGACATCAGTTTAGTAGATCAACACTAGACGGTGTTCATAGCCCTGGCAAGGTATTGAACGCCCATCCAAGTGGGGTTATAAGTTAGACCTCAATTTTCTCAAATTAGCGTATGACATTTAATTTTAGATCCTACAGTCCACATTTATGTTTAGCTTTTAGATTTTCCATGATCTTGTATTCCATTATTCGGGCTTGATTCAGTACATATTTTTACTTAGTCTACATTTAGTTTACCATGTTTCATGTATTCGTGTTTATGTTATACAAGTTAGTTTTCCCATATCACATACTAAGTATATTCAAAGTACTAATCGCATATTTTCATCTACTATTTTTTCTTATATTATTAGTTTTGATGCTCAACATCAAGATCGCGCTTAATACGGTTTGAAACCACCTTCAGCAGTAGTGTTTGGTCAGTCTTCATCATTTGAGAACTTGTTATCAGTATTTATTTTCAGCATTCTTTTGGTTTTAATCAGTTGGAGTTAGTTGGGGCATGTCCCAATAACTCATATGAGTTGAGGCTTTCAAATAGACAATTAGTCATATTTCAGCATGTTTGGTTTGTCAGGCAGTTCTATTTTTGACATTCTTATTTAGTATTGGTTATTTTATCATTATTACTAGATTATTTTAGTTTAGCTTCCGCCCATTATTTTTTTTACTTCTTTAGTATTCTTAGTGTTATTCTAGACCATAGGTTAGCTTGGGGTTACATGTTACCCTAAGCACCATGTTATGACTAGGTGGCAGCCTCGAGTCATGAAAAAATCAATATATTAAAAATTCTATGCCCATTTAAAGCTAACCCTTGTAGGATCGAATACCAAAACTTAATTGATAACATAAGTTCTCAACGTAACTTTTCTTTAAGTGTTTTCTATGAATATTCTTCATATCGAAAGAACTTTACACACTAGGTAAAATTATCGTGACACCTATCCATGATTAAAAATAATTATTTTTAGATCAATAAACATATGAGAAATGGTTAAGATTAGCTAGAAATTGTGGAGTATTGAAATATGGTAGCATATTACTTGATCTAGAAGGTGGTGAATATTGGGGAGTTTGGCTTATATCTTGGCTTAGGACTGACCTTTTTCCTTAGAGATTTAGTCTCTAGCTAACCAATTGATTAGGCTTCATATTTGACACCTAGGTATGTGTTGACTATTATTGAGGCTAGATCTTCATTAATGGAGTAGATTCAAATGCGATAAAATGATGAAAAATTAGCGGTGATTTTTTATGTAGTGTTGAGTGGCGACATAATGGAAACATTTCTTGATTTTGAGAGTGTTTTGAGGGTTAGTGTCTATGTTTGTATGTGGAGAATTGGTGGTTGGATTAGACCTACCTTGGAGAAAGCTCACTATTTTTATTTTACTCACCTAGGAGCAACTAAGATATACTATAAGTTAATCCAATACTACTGGTGACACGGGAAGAAGAAAGACTTTATGGAGTTTATGGCTAAATATTTGAATAACTTGAAAGTGAAGTATGGGCATCATTGACAAAGTGGTATGATCCAGAGGATACCCATTCTTGAGTGGAAGTGGGAGCATATCACTATGGATTTTATGGTTTGCCTACCACAGACATTGGAGAATTTTGATTCTATTTGGGTGATTATGGATAAGTTGACCAAATCAATGCATTTCATACATGTAGCGGTGAATTATAATATAGATATATTGGTCAAGATGTTCATTAAATAGGCTGTTTGATTGTATGGTGTACCTATATTCACTATTTTTAATATAGCTATGCAACTTACTTTGAAATTTTTGTGTTCTATGAAATATGAGTTAGGTACTTAGCTTAATATGAGTATAATTCTTCACTTTTAGATAGATATCCAGTCAGTGTAGACCATTCGATACAGGTATTAGTAGACTTTCTTCGGGCATGTGTTATGAATTTTGGTGGTCATTGAGACCAGTTCTTCTCTTTAGAAAAATTTTCCTACTACAACAATTACCATTCTAGCATTCAGATGACACCTTTTGAGGCTTTGTATGGATGAATATGTAGATCCCCCGTGGGGTGGGATGGTTTTTTCATTTTAGGCTAGGCCTTAGGGCACCAACTTATAGATAGACTCAATGGATTGAGTGAGATTGATTCACAAAGGCTTGTGTCTTCCCAAAGTAGGGAGAGGTGTTACAACAGTTGTTAAGTTTGTGATACAACATTAATGCTTGGAGAGAAAGTTTTGTTGAAGGTGTCACCCAAGAAAGAAGTGATGAAATTTAGGAAGAAATATATACTTAGTTGGACATTTATTAGCCCTTTTGAGATCCTTGAGATGTTTGGAGATATGGAGTATAGGTTAGCTTTGCATCCATGTCTATCAGATACTCATCCAAAATTTCTTATGTCTATATTAAAGAGATACTGTCTAGATGACACATTTGTGATCCAGTGGAATTCTGTTGCATTAGATCATTACTTATCCTTCAACAAGTATCTCATTGCTATCCTAGATATACAGACTAGGAAATTGAGTTCTAAGCATATTGATTAAGTGAAGGACTACTAGAGACATTATCCCATTGAGAAGGCTACATGGGATGTTGAGTTTGATATGTGGCGTAGATACTACTAAATTTTTTACTGATTAAGGTACTTTATTTACTTTTTCATTCGAGAAAGAACCTCACGGTTTAATGGTGGATAATTTGACAACCGTCATTGTAATTTTTAGATTTTTTTGTGTTTTGACTATATTTTCTTTCCTCGTAGTCAAAACATGCTATTTATGAGTTGTGAAGATGGTTTTCGTAGTCCCCAAAGTGTTTAAAAGTTATTTGGGTAAGTTTTAGATCTTTAGTAACCTTGAAAGTGGTTGTTTGACTTTGGTCAATCTGTTTTGATGCTAACATCATATAGTGATTTTGTCAGTTCAATTAGACTTGGAATATTAATTTTGGGTTAGTAGCAAGGTTTGTTCGGGGTTTGAACCTTTATTTTGATTTTTGACTTCTTAGATGAGAAAATATTTAAATTAGCCTAAAGGGGTTTTGGGGGTTAACTTGGTAGTGAAGATCTCTTTTAATAAATCTGATGTTCCATTGAGTCTTGAATGTCATAATTAGCCAAGTAACATTATTATTCTGTTTTGTAGGGTCATCATGAATTTTTAGAGTCCATTAAGAGGATTTTAGATCATTTCCCTTCGACACTTTGCCGATATCTGGTGTAGCATAAATTTCTTCTCACATTCCCGAGCCAACCATTGCATTTATGTAGAATGGTTATTTTGTTCATCATGACCAAGGTGGAGGGATAGTGAAAGTTTTGGATCTTATTCATTGTGAATGTGAGGTAGTGGCCATATTTTCAAAGGATAAATAGATCGAGTCCAGGTCAGATACTCTTCGAATTCACAATGGACCCACATTCATGTAGAATAAATTATACCTAGATAGAATTCAATTTTTCTCATCTAAAACAATATTTTTAGCATTTTATGACTTTGGGAGCTCGGTTCTTTGCGATTTCAAAGTGAATTTTCATTCATTTTGTGTAGATAAATTCTAAACTCATATTTTCATCATTTCCCAATGATTTTACCTTTATAAAAACTTTAAAACCATAATTTCAAGTATCAATTTTGAGGGGTTTTACCCGGTAACCTACAAAATTAGTTTTTCTTTGATTTTAAGCTCGGTTTGAATCGATTTTAAATGGGCTTTCATATCTAAGGTCCTTAGAGTGTGGAAAACATTATTCTTAACGAAATTTTAGTTTTATCCATTTTTCTTTGTTGTTTGATTTTGAACTATTTTTAGACCCAAAATAAAAGTAGCTAATATTATATCGTTAGACTCCTTTTGACGTATATATTATATTTTTGATAAATTTGATTCATTTTAACATTGTACAAGATAGAAAGGCTCCATAATAGAGTGTCCAGACTTGGTTTTGGCTTTTTGAGGTAGGTTATGACTTAACTTCTTTCTGACCAGGCTAGGTGGATAGCTATTCATGTAAAATATGCCATGGGCTGGGAATTAATCATGAGATTTATCTTACTTGACTCATTATTCTAGTGGCGCCATGTGATGATTTGTACCATAAACTATTAATATATTGAGCAGATTTGAGCTTATTTATACCATCATTGTTATTTCATTATTTTTATATTGATTTGTGAGTGAGCATGCATCCTCATTTCATTCATCTATATTCATGAAAATTGGTACCACTGAGACACACTAATTTTGAAACAAAATGGAACACTTTATAAACACTTGAACAAGGATTTTGTCGGCATAATTAATTGAGATATGAGGTTGAGATTGTAAAAGTTATGATTTTAGAACCCCCCTATAAATCATGTTGTGGAAGCTTTAGCTCAAAAAGTATAATCTAGGTGCCATGCGATGGCTTACATCGTTATCATTCCATTGCGTTGCATTGCATCATTTGCACTTCTATTTACATATTTGTTGTCAAGTATTTATTTTCTCTTATATATTTGTGTATTTATTCATATAAAAATATTATACTTGTAGAATTATTTGGAGATACTATTTGAGGTACCATTGAAAACTTTTCTATATGCAGGTGGAAGCATGCTCATAGTATTCTTTACTTATTAAGTTATTGTATTCTTTACTTATTTAGTTTTCTTCTTTGGTCAATCGATCCATGACACATTCTGAGTACAAGTAGATCATACTCACTTTACTTATGTACTCTTTTGGTGTAGATTCCAGTACAAGTGTTACCCCAGTGGTTGATTCATATTATCGTGAACTAATCTAGAGGACTGGTGAAATCTCCATTTATAGCCTTTTTCCAACCTATAACTATCTTATATGTCTTTAATTTTACTAGGAGACATAGACTTATTATCCAATTCATTATTGTTTTAGTTGCTCTTTATACTTATGATACTAGGTTTTGATATTCGATTGTATATTCATTTAGATATTTCAATTATTATGGCTGTGCGTTGATCTAAAAGTCTACTATTACTTAATTTATTCACTCTTTCTTATTTATATATGTTGTTGTTGGGTTCCATATCAAAAGTGTGAATGAAAAATGAAGGGAACCAAGTGGAGGGAAAAATTGAGATAATACTAAAAAATGGAAAGTGTACTGAAAATGAAAAGTCTACTAATTCTCCCACATTTGTGGAGAAGGAAACTTTCCAAGTGTTTATAATAAGGAACACTTACTCCACATGGTAAGTGAGGAAAGAACCAATAGGTTCCTCTCACCGTCATCGTCGTCACTCGCTCGACTTGACTTCAGATTTGAAAAATGATCGATCGATGAGATCTATTTTTTTGGACAAAATTTATTTAAACAGTCCAAAAAAACCAAAGAAAAAATGCAACAAATTTTGTTTGTAGTTTTTGAACCTCCTTTTAATATGCATGCATGAAGTGTAGAAACTATAGAAATATGAAATGCTTCTTCAGAAAGGATGCAACTCTTTTATGAAATGACACACTGATTTGGGAAAAGAGGTTTCTTTTCAGATGGTCGTGACTGTCTGCTAAAAAGACACACTGATTCGATGAACATTTATGACTACTCCAGAGGATACATCTTATTGAATGAACCATTGCCTCTTTTCGGAAAAGACACCTAACGACTATATAAACCTGCATTTTTTCATAGATTTAGGTACAAATAATTTCTTGCATTAAAATGCTTCTTGCTTTCTAAAATACTCTCCGCGTGATCATCTAATCATTGAGTGATTTAAAAGAGAATTCGATCATTTAATGTACCACTACAGTTGGATTTGTAGGCCATTTTAACCTGGGAGGAAAAGTCCATAACCTCAAGTACTTGAGGGGAATGATTTCCTTAAGGACACTCCATGAATTCAGAGGACTTGGCTTTTTTCTGTTTCATCTAATTTTTTTGAAAAACACACTTCTTTGAAAGGTATTTTGATCTTGTGTTGAGGGTGTTACATAACTTCATAGGTGTTCTTGTTTTATGCTTGAACTTGTGTTGAAGTTGTTGTTGTCAAAATACAGATTCTTATGTACCTGTAAAACAACAATCTTAAGGAAATAATTAATTTTCTGAATCTGTATTGCTTGTTTTCTGGAGATTAAAGCTTTATGATTTCTATTTCATTTGAACTTAACTATTGGTTTGAAAAAATAAAATCTTCATAACAAGTTAAAGATCACTCGATTGACGATTGAAAGTCGTAAAAACTTCATTGTTAAACTAGAAACTTGGGGAATTTAAAATTTCTACAAATGTATAAGTAGTATTTCGATATACTAAATTTACTATCTTGTTGTGACAAAAAAATGACTTCTGAGAGTCAAGTGAATGATACTGAAACAACTGTGGTAGTAGCTAATGTTTCCACAATGAGTTGTATGAGTGCTCCATAGGCAATGGCACCAGCAGATAAACCTAAAAAATTCACGGGTGTTGATTTCAAAGGTGGAAACAGAAGATATTCTTCTACCTTATAACTCTATGTCTTCAAAGATTCACAGCTGAAAAAACTCTAGAGGTGCCCGAGGGAACATTGTACTAGGAGAAATTTGTCTTTATTGAGGCGTGGGATGATAACTCTCAAATTACATCTCCGTAATGAGAATGTAAGCAATCATCGTCAATATATAACCCAACTAGGTTGGGGTCGAATCCCACAGGGAATATGGTGTGAACTTAAGTTGTTTGCAATTTAATCAACTGATAGTTAGATGTTTCCTGAAATAGGGGTTTTGAGTCTAACAAATAATTGTTGGTTACTTTAGCTTCAGTGTTTGTAATCAAGAATTTATGGAAAACCAGCATTATGTTCACTATGGGTTTTGGTACTTGACAGATGCTAATAGTGATTCAAGATTCTCACAGTAAGTAGGACAACAAATTATCTTTGTCGGAGTTATGCCTAAATGTCTCTCGACCTACTTAAGCATTTAATTACCAAATCCTCTCGGACCTAGGGAATTTATATTCATTGACCAGACTTTACCTCAGGTTAATCAACCTTGTTACTGCGTCAATTATTAAATGAAAGTTTAGTTCTTCCAAGTCCCTATCAATAGTTCACTTCCTACTGTATTTGATTTCTTATCTCAAGCAAATCAAAGCAGGTGCTAGCTATCATTTGTAACCAATAGACTGATTAAAATCTAGGAATTATCAAGGAGTCCTATTACCTTTAGAATCTTAAACACAACATCTTACCAAGACTTAACCCATAGATCCTATAATTCAGTTTAAAGGGGTTTAGCCACTCATGATAGAATAACCGAAACAACTAGATGTAATAATAATTTGATGAATAATAACTAGTGATTCTCCAATTCGGTCACAATGGAAATACCAAAAATATTGATGAAAATCTCTTCAAAGTTAATTGTTTTTCAAGCCAAGAAACTAGAGAGAAAAGTAACAAAATATGTTTCTTCAAAAATATATTTGGAACTCCCTAGAAAACCCTAAACTATGCTTTAACTAGTTCAGCCTAATTATGGAAACAAAATCCCTGAGTTCAGCAATTGGTCTGACAAATGACGACATTTTCTAATGCCCTATCAGGAGTCTGACGACTTATCACAGATGTTGTCAACTCTTCTTCACTTTTGACATTCGCTGCCTTAGGCTAACGATGAAATGTGTTGGCCTATCAGATATTTGATGACTTATCATGGATGTCATCACCTCTCTACCTCAGCTCCCATGTTCTGCCTTAGGCTGATGGAAACTTTGACGACCTATCAAATCTTTGACGGCTTATCAGGAAATGTCATAACAACTTTCAGCCGAGGTCCATTCTCTGTATAAGGATGATGATAAAGCTGATAACTTATCATAGGGATAACGACTTATCAGGAATGTCGTCAGCTACACTTCTCTTCTATTTACTTTAGATTTTAACTCCTTTCCTTCCATCCTTGTTGGTTGTCATGCATCTTGGCTTCTACTGCAAAATCAAAGATAAAATAATCAAAAACAACAAAAGTTGCTTAAGACTTTACAATTATTCTTAGTTAAAATCCTCAAATATGTTATCATCTGCTCACACATCAACACCCTCAACTTAAAACAATTGATTGTCCTCAAGTAACCAAAACACAACCAAGAGAATACAAAGTTCATTTGGTAGTCAATCATCTATATCATCTCAAACATCTTCACCATCTCCAAGGTCAGTCAATTTAAGAACAATTATGTATATTATTGAAGAACACCAATGCAACACACAGGAATCAAGATACGACATTAATTAGGCTATAACAACTATGCGTATACCAGTATTACACTATCTGAACAAGTTAAAAACTAGCAACATATCTGGTGTGTCCTCACAGCAAGGAAATCCCCTTTTTCTCATATCAGTACTCATATATTTAACCAAAGGGACAATCAAAACACTCACTCTCAAAACAAAGTTCTAATTAATGTATGCCAAGTACCATAGGCTTGCCCTTATTTTAATTACCAAGGTTTTCAGATAGGTCAGCTAAGATCACTATAGGTCTTCTCTTTGTCTTGTAATGCAGGCTATGGGCTGGTATGATACTTGATGATATTTAAAGTGACTAAGCCTCCTTGACACTACACTAGCTTATGGGTTTTCACTCATTAACCTTTTCTACACTTCTCTTTCCTTGATCACACTTATTTAGGGTGGGTGCGGGCTTTTCCATAGTTACTTATTCTTTTTCATAACTTTTCTTTTTCTTGCTCTTTTTTGCTGCACGCAGCTTTTTATTCTTTTCTTTTATTCTACCTTTCTTTATGCTCATTCTATATCACACACCGCTATGATAGCCACCCTCAACTTAGGCCATTTGCCTAAGTCAAGGTACACAGTGTCCAAGGAGGACCAGGGCCAACATAAGTTCATTGTGATATAAATAGGAAGGTGACATGTGTCATAAAAAAAATAGGCTAATCAAGATCAAAGTAGGGATCAAGGGATATTATACATATAGGGAAGGTTATTTAGGCTAAAAGTAAGTTAATATCAAAATGACCTATGATCCTTTCCTAACCCCTATCCTTCAACCAAGGTAAGATTATCTGGTAAGTTCTGGCTTCAGCATACATAGGGGACTAAGTGAGATCTCACGCGTACATGGCACATAAGTATATCACAAGCTACTACTCATTCAGTTCATGCAGCTATTTAGCAATGATTATTACGTCACTAGAACTAACGCCATACAAAGATGCACAATGGTTACAATCAGATGCAATTCACACAGTGAACTAATAAGTCCATTGGAGAGGTGTTCTCAAATCAAAAAAACAAGTTAACTGCTATAGTTACTTGTATTTCTCCTAGTCAGTTACAAAATTTTACAACAATAATTTACCCTACACCCTCAACTTAAAATCAAAGAAAAACTGAACTAAGGGTTAGGGCATACCTGGAGTGGACCAAGCTATGGGATCATGGGTTCTTGAACCTGCTGCCGCATCCTTAGCTGCCCTATCTCCATCAGGAGCCTCCCCCTTTCTAACACATCAGGCCCAACATTTGTTGGGGGCCTACTAGTTGACGCACCTACAACTCTCGCTCGGAGGGATGCCGCCCATTTCTCATTGTTGACTAGAGACTCAATCCTTTCCTTCTACATTTCCTCCTTTTCAGTCTTATTTCTTGCTCTCTTTTCTACTTTTATTTCTTCATCACTATCAGGCCTTTCTCTGTTACCCTTGCCTTTCTTCTTACCTTTCTTCTTTTTTTTCTTCACTGGTTCCTCTGTGAGATCAAGTAATAGGGTTTCTCCCTCAGACTCCTCAACAGTCAAATCTGCTGACACCATAAATTGGCTGCTGTAGCTTTCCAACCTCCGCTTTTACTTTGTCAAGGTTTGATCTGAATAGTGCTATCTCTAGAACTGACGTTTCTTTCAACTACGTATTGAAGCTATTCTCCAATTCATCAATCTGACCCGGCAGAGGCTTGTAGGGCTCAAGTGCAGCCTTAACCCTCTTTTCTACCGCAACCATAAATTATCTGAAAAGAGTTGTAGCTGCGCTTCACACCACTTGGATTAGTTTGCTACTCTCCTAAAATTTATAGGGTTGAAGGCAAATTTCATGGTAGACACATAAGTTGAAGGGTTTGTCTTATTTCTAGGTACTGATGATTCTGCCATTGCTGTGGATGTTAGAGGTACAACTTCAAAATCTAGCACCTCTGCATTAGGTGCTGAGCTGATACCTGTAACCGGCGGACTTATTGGAATCTCTACGCTTCTATCAAGCGTCAGCCTCAACTGATTTTCATCATTTTGAATAGGATTGTGGGTCTTATTGGCAAAAAGTTCTTCTTATAGCCTACAACCTTAGGCACATTGGCCGCCCTATATAACCTCATAATTAAACAAGGGAAGGAATATGTCGTATCGGACCTTGAGACCCAAATTTTTAGCTCTTCGGCGATAGTCTCTCCAAAGTTTAATTTGAGGTTAGCCATAAAACTTGTGACTAGTATTACTCTATTATCCCCAAGGATATTATCGCCATCTATGGGCATCGACCAGGTATGTACAATTCCCCACAAAAATCTTGCCTCTGGATTCAGGGAGGCCTTGAAGATTCTTTCACTTGGGTTGGTTAACCATTTAAGTTCTCCATTAGCTATGAGTGTGGATAACCAAGACCATCGGTTTTCTCTATGCTTCAACCGGGCATAGAAGGTAAGTGAAGTAGCCTGAGAAGTGAAATTTGGGCCATGAAGGAATCTGTTGATTGTCGCTTCAGAAATATCCACCATTATATGCTGTATTGGAACTTTATCCAACAAATACTGATTAGCTGCTTTCTCCCCTACTTTACATATGTTTTCCAAGTGTGCCTGTTAGTTTGCACAGAACTCCCTAACTAGTGTAGGGCAAAATGAGTTTCCTCCTCTTGTAGTTCATCCCAAGTCATAGTCACGAAATTTCTGCTTAACTTTTGGATATCTGCTCAACCCTTTGGTGATGATCCTCTTTTATTCAAAGATTGGCCTCTTAAAAGCTCTTCTGTTAGTTTGACGAAGCCCATTAAAGAATTTTTTTGAGCTTTGGGAATCTGCCACCTAGTGTAGTCTCGAACTTCAGGATTCTTGTATTTAACCATCGTTCCCCAAATCATAGATTCTTCATTATCTTGTGGCTCAGCAGAAGGAGAGTCATTTGATGGTCCCTCAGATTTAAGTTGCCTAGGCTCATGATCCTCAGAATCAGGATGATCTGAATTATGCTCTTTAGACACAGCATGTTCAGACTTTTGTTGCTTAGAGGTCCTCTGTTCAAAAACTGTATGTTCAGATGTTCTTGGCTCAGTATCACTTTTTTCAGTCTCCTCCACCTCAACTGGTGGGGGTGGTGGAGGCTTTTTTGGGCTTATCTTCTTTCTTTCCTTTTTGAGTAGTGGCTCTTCTTACTCATAATCAGATTTCTCATTGAAGAGTTTCTGGGGTACACTCCTCATTTTATCTTTCTTTGTATGTTTGGTGTTCTTTCCTTTGGGTCCCATTACAAGACCTGTAGCAAGAGAAAAACCATTAGTCAACCCTCAAGAGTATAAACACAAACATATCAATCATTGAAGTTTTACACCCCTTGAAAGGGCTTATTTATTCTTTAGATCCCAGGTGTGATGACTTGTCTTGTAAGCCATCACAGTTATGATATCTTATCACAAACGTCGTCATCTCTAAATAGAATCCTTAAAATTTTATCAACATCTGACGACATGTCTGATATGCCATCAGGAATGTGATAACTTATCATGAATGTTGTCAGCTCTAAACAGAACCTACAAGATTTTAAGTTGATTTTTAATCCACTTTCTTCTTAAAACCTCATTGATTCTCATTTTTGAGTTGAGCCTGTAATTCCCAAGCCTGCACAACAAACCCTAGTTCACGATTTTTACACCTTGGCAGCTAAACTTGACTCTATCTTCTTGGGAAATTTGGTTCAGATTAGTTTATAACTTACCAACTGAAGAGAAAAGTTAGATTTTGAGCATACCTGATAGGTGCCTTCACTTGGTTACACGAGTAAGAGAAAGTAGATGAAAGAAGGATTCTTGATTTTGATTTCAAACCCACCCACACAAGAAAGTTTTCTTTTGTTTTACTGGGAAACACTTTAGAAAGGGAAGTAAATAAACTAAGTATGGAAGGAAATAAAACTCAAGTAAATAAGAGAAATATGTAGGAAGGTGGAAAGGCAAAGCTGTGGGCTGGGTCAGATTTTTTTATTTTGGCCTTAATTTTTGCTTGCTGATGTGGGGTTTTTCTAACGACATTTTTTGATGGCTTATCACATGTGTGATAGCCCATCACAAATTTCGTTACCTTTAACAGAACCTACTCAATAGCTGATTTTTCTAACGATGAATCTGACAGGTTATCACAATTATGATAGCTCATAACGGATGCTGTCATACTCAATTAATTGGCCATATCAACTTCACCTAAACCCCAGCATACCTTATTAGTTCCTCATAATTTCCATCTAACTATAAATGAGAATAACTTGAGTTAAAACATAAAAATTTTAGGTTGCCTCCCAATAGCACTTGATTTAATATCATGGCACGATTTGGTTATCTTGACTACTCAAACTTCGCCAAGACAACCTGCTGATACCTCTTTACCATCTTCATAGAATACATCCACGATTGAGAAAACACTTATCTCTTTTTTTTTGTATTATGGATGAGTGTATTTTGAATCTTGCTTCCTTGTTATTGAGCCTAAACTTTAGTTCATTCAGCTCTATGTCCACTATCAGTCTCCCCGTTGCGAGGAATGGTCTACCCAGTATGATGGGCACTTTAAAGTCCACCTCACAGTGTAGGACTACAAAATCAACAGGCAATATAAAGTCGGCCACCTTTACTAATACATCATGTAATATGCCCACTGGCCGTTTTATAGACCTATCCGCCATCACCAACCGCATATTTGTCGGGGTAGGATCCCCCACACCCATCTTTTTATACATTGAGAGTGGCATTAGGTTTATACCAGCCCCTAGATCACATAGGGCCTTACCAAAATTTAGAGACCCGATTACATATGGAATAGTGAATGCTCCAGGGTCGGCCTTCTTCTGTGCTAAGGATTATGTAGAAATAGCACTACAATTGGGAAGATTATCCATTGGTTCATATCTTTCTGCCCATTTCTTTGTTACCAGATTATTCATGAATTTGGCATATCCTGGGATTTGCTCCAGTGCCTCGACCAATGGCACATTCACTGTCAATTGTTTGAGCATTGCCATGAACTTGCTGAATTTTGCATCATCGCTTTTTTCTTCAATTGTTGAGGAAAGGAAGGTGGTGGTCTTGGTAGAGTTTTCAACATTACCTTCTTCTCCTTCTCTTTCTCTTTTTTCTAGAGCACCATCAGAACTATACAACTTCTCATACTCCACTAGACATTCTTCTTTCGGTTCATCCTCTGCCTCAGTCACATCTTCAACCAAACTTTTACGCACAGAAGGGCCAGGTAATATCTTACCACTCCTAGCGGTAATCACCATACATAAGCCATCATTCTATGGATTTTGGACCATATCACTTGGTAACATTCCATTCTTCCTCTGGTTAAATACTGTGGAGAGTTGGCTCATCTGCTGCTCCAACTGTTTGATTATGGTGGAGTGTGAGTTTACCAGCTGAATAATAGATGATAGATCGGTCTTCATGGTAGTCACTCCTGAGTTGGTATCCTCCACTCCTTTTAACAATTTAGCCATCATGTAGTCCATGTACATCTTTTCAAAACTTATTGTAGCAGCCTTACGATTGCCAGGAGGGACATATATCTCAGTCCTATCATTATTGTTCCTCCAATTTCCCTGCTTCCTATCTTTATAACCAGGCTTATCATAATAATTCTAACCTTGATTCCCTTGTCTATTGCCTCAAACCCCCCCAGATTATTAATATAGTTTGCCTCTCTTCTGAACCAGCATCAACTATATCTTATGATCCCACAGCTTTAACCTTCCCAGTCTTTCCTTATCATAAATGCTTGGTTAGCAAGTCCATCTATATTTTTAGGTAATCCATGTCTTGGTCACACTCCTCATCTCTTCTGCATTGTTCTACAGTCATACCCAAAAAAATGTAAGGCTGGCTACCATAGAGTCTCTAATATGCCATGCCCGACTTTATTTGGTCATTTTCTCTAGCATCTCTAAAGCCTCTAGGAATGTAAGATCGACAAACGAACAACCAGCAACATTATCTATAATTGCTTTTGTGATAGAGTTAAGAGCCCTGTAAAAGTTTCCATTAAGTATATGTCCGTCATATTGTGGTTCGAACATTGCATCAATTTCTTTTTAAATCTCTCCCAGGTTTCATACAAGGCTTTAGTCGGGAGCTGCCTAAAGTTGCTGATCTCATCCCTTAACTGTATGCTCCTGGAAGGTGGAAAGAAACTTTCTAGGAAAGCTCATTTCAACTGTCTCTAGTTGGTTATAGAATCGAATGTCAGCTCATTAAGCCACAATGTTACCTCCCCAGATAGAGACAATGGAAACAATCTCAATTGAATAGTATTCTACCAACTCCTAGGAGTTGAATCATTGTACTCGTAATGTTGAATTTTTCCCCAGGTGCCAACGGTGAAGGAATAATTGCACCCGTTGTACCTTCTCCATCCATTCTATCATCATCATCATTGGGGTCATACTGGACAGGCTGGTAATCTTTCCTTCATCAAAATGGATGGTTCCTGTTAGCATTATGCTGTACTGGTGCAACTACTTGCTCTGCACACCTTGGGTTACTAGGGTTTAGCAACTCCTCGTCTCCCAAATCTTCATCCTTAGGATTTGGATGCTATTCTTATTGACCGACATTCTGCACATTCATCTGAGCTCTAGCTAAGGCTACAAACCTATCAGTCTTCTGCTGGTCTACTATTCTTCTAATTCATTGTGGTTCCGAATTAAATGGTAATAATAGTTTTTCGGAACTTATGGTTCTTGGCATACATTACAAAGATCCTACAATAAACAAAAACAAAAAATAAATATAAAACTAGTAAACTTGACTAAAAGTCAATTAGCACACACAAACTTCAATTTACAACCGTATTCCCTGGCAACGACACCATTTTTGATAACGCTCAAACTACACCTCTCTAATGAGAATGTAAGAGATCATTGTCAATATATAGCCCAACTAGGTTAGGGTCGAATCCCACACGAAATATGGTGTGAACTTAAGTTGTTCGAGATTTAATCAACTGATAGTTGGCTATTTCCTGAAATAGGGGTTTTAGAGATTAGCCAATAATGGTTGGTCACTTTAGTTTCAATGTTTGTAATCAAGAGCTTATGGAAAACCAAAATTATGTTTACTATGAGTTTTAGTACTTGACAGATGCTAATAGTTATTCAAGATTCTCACAGTATGTAGGACAACATATTATCTTTATCAAAGTTATGCTTAAATGTCTCTCGACCTACTTAAGCATTCAATTACCTAATCCTCTCTGACTTAGGGAATGTATATTTACCAACCAGACTTTACCTCGGGTTAATCAACCTTGTTACAATATCAATTATTAAATGGAAGTTTAGTGTTTCCAAGTCCCTGTCAATAATTCACTTTCTACTATATTTGATTTCTTATCTCTAGCAAATCAAAGCAAGTGCTATCTATCGTTTGCAACCAATAGACAATAATTAAAATCTTAGAATCATTAAGGAGTCCTATTACCCTTATAATCTTAAACACGTAGCATCTTACCAAGACTTAATCCATAGATCCCATGCCTTTTCTATTACCACTAGAGTATAAGGCATGCTTTCATGCCTTTTCTAGATAATCTTTTACCAATATTTCTATCAAGTCTGAGAAGATTCAAAAGTTCATAAAATTTAGGTTTTCTCTCTTCAGTTGGCTACATCTCAGATGGTTGTATTTGGAGTGTCCTTTTAGAGTATAGTGGATGTGCCATTTTGGTTAGTTCAGAGGTCAAGCTTCTCAAGTAAAAGATTTCATAGGTTCTCGTGGGTATCATGGTAGACCGATATAGGCATCCTTGTAGATATTGTGTAGTGGGAATTCTTGTCTAGTAGTTCAGGGTGGCCATTCGGGCCTAGTGCTATCTCCTATTAAGTCAATTCATAGGCTGCTTTGTGTGTGATGAGATTAGCCATGTGGCCAAGGACTATCCCTGCTGTGTGATTAGAGCTACACTTTCTACAATTATGAGAGGTAGAGGTTCTACCAGAGGTATGAGGGGCATAGGAAGTAGACCCTGGGGTGGTAGTCTTGGGGATACTATCCTAGTTGGTGGTCGTGGAAAGTACTATGCTATACCCATCAAACAAGAGGTAGAGGCTTTTGATGTTGTGATCAAAGGTACCTTTTCGGTTTGTTTCAAATTTGCATCCGTGTTATTTGAGCTGGGATTGGATTTCTCCTATGTATTTTACTTTGGGTTTTGTTTTTTTAGTGAGCCTCTTACCATGACTATTCATGTATCTACCCCAGTAAAAGATTCTTTAGTGGTGGATTGGGTGTACCAATCTTGTGTTGTGACTCTCTCTGGATGTGAGACTTGGGTAGATTTGCTTATTTACATATGGTTGATTTCGATGTTATTTTGGGTATGGATTGATTAGCTCCCTATTATGCTATCCTAGATTGTTTTAGTAAGACTATGACTTTAGCTTTGTTGGGTGTGCCAAGGATAGCTTGGAAGGGTGCGCTTTATTTAGGTCCGAAGAGGACTATATCTTATGTTTAGGCTCATCGATTGGTTGAGGAGGGTGTTTATCTTACTTGGCTCATATTCATATTACTAGTGTTGCTTTATCACCTTTTTTGGATTTTGTTTGTGCTGTCCGTTAGTTCATGAATGTGTCTTTCACGACCCAATTTCTCAAGTCATGTTGGCGCCTACCTTATCCCCCAGTAGGCAAGACAATCCATATCCCGGAATAATAGGTAACTAGCTAAAAGGCAGAAACTAGAAAAGATCACATATAATGATAGTTGTACTAATGATAAGTGATAAATAAAAAGGAAATATATATAATATATCAAAATGAGAGAAGGAAAATGGACTAAATAAACAAATGAATCCTTCCTAAGACCTTGTAAGGTCGATACTAGAGCTACTAAAATATATCCAAAGTACTAGACAGAATCCAAAATATACCCAATATATAAAGGCAATATTAAGTACAAAGACTAAATTGGAGTAGATAGAGGAAGATCAACCTTGGTGGATAGTAAGCTCACCCTGCTCTGAATCAACATTGAAAGAAGATAATCACGTCAATATTTGTTGGTACTACTCGGATCTTATCAGGGAAAAGCTGCAAAAATATAGTATGAGTACCAAAGTAATAGGTACTTAGTAGGCATCCTCGGCCGACTGATATTAATACTGTAGTACCCCATAAGATTCTAAGCTCAATTCATCTCTTAGTTTCATACTTTAAGGGGGTTCAAGGCTTGAAATTTTCACTATGTTTTGAGGAATTAGTCATTTCAAGACCCCAAGACTTTATGGATTTTTATTTTGGCCTTCCCAACCCCAAGATGTTGGCTGTTGAGTTTATTTATGTTTAGGGAGGTTAAAGGCATGTCCCGGGAGAGTTTCAGAGTTTTTGAATGGGATTTAGGGAGTGTTTAGAAAGAAAAAATAGAGAGACCTCATGATAGGACCACGATGCAAGGGTGGGTCCACTGGATCAAGGATTATGGCGTGAGGGTGGATCCACCAGTGTAGGGGTCACAGTGCAAGGATCACTCTCCTGTAGTAAGGGTTACGGCACATTGGTTTAGCAAAACCAGCTTCTTGATTAAAGAGATCAAGGGTCAATTGAGGCTTTTACCCTCAGCCCAAGCCATCCATAACGCGAATGGGGACATCCATAGGGGTATTATTTTCTCCTTTATCTCAAAATTATTTACTAGAAACCCTTCCCTTTCCAAGAACAAAGTCCAAGCTCCTTTCTCCAAAAATCCAAGAGTTCTGGCTTCCAAGTTTAGGCAATCTTCAAGAATCTACATATTGAGGTATGTGGGATTATGAACAAGGACATTCTTCCATCTTGTACCCAAAATATGTTTAAAGGTTTAAGTCATATGATTTGTAATTGGGGTTCATACCCAATTTACCTTGTTTTGAGTGTATGAAATTATTTTGTGATTGAATGTATTAAAGTGTATACTTGCTCTTGTTTATTTACGTCTTGACTTGAAGAATTCTCTGTTATGACTTGAATACCATGAGTTTGATTTGAAACATTGATTAAGGATTTCCAATTGAGTTTTAAGCATAATATTGTAATACAATCTATATGAAAGAAAGTATAAGATTTAAAGCTTAAGTTTAAGCACTACGTTTACAAGAAAAGTTTGATCTTTTGATTAACTGATAAGGCTTGAAATCCACAATCATTTAAAATCCTTATGATTTAAAGAAAAGAAAAGCATAGCAGGTTTCTAGTATACTAATCCTTATGCTATTTTAAGGTGGATTTCCTGAAGTATGAGCATATAAGTAATATGGGAGTAGTATATAGAATTGAGAAGGGAATGGGGATAATCGTATCCTTAATTCATAGAAACTAAAAGATACCGTAGGTTTAAGTCCCAAAATAGGTTAAGTTCAGTGATCACTAAGATTAAGGTTCTATTATGATGGCAAGGGTAGAATAGCTTTCCCCAAGACGTTGGACTCCATGGTAGCTCACATGGTTTATGTCAGTTAGAAGAACCTCCCTAAGAATGCATAGTAAATAAAGCTTTTAGAATCTAAGTGTCATGGCTCATAAAGTTTACTCTTATGCTTCTTCATATTTGATTTTGATCTTGTTGTCTTTTATTTTATTCATTTCCAAGGTGAGTAATTTACACTTAGCATGCATCATTGAAAGTTTATTTGAATATTCAGCTATTGTTTTTACTTATGTATTCACGCCCACATACTCAGTACATTACAGAGATAATAAACCACATATATTTCTATGTGCTACATTTTCTTATAGTGTAGGTTTTGGTGCTCAGTTCTAGCAGCACGATTGATTACCGGCATCACACCTATATCCTAAGTTTTGGGTGAGTCCATATAGTCCGAGGACCCAGTTTATCAGACTTTCATACTGATGTAGCATTTTCAGTTATTTGATTTTTTTTTTATGTTTGAGTCAGCTGGGGGTCTATCCTAGTGGCTCTCTAGTTAAAAGAAGAGGCTTGTCCGACTTTTTTTTTAAGTACAAAAGTGTTTGTTTAAGGATTTCCAAGTTAAATATTGTTATTTAAGATATTAATTCTGTTATCTTAAGGTATTATATATGTCAATTTACTTTTCTTATGAGTTCCAACTTTAGTAGGCTCAAAGGGTTAGCGTGGGACTATTCATAATCCTGAGTACCGTGTGACGTCCAGGGGGTACTTATGAGGCGTTACAAACTTGGTATTAGAGCCTAAGGTTTTAAAGAGTCCTAGGGAATAATACAAGCCGTGTTATGTAGAGTCTTGATCATGGATGTGAAGCGCACCACATTTATGAGAAAGAGGCTATGAGACGAGTTAGGAAACATCATTTCCTTCATGATCTATCATGCTTACCATTATCTCTTTCTACTTAGCTCATACTTTTATGTGACAGAATATGCCTCCTCGCTAAGACAATTCATATAAAAATGGTGACCAACCACCTCTGTATGCCAACCCTCTGAATGAGAACATGTATCATGCTGAATTTCGAGATACTTTTCAGTCGTTAGCCCATGTAGTGAGTGCCAATGTCCAGGAAAAAATAGGCGGCAATCCCACTGTAGCAAAATAGTAATCTAGCTGCAGCTAGAATTCATGATTTCATAAGGATTAATCCACCTAAGTTTTATAGGTCAAAGATGGATGAGGATCCTCAACTCTTCATTGATGAGGTGAGAAAGATTACTCAGATTATGCATGTTATTAAAGAGGAGAGTGTGGAATTGGAATCCTATAGGTTGAAGGATGTTTCTTATGATTGGGTTGTTATATGGAAGAAAGGTAGAGACATAGATGCAGCTCCTGTGAGTTGGCAAGTGTTCCAGAATGCATTTTTGGATATGTTCTTTCCACGTGAGAAGAGGAAAGCTAATGTGTAGGAGTTTATGAACTTGAGGTAGGGCTCTATGACCATGAAAGAGTATTGCTTAAGTTTACTCAGTTACCTAAGTATGTTCCCTAGTTGATATCTGACCCTAGAGCTCATATTAGTAAGTTTGTTACTGTGTGTCTGATTTGGTAGTCAAGGAGTGTAAGACTACCATGCTTATTGGGATATG
Source organism: Capsicum annuum (assembly GCF_002878395.1). NCBI lineage: Eukaryota > Viridiplantae > Streptophyta > Magnoliopsida > Solanales > Solanaceae > Capsicum > Capsicum annuum. The sequence goes on from NC_061111.1 coordinate 130,334,163, forward strand.
GATATTTCTAGATTAATGATGCATGCTTAATAGATTGAGATAGAAAAGTCAAAGGAAAGAGAGAAGAGAAACAAGAAGGCTAGAACTGGACAATTTGAGTATGGTCAACCATGGTTTGGAGGGGGGAACTATTTGTACTTTTAGGGTCATTCATTAGTGTTAGATCTATCTCTAGATAGTTCCCTTGCACCTAGGACCAAGTAGGAGTAGTGGGGAAGGACTTCTAATTCTAAGTCTCAGAACGGTGTGGGTGGAAGGCCCAACTATTTGGCATATGCAAAGTGTGGTATGACTCATCTTGGTGAGTGTTTGATAGGAAATGGGGTTGTTATGTGTGTGGCAAGTTGGTCCGCAAAACCAATGAGTGTTTGTATGCTAAGTAGGGAAGTAGGGATGTTCATCCTCAGACTCAGGTTACTAACGCACTAACTCCATCAGGTCGCCTAGTTTCCCCTTGGGCACATCATCCAGTAATCATGGCAGTCAAAGCCAGAATCAGTTTTACTCTTTACCATCCAGACAGGAGCAGGAGATATCACCAGATATTGTCACTAGTATGCTTCATGTCTTTCATCTTGATGTATATGCGTTGTTATACCCAGGATCAAATCTCTCCTATGTAAGTCCATTGGTTACTATAAATTTTGGAGTAGTAACTAAAAATCTCTCTAAACCCTTCTCAGTTTCCAACCCAATGGGTGAGTCTGTTGCTGCTAGACGAATCTATAAGAAGTTTCCTATTGCTGTCCTCCATAAGATTATTCTAGCTGACCTAATAGAGTTAGAGATGGTAGATTTCAATATTATTCTGGGCATGTATTAGCTCTATTCATGTTATGCATGAATATATTAGCTCACTCGTGTGGTGTGATGTTTCGGTGTTTTAAGGAAAATTTAGCATTATTTTCTTAGGAAAATTGTATGTTTTCAAGCAACCAAAGTGATATTTAATAAAGGTTTTTATTGTTTTAGTAGAAGGAGATAACCATAGAAGAAAACTGGAAAAAAGTAGCAGAAAAAGGGAATTGACGGTCAAATAATAGACCGTCAGACATGGGATGAACCACCATATTGACCGTCAGCTCTTATCTAGAAGTTGCCTTCAAAAAAGACTCCACGACGGTAAAGATGGTGGACCGTCAGTCCATCGACGGACCGCCAGGTGTACTGTCAGTTCTTATCCAGAAGCTGCCTTCCAAAAGGACTCTCGACAATAAAAATGGCGGACCGTCAGTCCATCGACAAACCACCAGGTATACCGTCAGTTCTTATCCAGAAGCTGCCTTCCAAAAGGACTTTGCGACAGTAAAGATGGTGGACCATCAGTCCATCAACGGACCGCCAGGTGTACCGTCAGATGTTATCCAAAAACTGCCATTAGGATGAGTCGAGTGAAGGGAAAGATGGTGGACCGTCAGATCTTGGACGGTCCATCATATGGACCGTCAAATAGGACACAATTTTTCTATTTTTAATTTTTTTTAACTCGGAAATTAATACCAACTTTTAGGGTTAAGAACGTGTATTTTTTACCTTTTATAATTTTTCTCCTCATCTATTGAACTTCTTGGTATCCAAGTACTTTTGGAAATTTTAGTATCAAATAATTGATCATTGAAGATTCAAGAACTGATTCTTGGGATTCTTTGTAAGTAGACATTCCATTTATTTATGAATAATACAAGAATGAATTCTTTATCTTCTATGGAGTGTTGTGGCTAAATCTCATAACTAGGGTTATGGGATCCTTAATGTGAAATGCACCTATGGGTTGGGAATCAATTTGAGTTCCATAATTGAATAAATTGCATAAACCGTTCTTCAATTTTATGACTTTTCTTGGTTGCAAACTTGAAGAGTAAGCCCTAGAACATCACTTGTCTGAGAGGAAAGTGTTTGTGGGGGAAAAGAAGGTGTTTAGATGAATTCTAAGGGCCTTAACCTTTAGAGTAATAGCTAATGCCCTAATAGGATTAGCTTACACGAGAACTAGGTTGAAATAATAAGGCATCCTATGAGTATGAACGAATTATAGGATAATTTATCCATTTAGGTTGAGAAACTAATGGATATAGAATAGGATTTAACCTTTTTTGCAATTGAATTTGTTAAGTGGAATTCATAAATAATTCATAACCCAAATGATGCTGGCATTTTAGTGATCATAACCCTAGTTTGTTTAATCTCATAAAGTTACAAAACACAGAGAAAATAATTAGTTGAACGAATTTTGTTACAATTTATCATTTAACAAATTAAAGGGAAACTAAACCCGTTTTTTGGTTAAGAAACTCTGATCAATAGTCTAATAACAATTATGATACTTAGTTAGCACAGTATTCCCTGTGGGATTCGACACCCAACCAAGTTGGGTTCTATATTTGATAGAAACCGCTTCCATTCTCGTAAGAGAGTTGTAATTTAGGCATATCAAATTTTGGCAGCATTGCCGGGGAATACAGCTGTCAACTAAGTTTGTGATAGTTAATTGACCCTTTGGTCAAAGATTCTCAAAATTTACTTTTTTTTGTTGTTTTTGTTTTGAACAGGTTGACTCTTGTGTAGGCCAAATACATGGAGATCGGGTCAACCATTATTATCTATAAATCCTGAACCACATCTCATTGGCAGAATGGATGCACAACGAGACCCTGAAAGAATAACTGCTCAATAGGAGCAGGCTAGGTTAGCTTCATTGGCAGCTGCGTAAGTAAATCAGCAGAACACTAAATACCTAAGTCAGGCACCAAATCCTGATGATGAAGATCTGGGTGATGATAAGCTATTAAATCCAAGGCGTGCAGATGATTTGGATGCACCTGTCAACAGAGATCGCCATGCTAGAATGAGACCCGAATGCAGAGTTGTGCAGTTTGCTTTTGATGATGATGATGATGAACTGGATGGGGCTGGTGCCACAGGGGCTATTATTCCTATGCCTTTAGCACCCGGAGCCAAGTTCAACATTACTAGCACTATGATCCAGCTGCTGTAACTCAAAGGGTTATTTGGTGGACTTTCAGGTGATGATCCAAATATACATATGATTAATTTTATCCTAACGTGCAAGTCATTTGACAATCCAGGAGTTGGTCATAATGTAATTCATCTGCACCTATTTCCATTGTCTCTATCTGGAGAGGTAACTCTATGGCTGAATAGGCTAACTCTCGACTCTATCACAAATTGGAGGCAACTGAAAGACGCTTTCCTAGAAAGATTCTTTTTGCCGTCCAAGAGAGCACAATTGAGAGATGAGATAAGCAATTTTAGACAGCTTCCAACTGAGGCTCTCTACGAGACTTGGGAGAGGTTCAAGAAGAAGCTTATGCAGTGCCTAAATCATTAGATGACAAATATCCATTTGATGGAGATATTATATAGAGGCTTGAATTCGGTGACCAAGCCAGTGGTAGATAATGCTGCGGGTGGGTCATTCATGGATCTCACCTTTATTGAGGCATCTGAGATGCTAAATCATATGACAAAGCAGAGTAGAGCTTGGCATACCAGGTATTCTGAGGTAATAAGATCTATTGTATTTATTGGTATGACTACAGAACAGAGGCGAGAGGAAGAGGAACATGACCAAGATATGGCTCACATGAAAACAAAGATGGACCTTCTCACTAAGTATTTGTGATCAGAGAAGACAGAGCAGGTTAAAGTTATTGCATTACAGGGAAGAGCTGACTCTGATTCCAAAGAGGAAGCAAATTACTTAAACAATCAGGGGGGTTTTCGAGGTAGTGGCCAAGGAAACCAAGGTCGGAACTATTATGAAAAATTCGGATACAAGGACCGAGACCAAGGGAATTGGAAGAATAAAAATGACAGGAGCAGTTTGTATGTCCCTTCTGGAAATCATGAAGCTGCTGCATCTAGCTCTGGGAAGATGTCCATGGAGGACATGATGGCCAAGCTGTTGAAAAGAGTGGAGGTAACCAACACGGGAGTAGTTGAGGTAAAAAATAATTTGTCCTCAATGAATAAATTGGTTGACTCGCATTCTACTTCAATAAAACAATTGGAATAACAAATGAGTCAACTATCAGTGACATTCAATCAAAGAAAAGCTGGCACTTTACCAAGTGACACTTTGTAAAATCTAAGGAAAGATGGATCATGTTTGGCCATTACTACTAGGAGTGGTAAGGTGTTGGAAAATCCATCCAAGGTTATGTCTGAGATTGATAGTATGGAGGAGAATATTGTTGAAGCGGATTATGATGATTTCGTAGAAGTTGAAAATCAGGATGAGGTCATTCATGATACCACACCTAGCTGTCAGTAGCCTGAAAAGATTGATAATGGGAAGCACAATGAAAATGAAATGGTGGAGAAAACTCTTCAAAAACCACCACCCCCTTTTCCTCAGAGATTGAAGAAGAAGGACGATGATACAAAGTTCAGTAAATTCATGGCCATGCTGAAGAAGCTGATTATAAATGTGCCTTTGGTGGAGGCACTACAGCAGTTTCCAGGGTATGCCAATATCATGAAGGACCTTTTGACAAAGAAAAGCAAGCTATGAACTAGCAGATAATTTCCATCATTGCAGTGTGATTGCCACAAGGTCCTTAGTACAGAAGAAGGTCAATCCCGGTGCTTTCACTATTCCTTGCATGGTTGGGTCTTTGGATTTTGCCAAGGCCTTATGTGATCTCGGGGCTAGCATTAATTTGATGCTGCTATCCATTTATAAATAGTAGGGGTTGAAAGATCCTACACCAACCAACATGCGGCTTGTAATGGCAGATAGGTCGGTAAAATGGCCTGTTGGGGTTCTATATGATGTGTTAGTGAGGGTGTCTACCTTTATTTTTCCTGCAAATTTTGTTATTTTTGATTGCGAGGTGGACTTCTAGGTGCCCATAATCTTGGGTTGACCTTTCCTCGCAACCGAAAGTATGCTTGTTGATCAGCGAGCAAATGAGCTTTTATTTTGGATGAACGATGAAGTGGTGTGTTTTGATGTATACAAATCAATGAAGCAGCCCAAAAAAATGAATGTGTTCGCTATAGTTGATATTTATTATGAGAAAGAGGTGGAATTATCTTTGGAGGAGCAGTTTACTGTTGAGCCATTGGCTGCTGTGCTCATGAACTTTGAGTGTGAGGATATTTATGAGTACAAAGAAACTATCTATGGTTTGACAGGAATGGGGTCATATTCTTATTCCCCCAAGAATCTTTATCTTGACCTTAAGAATTGGCCTTCACCACCAGCGAAGCCATCCGTTGAAGAGCCACCAATGTTAGACTTGAAGGAGCTACGTAGTCATCTGAGGTATGTGTTCTTGGGTAGTAGAAATATGCTTCCAGTTATTAATGCTGCTAATCTTGGAGAACAACAGATGAAAGATCTCATCTCTATTTTTAAAAGATACAAGAGAGCTATTGGTATCATTGGTATTCCTCCTGGCATATGTATGCACAAGATTCAGTTAGAGGAAGATTGTGTACGCACTACTGAACATCAGTGTTGCCTAAATCCACCTATGCAAGAGGTGGTGAAGAAAGAAATCATCAAGTGGCTAGATGTAGGGGTGGTGTACGTAATCTCAGACAGTAAATGGGTGAGCCCTATATAGTGTATGCCTAAGAAAGTGGGCATGACGGTAGTGGAGGAAGGCATTTGAATGCATTAAGCTGAAGTTAGTAGAGGCTCCAGTTATTATTTCTCCTGACTGGAAAAAGTCATTTGAACTAATGTACGATGATAGCGGGGTGGTGCTTGGAGATGTGTTGGGCCAGAAAAAGGATAAGTTGTTTCATCCAATTTACTATGCCAGCAAAGCCCTGAATGGGGCTCAAAAGAACTACAATGTCACTGAACAAGAACTTCTGGCTATGGTTTACGCCTTTGAGAAATTCAGGGCATATTTTCTAGGAACTAAGGTGGTGGTCCACATGGATCATGCAGCTCTGTGGCACTTAATGGCTAAGAAACATGTGAAGCCATGATTGATCTGGTGGGTATTGTTACTTCAAGAATTTGAATTTGAGGTAAAGGATTGCAAAGGGTGCGAAAATCAGGTGGTTGATTACTTATCCAGACTTGAATACGAACAAGCAATCAAGGACAAATTAGATATTGATGATTCCTTTTCGAATGAGAAGATACTAGCTGCTAAGTTTGAGCAGATACCGTGGTATGCTGATTTCGCAAACTACGTGGTAAGTGAGGTGATGCCAGAGAATCTTTCCTTTCATCAAAGGAAAAAGTTCCTTTATGATGTTACCCAGTATTTCTGGGATGAGCCCTATCTTTTAGGCGACGTGCAGATTGCATTATTAGGCGCTGTGTACCAGATGTGGAGATGCTGAATATTTTGGAAGCATGCCATGCTTCACCTGTTGGTGGTCACCATGCAGGCGACCGCACTGCTTAGAAAGTACTGCAGAGTGGCTACTATTGGCCCACACTATTTAGAGATGCATATGAGCTTGTTCGTAGATATGATCAATGTCAGAGACAAAGATTAATCTCCAAACATCATGAGATGCCAACGTCCAAGATGACGGAAGTAGAGTTATTTGATGTATGGGGCATTGACTTCATGGGCCCATTTTTAAGATCGTTTGGGTTAAAATACATCCTAGTAGCTGTAGACTATGTATCAAAATGGGTAGAAGCTATGGCGTTGGTTGACAATGAAGGAAAAAGAGTTGTGGCATTTCTGAAAAAGAACATATTCTCCCACTTTAGAGTACCAAGAACAATCATAGGTGATGGGGGATCCCATTCCTGCAATAAAGTCTTCAGGGCTGTGCTGGCGAAGTACGGAGTAAAATAACACCGTGTAGTAACTCCTTACCACCCAAAAACTAGTGGCAAAGTGGAGGTGTCGAATCGCAAGATCAAGGCCATTCTCGCTAAAATAGTGAATGCCAGTAGACAAGATTGGTCTCAAAAGCTTGATGATGCCTTGTGGGCATATCAAAATGCTTTTAAGACACCAATTGGCATGTCACCATATCATCTAGTTTATGGGAAGGCATGTCATTTGCCAATTGGGTTAGAACATAAGGCCTTGTGGGCTCTAAAAAGGCTAAATATGCATTGGAAGAAAACAGTTGATCTAAGATTAGAGCAGATTAATGAGATGATGAATTCCGTCTCAGAGCCTATGAAAGATCTGACTTGTACAAAGAAAGGATAAAGAAATACCATGACTAAAGAATTACACAGAGAGAATTTACGAAAGGTGATTTGGTCCTTCTTTTCAACTCCAGACTGAAGCTATTTCTGGGTAAGTTGAGGTATAAATGGTCAAGCCCATTTAAAATTAGCTAATTCTACTCATCAGGAGTAGTCGAGCTTGAAAATGAAGATGGTAGTGTCTTCAAAGTGAACGGGCAAAGAATCAAACTTTATATTGGTCCAAAAGACCTAATAAAAAGTATTGATGTCTTTTACCTTGATGAAGTCTGAGTATTCAAGATACCCAAGCAGTGCCGCGATGTTAAATCAGGCGCTAGTGGGAGGCAACCCACAACATGTTGTTGTAATCATAAGTATAGTCTATTTTATGTTTTTGGGAAATTTTGATGTGTTTATGAAGTGTGCAGGACCAGAAGTGCTGTAAAAAGAAAAATTAGGCGTATTTAAACTACTGGAAAGTTGCGACGGTACACTTGACGGCCCGCCAAATAGATGACGGATCGCCATACTTAACCATTACAAAAGGAAGGAAAATGCATTCACTGGATAGGGCATGACGGCATAAGTGGTAGACCGTCAAGTATATGGTGGACCGTCAAAGAAGTTGTCAAAAGCAATACTACTGACCTGGACTCTAGTAAGTAGTGACGGCCAATTAGGTGGACCATCATGACTGTGGTTGACCATCCCATTAACCGTCACACCAAAATAGAATCTCATTGACTCAGTTGAGGGTTGACGTTACCAGTGGTGGTCTGTCACACTTATGACAGACCATTAATTCGATCGTCACTTTAACCCTAATTTTGAACCAGGTTGGGTTAAATCAGTACTCTTTATAAGTACTTCGTATTTGACCCGGAATGACATTTTTAGAATAAAAGTGAGCGGGTACACTCATTGTAACCGTTCCATGACCTTTGATTTTTCCACTTCCCCAAGATTAGAAGAACCTAAACTGAGTTATCTTATCTGAGACTCCTCCACTCCTTCATCATTTTTCAATTTAAGCTGGGTCATTCTTTCCCATCCCCATCACAAACTAAAGAGTAACAGAAGTGATACAGGTTGCAAGTAGTTCAGCCTCTGAAGTCTCTAGCAAGTAGAATACTGCAACATCAAGGTATGAGCATTTATTTCTCTCCACTTGTTTATTTGAAAAGTAAAGGCATAGATTGTTTCATGATTTGGTCTAATGGTGTTGAGTTTGAATGATTTATGCTTAAGTTTGATTTAGTGGATGAAGTCTTGCGTAAAATATGGTTTTAACACTGTTGCTCAAGCTAAATATTAATTTGATCTTAAGCTGCGCTGAAAATCAGTCAAAACCATAAATGTGCCTGAGGATGAAGGTCTGACGGTTAACATGGAGGACCATCAACTTTGTGACGGCCCACCAAGTTTATCGTCCCAAAGGTCAATACAATGAGTTTCTAGATTGTATTTGACATTCAGACTGGTGGACCATAATATTTTTGACGGACCACCAAGTTGACCGTCCCAAAAGTCAAAAAAATGAAACATACTGAATAAAGCTGACAGTGGATCTGATGGACCGTCCCACTACTGGTGGACCATCAATTCTCCCGTCAGGACTCACTGTGAACTATTTTTACCTGTGTTTTACGTTGGACTGATTTCTTAATCCATTTTCAGGTCACATAGCTCCTAAAAATACACAAACCAAGGGAGGAAAATCTCAGCAAGGTAGAAACACATCCACACCGGCCTATAACACCAGGCAAAGGGAAAGAGAAGTCATCATAATCCCCTAGTCTGAGGAGGGGAGTGACAATAGCATTAGTTTCATCGATTCAAGCCCAGATGAAGCTAAAGTTGCTTCAACTCAACCATCACCTATAGAAGGTGAAACTAAAACGGCTAATGTGGAGAACCAAGGAGAAGTTCCTGAAACTGAAGCTAACAACATGATCGGACAGAAGGATCCCCAACTATGAGATGCTATTAGGTGGAAAATTGAGGGAGCACAAAAAGAGTTCTATGATGGGTTGCATCCCACTGCTCGAGGGATCCGGAGATCATTCTCTAAATAATATTAGATTATGGCCACGGAGCTTCATGAATATCTAAAACTAGAACACCGATTCAATGATTATAGATTGGCATGGATGAGCACGCCACCAGGGGTGTACCAACCAAACTGGGTAAGACAATTCTTTGTAAATTATATTTTTCTGGTAAAAGATGAATGTCCGAAGGGGACTCCAATTTTGAATAGACCAAACAGGGAGTCTATTCTAGTCTGAGGAGTTGTTGTTGATATCTCGGCCTAAACTATTAATAGAATGTTGTTTGGGCCGGCATACAAAGCTCTACCTACTGTCCCTAATTTTGAATATAGAATGAGAAATGCTTCTGGCCAGAGATGTTGGGCAGCATCGTTGATCACTGATGATGGAAATCCGTCCTGGGAAACTAATACCAAAGAACGCATTGCAAAATTTACACTTAGTTTCAAGGCTAAGTTTTGGTGGGCTGTTGTTCGATTGAGGTTAACGCCAACTAAAGGAGATGGAAACCTGGATAATCAAAGGGTCATGATGGTAGCCATTCTGGTTTTAGGTTTGGACATTGATTTCGGCTAGCTAATTATAGATGAGATGTTTGTGAGAGAACATAAGCAGACTAATTCCATACCTTTCCTATGTTTGATTATTGCATTATGCAAACAAGCTGGTGTGCCGCTGATTCGAGGCGTTGATAATGAAATTTCATCCACTCATAAACAGGACATTGAGAAGTCCAGAGATGAGTCAAAATTTAACATTCGGGTGAACAAGCCTCCAGCACATCAGCCTCAGTCTGCACCAGTTCCCAAAGCCCCATAATTACCCGAAGGTATTCCTTTACCCATTACCATATATGTGCCTCCTAATTATGTGCCCCAGGGTACGTCTGTAGGATCAGATTCTACGCAGTTTGCTAGTAGAGCAGATTTTACAGAATACAAATTCAACCCGGTGAATTTTGTCAAAGTTGTGAAAAATCAAAAGAGGTTCCAAAAATAGTTAGAAAAGTGGGATGGAGATTTCAAACCTTTTATGGATGAAATCATGGCCGAAGTAGTCAGGCCATTTCAAACTATTCAAGTGATGATGGATAACATGGAAGCTTACATCAACAAAAGGCTAGATTAACTATCTCTTCCTAATCTTGACAAGCTTATGGCTGAATTTGAGCAGGCAAAGGCTAACATAGCTGAGTTAAAGAAGAAACAATCATAACCGCCTTTATTTGATATAACTCTAGCGGTAAGTAATGATAATGAGGGTATTCTGGATATGATGGGTAGACCATTGAAGGATAAAGACAAGTAGAAAATGGATGAACAAGTAGCAAGGAAAGAAGAAAAAAGGCAAAAGAGAGAAGCAATGTTACCTGAGGAGTTAGACCAACACAATCTAAGAAGAGCTGTGAACAGATCAAAGAAGGAAGCTGAAAGAAAGAAAAAAGAACAAAAAAATAAAGTGGCAGGAGTTTCTACTAGTGCTTTCCCAGAAAGGGGGCGAAGTACAGGTTTAATTTGGGAAACCACCCCTCAAAATATCGAGGGTGAAGTTGTGAGTGCTCTTACCACCATAGGGGACAACATTTTACAGGGTGAGGACGATGGAGACTCACCGCATTTGACAGATGTCTCAGAGGAGTGAGAGGCAACATAAATATCCCATTTCTCATGTATGGTAATTTATTGCTTTGAAGACAAATCATAGTTTTCTATGTGGGGGTGGGGGTATTTACACCATGGTTGGATATTGTTGCTGATATTCTGAATCCAATCATGTGCTATCTAGTAGAAGCGGCATGTCTAGGTTGTTTTTATTTTTGCATTTAAATTCTGCTAAGCGTAATGTAAATACAAGTGTTTAATCTATGAATTGGTTCTATTTCAGCACTAAGTTCTAAATATGGAGAATAAATGATGTGGGCTTAAGACGTTGAACATTGTATCTGTAATTATTTACTTTTTTAGTTAAGCATGTGCAAATAACCATCAGTAATTTTGTATTCAGCATTGGTCTATAAAAAGTGCATGAATCATGTAATGAACATTCGGAGAATTGTAAATGATGTTTAACTTCGATGCCTGTGGGTGTGAGGATTTACTTGTAGTTCTTTCATAGGATAAGACCTAGAACTTGCCCAAGCCATGGATACAACCTTCTAGTTAAGTTATTAGGATAGGATAATAGGCCTCCTTGAAGTTCTAAACCTTCTAACCTTAAGAAGCAACCCGACTTGAAAGATTATTCCTGTTTGAACCCATCTTGTACCTCTAAGAATTGGTTTGACCTCCTGCCCCTGTCATTAACTCTCCATAGGACTTTAACATCTAGCTCTGAACTTAGCCAAATGCTAACATTGTATATTTTAACTTAGACAAAGCATCTAAATTGAGGGTGGCTAATGTTAACAAAAAAATCTTTAAAAAAATCTTTAAAAAAAGGACATAAGTAACAGATTGAGGGTGAAAATATGCTAAGGCAAGGAGAGTTAAGTTTAAATGAGTCACTTCACCCAGAAACATACCCCCCTAATCCTAAACCTTGTTGTAAGCCTTGAAAAGACCTATTTGATCCTAGTGAGTCAACCGTGAGGACGTGTTGTATGGCCAGGGAAAGCCTATGGGTACTTAGGCTATGTTTGAATTTTTTTTGTGAGTGTGAGAGCTGGACAGTGTCCGCATCATATAATGAGTGGTGGGCTTCTTTGTTGTGAGGGCAATCAAAGTTTTACTAAATTTTCTTTTATTCGTAGGATGTAACATTCATGCTTGTGTGCTGAATTATAAAAGAATACTGGTTGTGGATTCTGTTGTGTTAACTGCATGAGATTAAGCTGATGAGTGAATGTTTTCATAAGAGACTGTTTCAATAGTTGGTTGTCTATCATTTTATTATTTATGTGCGTAAGTTGGTGTTGAGTTACTTGAGGACAGGCAATGATCTTAAGTTGAGGGTGTTGATGTTCTGGTGTTTTACGAAACATTTAGCATTATTTTCTTCAGAAAATTGTATGTTTTCAAGCAACCAAACTGATATTTAATGAAGGTTTTTAATGTTTCAGTGAAAGGAGATAACCACAGAAGAAAACTAGAAAAAGTAGTAGAAAAAGGGAATTGACGGTCAAAATGATGGACCATCAGACATGGGACGAACGACCATACTGACCGTCAGCTCTTATCCAGAAGCTGTCTTCCAAAAGGACTCCGCGACGATAAAGATGGCAGACCGTCAGTCTATCGACGAACTGCCAGGTGTATCATCATTTCTTATCCAAAATCTGCCTTCTAAAAAGACTCTACGTTAGTAAAGATGGTGGACTGTCAGTCCATCGATGGACCACTAGGTGTACCGTCAGTTCTTATCCAGAAGCTGTCTTCCAAAAGGACTCTAAGATGGTAAAAATAGTGGACCGTCAGTCCATCAACGGACCGCCAAGTGTATCATCAGATGTTATCCAGAAACTGCCATTCGGATGAGTTGAGTGATGGGAAAGATGGTAGACCGTCAGATCTTGGATGGTCCGTTATATGGACCGTCAAATGGGATGCAGTTTTTCCGTTTTTAAATTTTAAATTCTTTTTTTTAGCTGGGATATAAATACCAACTTTTAGGGTTAAGAACGCATATTTTTTACCTTTTACAACTTTTCTCCTCATCTATTGAACTTCTTGGTATCCAAGTACTTTGGGGAATTTTAGAATCAAATAACTGATCATTGAAGATTCAAGAACTGATTCTTGGGATTCTTTGTAAGTAGACATTCCATTTATTTATGAATAATACAAGAATGAATTCCTTATCTTCTATGGAGTGTTGTGGCTAAATCTCATAACTAGGGTTATGGGATTCTTAGTGTGAAATGCACCTATGGGTTGGGAATCAATTTGAGTTCCATAATTGAATGACATTGCATAAACCTTTCTTCAATTTCATGACTTTTCTTGGTTGCAAACTTGAAGAGTAAGCCCTAGAACACCACTTGTTTGAGAGGAAAGTGGTTGTGGGGAAAAGAAGGTGTTTAGATAAATTCTAAGGGCCTTAACCTTTAGGTTAATAGCTAATCCCCTAATAGGATTAGCTTACATGAAAACTAGGTTGAAAGAATAAGGCATCCTATGAGTTTGAGCAAATTATAGGATAATTTATCCATTTAGGTTGAGAAACTAATGGATATAGAATAGGATTTAACCTTTCTTGCAATTGAATTTGTTAAGTGGAATTCATAAATAATTCACAACCCAAATGATGCTGGCATTTTAGTGATCATAACCCTAGTTTGTTTAATCTCATAAAGTAACAAAATACAGAGAAAATAATTAGTTGAACGAATTTTGTTACAATTTATCATTTAACAAATTAAAGGGAAACTAAACCCGTTTTTTGGTTAAGAAACTCTGATCAATAGTCTAATAACAATTATGATACTTAGTTAGCACAGTATTCCCTGTGGGATTCGACACCCAACCGAGTTGGGTTCTATATTTGATAGCAACCGCTTACATTCTCGTAAGAGAGTTGTAATTTGGGCGTATCATGGTAAAGTTTCAGATTCTTGAGGAGGTAGTTTCTGAATGGAAAGGTTGTTATGCTTCTCCCAAAGGTCGTTTCATATCTTAAGTACAAAAAGTTGATGTTAAAAGGGTGCATCTACCATTTATTTTGAGTAAAAGATACTAAGTATAAAAATCGAACTGTTCAATCAGTCCATGTAGTCAACAAATTTCCTGAGGTTTTCCCTGAAGATTTGCCTGGGGTACCTCTAGATAGAGAAATATAATTTAGTAAAGATTTCCTTCTTGATTCTCAGACCATATCTATCCCTCCATATCAGATAGCTCCGTCTGAGCTTAAAAAGTTAGAAGAGCATCTTAAAGGCGTCTTAGATAAAGGTTTCATAAGGACTAGTGTCTCATCATCGGGCGCTCCTATCTTTTTCGTGCGCAAGAAAGACAATTTTCCCTGGATGTGTATCGATTACCGTTAGTTGAACAAAGTCACTATCAAGAACAAATGTCCTCTTCCTAGGATTGATGATTTATTCAACCATCTTCAGGGTGCAATTTATTTCTCTAGGATAGACCTTAGGTATGGCCATCATCAGCTTAAAGTCAGAGAATGTGACATTCTGAAGACAACTTTCAAAACTCCATATGGTCACTCCAAATTTGTAGTTATATTTTTTGGATTAACAAATGCCCTGCAGATTTTATAGACTTAATGAATAGGGTGTTCAAGCCGTACTTGGACATATTTGTCATAGTCTTCATTGATGACATCCTGGCCTATTCCCACAGTGAGAATGATCATGCAGACCATCTAAGGGTTATGTAGCAGCCCTTAGAGATCATCAGTTATTCTCTAAGTTCAGTAAGTGCAAATTTTGGTTGAGATAAGCAGCTTTTCTCGAACACATCATTCTGGTGACGTATTCGAGTTGATCCTCAAAAGACCAAAGCAGTGAAAAAATAACGTAGATCTATCTCTCTATCTGATATCATGAGTTTCTTGGGTTTAGCTTGCTATTACTGAGGGTTTATTGAAGGGTTTTCTTTTATTTCTTTCCCTATGTTAAGGCTAACATAGAAGAAGGTTAAATTTCAGTGGTCAGATTCCTGCAAAAAGAGTTTCTAGGAGTTAAAGTCTCGACTCACTTCCGCTCCTATATTGACTTTTCTAGATGGCCCAGATGGGTTTGTAGTATATTATAATGCTTATAGAGTTGGTTTAGGTTATGTTTTAATGTAGAGAGGTAAGGTCATAGCCTATGCCTCTAGCCATCTGAAACCCTATGAAAGGAATTATCTGACCCATGATTTTAAGTTGGTAGTTGTTGTCTTTACCTTAAAAATTTGTAGGCATTACCTTTATGGAGTTCATGTTAATGTGTTCACGGATGCTAAAAGTTTACATTATGTATTCACATAGAAAGATCTAAATCTCCATAAGAGAAGATGGCTTGAGTTATTGAAAGACTATGATATAAGTGTGTTGTATCATTGGGGCAAGGCCA
The DNA here is from genome assembly GCF_002878395.1 of Capsicum annuum. Classification (NCBI taxonomy): domain Eukaryota; kingdom Viridiplantae; phylum Streptophyta; class Magnoliopsida; order Solanales; family Solanaceae; genus Capsicum; species Capsicum annuum. The sequence continues at coordinate 130,349,368 of NC_061111.1, forward strand.
ATGTAGTAGCAGATGCCCTTAGAAGATTGTCCATGGGTAGTATTGCCCATGTTGAGAATGGTAAGAAAGATTTAGCTCATGAGGTTTATCAGCTTGTTAGGTTAGTATTTCAGTTAGTTTATTAAGCCAAAGGTAATACGTGGCTTTAGTATGGTGCAAAATCTTTATTAATTGTCGAAGTGAAAGGAAAGTAGGACAGGGATCCTAGTTTAGTTAAATTGAAGAAGGTAGTTAGAGATCATAAGATGGAAGTTTTCTCCTAAGGGGGAGATATGTGATTCAATTTCAAATCAGGCTATATGTTTTATGCGTTGATGGTTTAAGACAACGAAAATTGGTAAAAAAGCATGGTGTGTCGTACTCTATCTACCCTGGAGCTACTAAAATGTATTGTGATTTGCGGGAAATCTATTGGTAGAGTGGTATGAAGAAATGTATTGCATGGTATATGGCTAAGTGTTTGAATTGTCAGCAGGTTAAGGTTAAGCACCAAAGTCCTGCTTGTATGCTTCAGGAGCTTAGCATCCCTACTTGGAAGGGAGAGGTGGTGAACATGGATTTTGTGATGGGTTTGCCTCGTACGCGTCATTAGCATAATTCGATTTTGGTCATTGTCGATAGAATGACCAATTTAGCCCATCTCTTACCAGTTCATACTTTGTACTCATTGAAGATTATGCAAGCTTTACCTTAGGGAGTTTGTGAAATTTCATGTGGTCCCGTTGTCTATCATTTCAGATAGAGGTACATAGTTTACCTCTCACTTTTAGAAGGCTTTTCAGAAGGGTCTTGGTACCCAAGTTCATCTTAGCACGCCTTTTTATCCTCAAACTAATGGTTAGGCAGAGAGGACCAATCATACGTTAGCGGACATGTTGAGGTGATATGTCATTGATTTTAAAGGAAGTTGGGATAACTACTTACCTTTGATTGAGTTCACTTACAATAATAGTAATCACTCCAGTATTCAGATGGCTTCTTTTGAGGCTCTCTATAGGAGGAGATGTAGATCACATATTAGTTGGTTTGAAGTGGGTGAGGCTTCTTTGATAGGACCAGATGTGGTGTTTGAGGCTATAAATAAAGTTTAGTTAATTTGAGATAGGTTGAAGACAACCTAAAGTCATCAGAAATCTTATGAAGATGTAAGGAGAAGGGATCTTGAGTTTGAGGTTGGTGACTTAGTTTATTTGAAAATTTTGCCTATGAAAGGATTGAAGAGATTTGGTAAGAAGGTGAAACTTAGTCCCCACTATGTTGGCCTCTACCGAATTTTGAGCTATTTTGGGAAGGTAGATTATGAGTTAGAGTTTCCTGCAAATTTGGTATCAGTATGTTCGGTGTTCCACGTTTCTTTCTTAAAGAAATAAATTGGTGGTTCAATTTTATTTTTCCTTTAGAGAGTGTGGAGGTTAAGGATAGCCTCTCCTATGAATAATTCCTAAGTGAGATCCTTGATCGTCAGATTCATAGGATAAGAAATAAAGAAGTTTCTTTGGTTAAGGTTCTTTGGAGAAATCAATTTACTGAGGGAGCTACTTGGGAAGTAGAAGTAGACATACGATCCTGGTATCCTCACCCCCCATACTCAGTACATTGCAGAGGTACTGACCCATATTTACGTTTATATGCTACATTGTCTTATAATGTAGCTTCTTGTGCTTAGCTCTAGTAGGACAATTTATTATGAGCATTGCACCTACATCGCTACTTTTTGGTGAGTCCTCATAGTCTGAGGACCCAGTTTATCATACTTTGATATTGATGAAGCTCTTTCAGTTATTTGATTTCTTTTTATGTTTGAGTCAGCTGGGGGTCCATCCTAGTGGCTCTCTTGTTAGAAGTAGAGGATTTTTCGACAGTTTCTATTTACATTACAAGAGTGTCTGTTTATGTATTTCCAAGTTAAAGCTTTTAGTTAAGATATTAATTTGGTTATCTTCCGATTTTATATATGTCTGTTTACTTTTCTTATGAGTTCCAAGTTAAGTAGGCTCAAAGGGTTATCTTGGGACTATTCATAGTATTGAGCACTGTGTGACGTCCAGGGGGGTACTTTTAGGGTATTACAAATACAAAAAAGATATAACTAATATATGAGGTGTAACTAAGTCAAGAGTAAATATGGATAGAAAGGTAACAACAGCCAAGCTACGAAAATGCAATAAAGGACTAAATATAAGTGAAATAGAAAATAAATAATGCAACAATAACAAGCAAATCAAACATAATCTAACTGGGCCCTCATAAGATTGCTAGACACACTGAAGAAGATAATTAACCCAACTGTACCCCCATATGCTAGTTGGACACACAAGAAGTAATGAAAATAGCCATAAGTAATCTATAATTGAATCGATCCCAAGAAATCATAGCAGTCATCCAGATGTGCATCGGGCTTGAATCGACACCAATATGTAGTAACTGAAGGCTAGACGCCAGGCTTGAATCAGTAGTGATGGATAATAACAACAAGACACATACGATATTTGAACTAGAAATAAGGGGTAATAACGAGAGGCCACATATATAATATACAACAGAACTCTTAATTAGATGCCGAATTCGAATTGGAACATAGAGAAACCACAACTCCTAGAAAAACCATAAGCAGTAACAAAACTCCCAAATCTACATAACCAGATGCTGGACTTAAATCGGAAATTAGAGGAACTGTAACTCTCAGAACAACTATAATCAGTACCAGAACTCCCAAATTATCATAACTAGATGTCAGACACAATTCAAAACTCAGAGGAACTATAACTCTCAAAACAACCGTAGTTAGTACAAGAACTCCCAAACCATAATAACCAGATATCAGACACGAATTGAAAACTCACAGTAACTATCCCCCAACTATAATATTAAAAACCAAATAATACCATAACCAAGGCAAAAGTGGTATGAAAATCACAATCAATGACAGAAATGAAGTATATGTTGAATCTAAATAGGAACTAAATACATTTAATTAACCATTCGTACATCTTAATTAACAAGGGGAAAATCCAAAGTTTCGCAACTTAATTTCACATCCGAAAGTGATAGATGATATATCATATTAAAAGAAGATATAACAAAATTTACTAGAACGGGATCCTAACAGGATAAATAAGGCATGTTATATCTATCAAATGATATGCAATTGTAAGTACTTATCAAAAACTAACATAATAGTACACAATTTTCGTAAATAAGCTCAATCTAAAGGTAAGCCTAGTCTACTTGGACTCCAAAGCTAAAATGTCTTTGAGAAGCCTTCAAATAGTATTCTACTGGAACCCGAGCTTAAATAACTTATTAGTAGATAATTAATTCTCTGTTATGGATATAATAAAGCATCCAAAATATTTTCCAATCTAATCTCCTCTAATCATGCACAATAAATTAAAAGGGAGTAGTGATGTAACGACCTGAAATATCCTCTTAGGACATCACATGGTGCTTAAGGCTATAAGTAGCCCCAAGCTAACCCTTTAAACCTTTTACTACATATCATAACTTATTTTGAGATGCAATAAACAAAATACTCACTGTCATATCAAATGATAGGAAATACAAAGAAAATACTCTGTCCAAATGACCACAAAACTGGAAATCTCAACTTACTAACAATCTGGTAGCTAGTCTGACAAAGCCTCTACTACTCCATGAATGCAGTTAAGAATGACACATATAGCTTGAATAAGACTAAAATGTAAAGCTCATAAATCATGTATAATGAAACATGTAACACAAATCTCATGAGTCATTGTACTTTAGCTTTAAAATCTGTACTCTCCTCTTATTCTCATTACTCGAAGACTAAAGGAAGCTTTAAACAATACTTTCAAACTCATATTCTTATCTCATGCAGAGTAAAACTTCTTTTATACTCAATAACTTAGGACTCTTTTTGACTCAAGACATTTGGAACTCAAAATAATATAGATTTGATTTAAAAATTAATCACTTACTCTTATTAGTAGAGAAACCTACTTTATTCTTGGGAAAATTTTACTTCCAGAAACTATTCTGAAAATCTTCCTATTGGGGAAAAATACTCAAAAGCTGTTTATTTACTTTTTAATAGCAGGGAGGTTCTCTTAACCTACATCAATCATGTGAGCTACATGGAGTCCAATGTCTTGTCCTCCTAAGGAAGAAACCTCATGGGGAGAGGCATCAGACTCTTTCCAGGGAGTTTAACCTAAACTCAGTGATCACTTATCTCAGCCTCGGGCCCATAAATCTCAATCCTAAATTGGTACATAGTTTTGGGCATGAAACCCTAGTAACATCCCAACTCAGTGCTAAATACTACTCCATTTAGTTAGCTACGCTCATCTCCTAGAAATCCACTTTAAAATAATCTCATGGTTCATGAAGAACCCACCTATAAAATCTGTAATCTCATTCAGAAAAGTGGATTTCAAAGCTACTATGACCATTAAGGTCAAAACTTTCTAAATAATCTCAAAATACTAAAATCAGAGGTGCTCATAGAATAAGAGTTCATAAAAACTGAAATCTCAAGTAGGGATTATTGACCCATAATTCAATCTCAAGTTAAGACTCATCAAAATGCATGCTAGATATCATATGGATTCATAAATCATATAGAAATATGGAATTTTCAGCAATTTGTCTTAAAATCTCAACATGCTCATGTATTTCAACTTCTAGAACATTGGAATTATCAAAATATCAAGGAATAACAATATAGGGTATAAACCCAGCTTTAATTTCTTAATAAAACAAGTAAAATCATGATATTTGACTTTCAATTCATGGGAAACATCAAAATCTTGCAATTAATGAAAATGGGTGAAAAACCCTAACTCAATTTCATGTAAAATATCGAAAATAGTAGAAACTTTTAGTTTAAAATAAGCCTTTGAGCGCAAGGGTGAAAGGATTACCCTTGTTCAATCCCCACATACCTTAAATTGTGAAATTGGATGAACAAACTTGCTTGAGACTCTTCTTCTTACTGTTTAAGAGAGGGTTCTTGAGGCCTTTGACTTGGGAAACTTGAATCCCAACTCAATTTGTAAAATCTATGGTGAACTCTTGAATTTCTTGGAGAAGGATTTTGGGTTTGATCTTAAGGAAAAAACCCTAGCCTTTGGATGTCTTGAGAGATAATGAAGTTATCTGGTTCATTTTGAATATATATCTGGCTGTTAAAAGGGTATAACAGACCGAAAAACCCTTTTTAAAATGACTTAAAATTATAGATAGGGATGTGCGATGGTGGGATACGATGGTCCGTCGGTCCTGGGATAGAATCTTACTTTTTGTCTCGATTGCGATGGTGGGTGCGATGGTCCATTGCTAGTCCAAAGGTCCATAGGTCCTATCCATCGTAATTGGCCAGTGAGTTGGTCTTCTACTTCATTGCGACGGTTTGGGCGACAGTCTATCGCTTATCCGACGGTCCATCGGCCCTTTCCGTCGCAGCTGGGCGGTTCAAACTGCCTTCTATAATTTGGCCATATCTTTCTACTCTGACATCAAATTTTGATACAATGAGTATCATTGGAAAGATAATTGAACTTCCCACAGTTAGAAAATCATTTTAGGAAAATTCAACAAGGTTAAAGGACTAATCACTTTGGAAGTCATTTCTCAATCTTATAGGCTGCAATTACACTTCACTTGACACGCTCTAAGGCTCATACTATGCGAGAACTTTGTGGGGTCTTACAATATATCCCCCTTGGAAACATTTGTCCTCAAATGTCTCTAGTTAGACTAGAAACACAGAAAAAACTGAGTACACATCGCTGAAGCAATTTGCTAAATAGGCTTAAAATCTTTCTAAACTCTTGAATACTTTGTAAATTGCAAGAAATCATGTAAAAATAGATACATAGATGCACTTTAGATTAGAAGTGATGAATTAAGTAAGAATAACACCTTCGACTTGATCTGAATTCGTAGAGAAGAGGTTCGGGTACTTGGCTCACATGTCTGCTTCTGCCTCCCAAGCAGCACCCTCAACTGACTGGTTCTGCCACAAAGCTTTGACCAAGGGAACTTCTTTGTTCCTTAGTCTACGGATCAGGAAATCTAGGATCTCAGTAGGAACCTCATCAAATAAAAGACTATTCTAAATATCAACACTCTATAAAGGATTCACTACAACGGAATCACCAATATTCTTTTTAAGCATGGAGATATGAAAAATAGGATGAACGGCTGACAAATTTGTGGGCAAATCAACTTCATAGACTACTTTACCAACATAGCTCAAGACTCTATAGGGCCCAACATAACGGGGACTAAGATTCCCTTTTTAACCAAACCTCTTCACCCCTTTCATGTGTGAAATCTGTAAGTACACCAAATAACCCACCTCAAAGTCAAGATCCCTTCTCCTCACATCAACATATGACTTTTGACTACTCTGAGTTGTCTTCAACCTTTCTCTTATCAACTTCACCTTCTCCATAGCCTCAATTACTGTATCAGGTCCAACCAAAGTAGCTTCACCCACTGCAAACTAATCTATGGGTGATCTACATCTTCTACCATACAAAGCCTCAAATGGTGTTATCTCGATCCTAGCTTGGTAACTATTAATATAAGTAAACTCTATCAATGGTAAATTCTCATCCCAACTACCATTGAAGTCAAGAGAATATTCCGTCGACATATCTTCTAGAGTTTGAATGGTTTTCTCAGCTTGACCATCTGTCTATGGATGAAAAGCAAAACTCAAATGAACTTGGGTACCAATACCCTGCTGAAATGCTCTCCAAAACTGAAAAGTGAACTGAGTACCCCAATCCAAAATGATATATAAGGGAACTCCGTGCAGCCTGACTAACTCCCGAATGTACAATTTAGAATAATCCTTAACTGTATAAGATGTATGCACGGGCAAAAAATATGCGAACTTAGTCAACCTGTCTACAACAACCCAAATCGAATCATGATGACGATGCGAAAGAGGTAACCCAGTCAGGAAGTCAATATTCACCTTTTCCCACTTCTAAGTGGGTATACCAAACTCTTGCATCACAACACTAGGCCTTTAGTGCTCTACCTTAACCTATTGGCACGTTGAACACTTTGCTACAAACTCAGCTATATCCTTCTTTATACCACCCCACCAATAGATTTCCTGTAAGTCATGGTACATCTTGGTAGTGATGGAATGAAAGAATACTGCGCGGCATGCGCCTTAACCATAATACTCTGCCTCAGATCATTAACACATGGAACACACAATCTACCCTGTAATCTCAACACGCCATCTCCCCCTTGGGAGAAAACCTCTACCTTTTAGTCCTTAACTGATTCCTTCAGTCTTACCAAACTAGGATCCCTGTCTTGCTTCTCCTTCACTTCCAAAACTAAAGAGAATTCGAAACTACTCTGCACCAACATACTTCCCTCAGCTGAATCAAGCAACTAATACCCAATCTAGCTAGTCGATGTACATCATGAGCTAAATCTTTCTTGCCTTCCTTTATATGAGTATCAATGCCCATGGACAACCTGCTAAGGGCATCTGCCACTACATTGGCCTTACCCGGGTGATACAACACACTCATATCATAATCTTTTAACAACTCTAACCAGCTCCTCTACCTAAAATTCAACTTCCTCTAAGTAAACACATATTGCAGGATCTTATGATCAGTAAACACATCAACATAAACACCATACATAGTGTCTCCACATTTTCAAAGAAAAGACCACTATAGCTAATTCAAGATCATGGGTTGGATAGTTCTTTTCATGCGGATTCAACTATCTAGAGGCATAGGCTATTTTTTTACCTCTTTGCATCAACACACAACCCAAACAAACTCTAGATCATCACAATACACTATAAAACTATCCGTACCATTAGGTAAAGTCAACATAGGGGTTGAAGTAACTCGAATCTTTAATTCATGAAAACTCTTCTCACAAGAATTTGACCACTGGAACTTAACTTTCTTTTGGGTCAACAAAGTCATGGGAGATGCAATAAGAAAAACCTTCAACAAAATAGCGGTAGTATCCAGCTAGTACCAAGAAACTCCTAATGTCAGATGGAGAGATAGTTCTAGGCCAATTTCTTACACCTTCTGTCTTTTGAGGATCAACTCTAATTCCTTTGGTTGAAATGATATGACCTAGAAAGGCTACTCATTTTAGCCAAAATTCACACTTGTTGAATTTGGAAAACAACTGGTGATCTCTGAGAGTTTGCAAGACAGTTCTAAGAGGATTTGCATGGTCATTCTTAGTATGGGAGTAAACAAGAATATCATCTATGAAAACAATGACAAACATATCAAGATATTTCTTGAACAGTCTATTTATGAGGTCCATAAAGGCCGATGGGGCATTGGTTAGCCCAAAAGACATGACTATAAACTCAAAGTAACCATAGTAGGTTTGGAAGGCTGTCTTTGGAATATAACATCCCTCACTTTAAGTTGATGATAGCCAGATCTAAGGTCTATCTTGGAGAAATAACTTGTACTTTACAATTGATCAAACAGGTCATCAATTCTTGAAAGAGGATACTTATTTTTGACTGTGACCTAATTAAGCTGATTGTAATCAATGGACATATGCAATGAACTATCTAAAAGATACACTGGCCTTATAAAACCTTTATCTAAAAGATCTTTGAGTTGATCTTTCAACTTCTTAAGCTCTGTAGGTGCCATATGGTATGGCAGAATAGAAATAGGCTGAGTGTCATGAAAAAGGTCAATCTCAAATTCTATCTCTCTATCGGAAGGCACCCCTAGGAGATCCTCCAAAAAAATCAAGAAATTCATTAACAATGTTGACTGACTGAATAGTTAGAGCCTCAAACTTAGTGTCTTTAACTCTAACTAGGTGATAGATACAACCTTTGGATATCATATTTTTTTCTTTGAGATAGGAGATAAAATGACTCTTGGGAGATATTAAACTCCCGGATCACTCAAAGACTGGTTCATCAGGAAACTAAAACTTGACCACACGGGTATGACAATTTAAAGATGCATAAAAAGAATGAAGCCAATCCATACCCAGAATAAGGTCAAAATCCACCATGTCCAACTCTATCAAATTAGTAAGTATGACTCTATGAAAAACAGTAATAGGACAATTTTTATACACTTGCTTGGCAACAACTGACTCCCCTACTAGAGTAGAAACTAGGAAAGGCTCAAGAATCTTCTTGGGTCTTATTTTGAAATTCACAGCTACAAGTGGGGTCACATAAGAGAAACTTGACTCAGCATCCAACAACATATAAACATCAAAGAAAAAGACACGGAGCATACCCATAACAACGTTGGGAGAATCCTCCTTCTCCTGATGGGATGGTAAGGCATAGAACCTATTTTGGTACTGACCTCCAGCAGTGCTAGATGAAGCACCCTGAGCAGGGGTGGGATAGGCTACAAGAGCTGGTGCACTAGTAGTCTGTGTTTGAGGTCGAACATCTATGCTCCCCTGCCTAGCATGCAGACACTAGCTAAGTTTATGGCACAGATTTCCACAACCAAAGCAACCTCTCTGGTTTGATAAACACTTATCGGGATGATCCCTACCATACTTAGCATAAGAAGGATAGCAGGGTCTGCTACTTACACTGTTCTGCGACCTAGACATAGAAGACCTATTCCCTTGCTTCTGCCTGCCTCTAGGAGTGGGAGCACTAGCTGATGAAGGCACTGGCGTAGATGAACGACTCTAGAACTATGGGTAGTTCCCTCCATGGGACCTAGCCTGACCGTACTCATGCTGCTCATATCTAGCCCTCTTGTTACCCCTCACTCTATCTCTCTGCCTTATCTTATCTACCTCTACTGTTGTGCATGTATCGTCAACCTAGACAGATCCATATCCCTATTCGGCATCGTAGTCCTACACTCTTTCACTACTAAACTGGAAACACCTGTCACAAACTTTCTCATACTAGCTCGGGTGTCAGCAATCAAATCAAGAGCATACTTGGCTAACTGGTTGAACTTCAAGTAGTACTTCTTAACAATTATGGAGCCCTGCCTTAAGTTCATAAACTACTCAATCTTTTTTTCCCTCATCTCAAGTGGAAAAAACTTGTCAAAGAATGCATCTTGGAATACCTACCAAGTCATAGGAGCAGCATCCTTACCTCTACCCTTCTTCCATGATACAACCCAGTCATAAGCAATGTCTTTCAACCTGTAAGACTAGAACGCTACACTTTTTTCTTTAGAAACATGCATCACCTGTGTGATCTTCCTCACCTTCTCAAGGTATAACTATGGGTCCTCACCTACTTCAGACTAATAAAACTCTGGCAGGTGAGGACCCTAGTAGGTGAAATCACAAATCCTATCAACAGCTAAATCACCTCCCTACTAATTTGGAACTGTAGCCTGGTTATTATCCTAAACATTGGCGGTGACTTCTTGGGCTAACGCCTGAAAGGACGCCAAAAACTCAGCATGAGACATAGTCTCATTCAAGGGATCAATAGGCTGAGATTGCTCATTGTTGTTTCTGCGGGCGTTCTCTCTTCGGGGAGGAATTTTTTGAAATAGAAGAGCATAAATTATTAGATGAGAGGGACAACCATAGGAATGATAGAATTTGAAAGAAAAAAACTACTTTTTCCTAAAACGTCTTTAGCCTCTTCCTCATAGATTTGGCGCGCAACACACTGATGATCAACACTCTACTTAACCCGGCTTGTCAGACTCCCTAGGACTCCTTAAACCTGGCTTTGATACCAAGTTTGTAATGACTCAAAATCTCCTCTCGGGACGTCACATGGTACTTAAGGCTACAAGTAGCCCTAAGCTAACCCTTTGAGCGTGTTACTACGTGTAATAACTCATTTCAAGATGAAATAAACAAAACACTGACACTGTCATATCAAATGATAGGAAAAACAAAGAAAATACTCTATCTAAATGACCATAATACTAGAAATCTTAACTTACTAACAATCTGATAACTAGTCTGACAAAGCCTTAACTACTCCATGAACTAGAGAGATATTGGGATAGGTCCCCAACTTACTCAAACTGAACTAAAGGCAATAATATATCTACTAAAATACTGAAACGTATGAAGATAGGCCCTCGAACCATGAGGACTCAGATACCATATATTCTGAAATTAAATGGACAAACTTGCTCGAGACTCTTCTTATTACTCTTTGAGAGAGGGTTCTTGCAGTATTTGACTTGGGTAACTTGAATCCCAACTCAATTTGTAAAATCAATGGTGAACTCTTGAATTTTATGGAGAAGTATTTTAGGTTTGTTCTTAAGGAAGAAACCCAAGCATTTGGATGTCTTGGGAGATAATGAAGTTATTTTGTTCGTTTTGAATATATATTTGGCTGTTAAAAGGGTGGAAAATAATGAAAAGCCCTTTTTAAAACTACTTAAAATTACAGATCAGGATGTGTGATGGTGGGATACGACGGTCCATGAGTCTTTACTATCACACCTGGGCTTGAATCTTACATTCTGTCTCGACTCTGATGGTGGGGTGCGATGGTCCATCGTCCCTCTCCATCACACTTGGATAGTGTGTCGGTCTTTTGAATCATTGCAATGGTCTGGGCGACGGTCCATCGCTTATCAGATGATCCGTCGGCCCCTTCCATCGCAGCTAGGTGGTTCAGACTGCTTTCTGTAATTCGGCCGTATATTTCTACTCCTACATCAGATTTTGATGAAATAGGTATCGTTGTAAAGATAATTCAATTTTTCACATGATAGAAAGTCATATTTAAGAAAATTCAACAAGGTTAAAACACAAATCACTTTAGAAGTCATTTCTCAAATTTTTAGGCCCGGAATTACACTTCACTTGACACGCTCTAAGGCTAAGACTATAAGAGAACTTTGCGGGGTCTTACAAGTAAGAAAATAAAGGGGAGCAGTAATACACAATTGCTAAAGAAGGCTTAAAAATTTGTAAGAAGTTTAAGTGGAGAATTATTGACTTTGTAATAAGAATTTAGGCCACAATCATATATATGTATTTACTATTTAAAGGTTAGACAAACCTTGTATAGGTGACAGAATGTTACTACTATATTTGCAATTTTGCACACTTAATAATAGAGGTGGAAACATCCACCTCTTACTCTCCTCTAAATTCGTACTCGGGTATTGCATAGGTTCGGGGTAAAATAATTACAACATTTTGAATATACCATAATTAATAGAAAATTATTTCTAATAAAAACTCTATTATATAATAATAATATTTTAACAATTCTAGAGTTACTATCTCTGCTTAAATACTAATAGACTATAAAAGCTATTATAAAGTAATATAAATATACTAAAACTAAACAATTTTTATACAACTTAAAAATATTCTAGAAGGGTAACAAGTTACATTTCTACTAAATGCCAATTTAAATTGAATATTTCACAGCATATTTTATAGTACTACAAATTTCAAACGAACAACCCAAAAATTGAATTATTAGTCCCATGAAGTAATAAATAAATTAGAGAAGTTATAGAAAAACTCTAGACACAAAAAATGTATGGAACAAGGAAAATGACTGTGATGGTCATTACAACATCTACTACTACAAGTACTTTCCTCTGCAAAAGTAAAGAATAGGGAAATGCATGTAGGCTTAAATTGGTAGGGATACTGGGTGTGCATATCATGCTTGGTTTGAAGGCCAGGTAGATCAGTCGAAACTACATCAGAAAACTCATGAACCATAGGGACGGAGTCAAGTGATGGACTCTTAGCACTAACATCTCAAACATATGCAAGACATGACTCACAATCCCTCAATATCAGTCTCTTTTCCCAAATGTAAGAAATAATCCTCGTAATTGGAGGTACACCAGGCAAAAGTATGGTAACGGTCTTAGCAAAATAATTCAAGACTGTATGGTAAAGAGATAGCCATTTCATTCCTAGAATCACTTTATAATCTACCATATATAGGATAATGAGATCAATCTAAGTATCAAATTCCTGTACAATCACCAAACAGTATCTATATATTTGATCCACTACTAAAGAATCACCTACGAAAGTAGCTATAAACAATGGCAAAGATAAAAACTACGAACGTAAATCTAGCCGCAATGCAAAATAAGTAAAAATATGAAAATGAAGAACCGAGATCAAACAAAGCAAAAGCTAGCTAAAAACATACGGATATCATACCTGTGATCACAACATTCGAAGCCTCAGTCTTTGATATGCTTGGTACAACATGTAAATGACTCTGTATAATAATGGACTGGGTGATTGTTCGATTACCTCTCTTACCTCCCTGTGAACCATCTCTAGAACCCTAAGTACCACTCGTACGACCCTGCACACCACCGCTACCCAATGGCAGTACTGATCTGATCAACTGTGCTATCAAAACTAAAGGATCAATCATTTTGCATTGAGGACACTCACAATAAAAGTGACTAATAACGTCGTAGTCGTAAAATGTCCTAAGCACCCTGCTCTAGATTAGCTCCCAACCAAAACTCTACCAACAAACTCGGGGTACCGATCCCCTGCTCCCACACTTTGTATCCTTGACATTTACAAAAAGAGTGAACCAAGAAAGATTAAAAAATAACTTCGATTCCATGCATAAAAATGGATAAACTAAATTAGATTTTTCCCTAAAAATGATTTGTAGCCTCTTCAAGTTAGGATACAAACATCTTCGTACCGATCTATGGAATTCTACTAAACATCAGCAATAGTATCAAAGATATTTATGAAACCTAGGCATCTTTGATACCAAGATGTCATGGCCTAATTTCTCCAATCGTAATGGCGCCTACCTTATACCCTAGTAGGAAAGCCAATACATAGCTCGAAATAATAGGTAATGGGCTAACAGGCAAAAATTAAAAAATATTGCATATAATGATAGTTGTACTAATGAAAAGTGATAAATAGAAAGAAAATATATATAATATATCAAAATAAGAGAAGAAAAATGAACAAATACATGAATGAACCCTTTCCAAGACCTAATAAGGCCAATACTAAAGCCACTACTAGAATATACCCAAAGTACTAGACAGAATCCAAAATATACCCAATATATATAAGAAGTATTGAGTATAAAAGACTACACTAAAGTAGAAAGAGGAGGATAAGCCTCGGGTGATAGTAAGCTCATGCTACTCTAAATAAGTACTAAAAGATAAAAATTACGTCAATATCGACTGCTACTACTTAGATCTCGTCAAGAAAAAGCTATAGAAGTGTAGTATAAGTATTGAAGAAATAAGTACTTAATAGGAATCATTGGCCGATCGAGCTCAATACAGAAAAGGTATAACTAAAATGCGAGGTGCAATCTAAGTCAATAGTAAATAGGGATCGAAAGGTAACAACCACCAAGCTACAAAAATGTAATAAAGGAATAAATAAAAGTGATACAAAAAATAAATAATGTATTAAAAATAAACAAATCAGATATAACCTAACTAGGTCCCCATAAGCCTACTAGGAACATTGAAGAAGACAATGAACCCAACCATACCTCCATAAGTCGGTGAGACACACAAGAAGTAAGGAAAATAAACATAAATAATCCATTATTAGACTGATCCCAAGAAATCATTATAGTCATCCAGATATGCACCAGGCCTTAATCGGCACTAACGGGCAGTAACGAGAGGTAATATATTAGGCTTGAATCAGTAGAGATAGATAATAACAAAAAGACATATTTGGATTTAAACTGGAAGTAGTGGATAATAACGATAGGCCATATAAATAATATACAGCAGAACTCATAATCAGATGCCAAACAAGAACCAAAACTTAGAGAAACCAAATTGCCAAAAAACCATAATCAGTACCGAACTCCTAAATAGTCATGATAGATGCTGAACTCAAATAAAAAATTAGAGGAACCAAAACTCTTAGAAAAACCATAATTAGTAGAAGAACTCCAAAACCATCATAACTAAATGCTAGACTCAAACTGGAACTCAAAGAAACCACAACTCTAAAAAAAATGATAATCAGTACCAAAAATCCTAAATCATCATAACCAGATGCCGGACAGGAATTGAAACTCTTAGTAACATACCCAAATATAATACCATAACCAATTCTAAAGTGGTATCTAAATTCACAATCAATTATAGAAACAAAGTATGTACTGAACCTATATCAAAACTAAATATATTTAATTAAACATTCACACATCTTAGTTAAAAAGGGAAATATTCAAAGTTTAACGGCTTAATTCCACATTCTAAAGTGATAGATACTATATCGTACTAAAAGACAAAATACAAAAAATTTACTAGAATCAGATCCTATCCGGGTAAATAAAGCATGATATAAATATCAAACGGTATGAAATTAGAAAAACTTATCCAAAACCAACATAATAGTACACAATTTTCATAAAAATCTCAATCTAAATGTAAGGTAAGCCTATCTTACCTGCAAATCTAAAATCTCCAGAGAAGCTTCCATATATTATTCTACTTGAACCCAAGCTTGAATAACTTTTTAGTGGATAATTAGTTTTCTTCCATGGATATAATAAATCATCCAAATTCCAATCCAATCTCTTCAAATCGTGGTCAATAAATGGAATGCAAGCAGTAAGTAAATGAAAGGGGATCAATTTTATGCAATTGCTATAGAAGGCTTAAAATTTTCTAAGAATGTTGAGTGGAGAATTTTTTATTTTGTAATGAAAAGTTAGGACACAATTATATATATGTATTTACTATTTAAAGGTTAGACAAACCTTATATAGGTAGAAGAATTCCACCACTCTATTTTTAATTGTGCACACATAATGGTAGATATGGTATCATCCACCTCTTACTCCATTAAATTTGTACTTGGGTATTGCATAGGTTCATGGTATAACAATTACAATATTTGAAATACCGTAATAAATAGAAAATTATTTCTAATAAGACCTCTATTATATGATAACAATATTTTAACATTTTTAGATTTACAATCTCCGCTTAAAATATGAATAAACTATAAAAACTATTATAAGTAATATAAATACATCATAACTAAAGAATTTTTGTAAATCTTACAATATTATAGAAGGGTAACAAGTTACATTTTTACCAAATACTAATTTAAATTAACTATTCCATAGTATATTTAGTAGTACTAAAATTCTCAAATGAACTCAAAAATCAAACTATCAGTCGCAATAAGTATTAAATTACTTAGGACAGTTATAGAAAAATTCTAGACACTGAAAATATATGGAACAATAAAAATGACCGTGAGGATCATTACATTTTCCCTACTGATTTTCCTGGTATGCCTTTGGATAATGATATATTGATTTTTCTATTGATGTTGAGTCGGGAACCTAGCCCATCTCTATTCTTCCTTATATTATGGCCTCAACCAAGATAGACAAATTGAAGGATCTATTACAGGAGTTATTGGATAAAGGATTTATCTGACCTTATGTATCACCTTAAGGTATGCCTATCCTGTTTGTAAATAATAAGGTTAGGTCTATGCACATGTGTATTGATTATCGGTAGTTGAACAAGGTGAGCATTAAGCATAAGTATCCTCTTTCTCATATTATTGATTTATTTGATCAACTATAGGGTGTTACAGTTTTTCAAGATTTATTTGAGTTCTGGGTATCACTAGTTGAGGATTAGGGCTTTGAATATTCAAAAGATGACATTTTGGACATGATATAGTCATTATAAGTTCATGGGAATGTCATTTGCATTGACAAATTCCCCAACTGCATTCATGGAGTTAATGAACTGGGTGTTTCAACTATATCTTGACTCATTTATTATTATTGTTATAGATGATATCTTCATTAATTCCAAGGGTAAGGCTGTGCATGAAGAGCATTTGCAAATTGTGCTTTAAAGAATAAGGGATGTGAAGTTGTATTCTAAGTTCTCCAAGTGTGAGTTTTTGTTAGAGTCTATATCTTTCTAGGGTGATGTGGTGACAAAAAAGGGTATTATGGTTGATCCAGCCAAGATTATAGTAGTTCGTGATTGGGTTAGGCCTAATTCGCCCATTGAGACTTAGAGTTTTATTGGCTAAGCAGGTTATTATCAATATTTTGTTGAGGGTTCTTTATCTATTACAGCTTCATTGACCAAGTTGACTTCAAAGAACATTTCTTTTCAGTGGTCCAATTCTTGTGAGGCGAGCTTCCAAAAGCTCAAGGATTTATTGACTTCAGCTCTTATTTTTATTTTACCAAAGAGACCGTGGCTTTCACTATTTTGGGGGGTGGGGTTAGGTGTTGTGTTTTATTGGCTTTCACTATTTTTTGTTGGCTTTCATCAGTTGTAGCCCCATGATAAGAATTACCCTACCCATGATTTGGAGTTGTGCACGATTTTCTTTGCTTTGAAGTTGTGAAGACACTACTTACACAGAGTCCATTGTGAAATTTTCTCAAATCATCATAGCTTTCAGTCCCTTTTTATTCAGTGAGATCTTAATATAAGGCAACATTATTGGCTTAAGTTGTTTAAGGATTACTTGACTATTCTCTATCATTCGGGCAAGGTTAATGTGGTTACAGATGCCTTGATCCAGAAGTCAACTAGCATAGGTAGATTGGTGAATTTTTTGACCTAGGAGAGGACTTTGGACTTAGAGGTTTAGTATTTAGCTAACCAAATGATTAGGCTTAATATTTTCTTACCTGGTGTGTTTTGGCATTTGTAGAAGATAGGTCTTCTTTGATGTAGTTGACTTGAGATCATCAATTTGATGATATTGGATTGAGGTTTATCTGGGATTAGGTGTTGAAAGACAAGACTAAGAAAGCTTTACTTTATTTTAATGGTGTTTTTAGGATTGAGGGTCTAGTTTTTATGCTGAGAGTGGGTGATTAGATTATAATGATTTTTGGGAAGGTCCATTGTTCTAGGTATTCTATCTATTTATGAGTGACTAAGATGTATCGTAACTTGAGACAAAAAAGTACTGTGGGTGTTATAAGGAAAGACGTAGTGGATTTTGTAGTTCGTTGCCTTTGTTGCCACCAGGTGAAGACCAAGCATTTGAGGTCTGGTGGATTGCTTCAAAGATTACTGATTTCCAAGTGGAAGTGGGAATGGATCACTATGGACTTTGTGATTAAATTACCTCACACTTTCCATGGAACTGATTGTGTTTGGGTCATTGTAGATAGATTGACCAAGTCTGTGCATTTTATTCCTGCGCAAATCTCTTTCAGTACTAAGAGGCTGGCTTGTAACTACGTTTAGGATACTATACGACTACATGATGTGACGTTTTCTATCATTTTAGATTGAGGTTCTGTGCTCACTTCTCACTTTTTGAAGACCTTTCTGAATGAGTTAGGTACTTGGGTTAACCTTAGCACAACATTTCACCCTCAGACTGATGGTTAGTCAAAGAGGACTACCTAGGTTTTTAAGGATATCTTCATGCTTATGTAGTGATTTTTATGGTTAGTGGAAGTAATATTTAGCCTTTGTGGAGTTTGCATATAATAAAAGCTACCACTCTAGTGTCGATATGACTTTTTTTGAAGCTTTGTATGGCAGAAATTGTCGCTCCCTAGTTGGTTAGTTCAAGGTTTTTGAGGTTAGACCTCGAGTTATGTACTTGATTTGTGATTCTTTGGAATGAGTTCAAATTATTTAAGATAGACTTCAAGCAGCTCATTGTAGGCAAAAGTGTTGTGTTGATCATAGTCTTCGTGCCTTGAGATTTGTGTTGATGATCATATTTTTCATCGAGTTTCACCCATAAATGGTGTGATGAGGTTTGGAAAAAGGGACAAGCTTATCCCCAGGTAAATTGGTCCATTTGAGATTATTCAGACTATTGGTTATATGGTGAGTTAGCTTTGCCCAATATTCATTAGCAGTTTATCCAGTTTTTTATATTTCCATGCTTCCCTGTTACATTCTAAATGAGTATTATGTCATTCGTTAGGAGTTGGTTCAGTTAGATGAGCGGTTGTCTTTCGTTGAGGAGCCAGTCTCTATTTCATCTAGGAATGTCAGACGGTTATATACTAGAGTTGTCCCTATGGTTAAGGTGCAATGGCAACATCGACCTGTAGATAAGGCTACTTAGGAGGTCGAGTCTGGTATGCATCATTCTTATCCCTAGCTCTTTATTGATTCAGGTATTTCTCTTCCCTTTAGTTCGAGGACAAACTAGATTTCTAGTGGTGGATGATGCAACGACCTGAATTTTGATGAAATATGTAAATTATCTATTTTTTTGTGATTTGACTATTTTACCTCTTCATATGATTGTATTATGGTATTTCTGAGGTGTGGGGATGATTGGCATGGTCCCCCATACATTTTTGTGCCTTTTATATTATTTTGTCGTTTTTAGTTGCTTTGAGAGTCTTACAATTGATTTCTATTGATATCTTTTGATCCATATGATGGTTAGTTAAACGGCCTATGCCAGCAGATTCAAACTGTCAATTTTAGGGTGGTAATATAGTTGGTGTGGTTTTATGGCTATTAAATCTCATTCTAACCCTCTATTTGGAAAGTTATAATTTTGGCTTTTCGTGTGTTAACTTTGTGAAAATGTTATTTTTTTTAAAATTATGATATCGTCATTGAGTCTGGAGTGTCAAATTTCACAGGGTAGTATAGTTCATTTGCATTCATGAGATTTTAGATGAATCTCGAGGGGCTCGTAGAGACTTGGAAAATTACCAAGTACTGCTAGTAAACCCGCGATGGCGATGCTCCTATCGCAATTGCGATAGGTCATGCAGTCAAAGTGTCATGATTCCAATATTCTTACCTCGATCATGATATCCTTCATAGGAGAGGTACCACGACCGCGACCCTAGACCACGATTGCGAAGCCTATATACAAGATTTTTGCCATTTTTTACCATTTTTGAGAGTTAGAGCTTGGGTTTCTTGCTTTTGAGCAACTTTCTCCATTTCTAATCTTGGGTAAGCTCCATTACACTTATTTCAACTCATTTCTTCCATCTTTAATACCAAATTCTTATTTTAAACATAGATGAAAGTATAGAATTTGGGATTTTAGCCCGTAAGGCCTAATAATGGTATCTTTCCAATTTAAACCCCAGTTTTATTCCCTTTTCATTTGAATGAGTTTTTAATCCTATAATCATCAGTTTCCCTTCACTTTCATCTTCAAAACAACTTCAATTCTTAATTTTTAAATGGATTTCAAAGATTCTTCCTTGTAATGTTTAAAAATGATTTTTTTTTATTTGGACCTCGTTTTTAACTTGTTTTATCTTGGGTTTTTAGATGTAGACTCCTTAAAGTATGAGGAACATGTTTTTGAAATAAAGTTATGATTTTTCCTTTCTTTTCAAAAATCTATTTTGAGGATCCATTTTGACCCTAACTTGAAACTAGGTAATACGGGTATTTTTGGATTCTTTTCGATGCCCAGATACTATATTTTGATGTTTTAGTTTATTCTGGGTTCGTTTATGAGACATAAGGTTATGGATTAAAGTGTTGCAGACTATTTTTATCTTTCAAAGAAGGTTATGGCTTAACTCTTTTTTGACTTAGCTGGGTACAAAAGCATGTTAAGGGCGTGGGAACTAATCATAAAAAATTTCTATCTTATTGTGTTGTCCTCGTGTCATGGCCTATGTTATGTAATATGTGGATTTGGTATATTATGTGCTATATGTGATCGTATGGCATCATATATGATGTTGATAGCTTGTGTACATAAGAATAATTATGTTTTGTTTGATGAAAAGCATATTATGGTACCAATTGTGTATTAGGATGTATTCATACTCTATTGGCATATGAATGCTGTTGGATTTCATGAATGGTTGGAAATAATGAGGGGATATTTGGTTCATCTGATGGTATATTGGTTGGTTGTGAAAATTTTCATTGTGGTTGGTTGTGAGCATTGCATCCTAATACTCATTCATGAAACTATCATACAACCATTGAAATATTAGGAAACACCGTCAATACCTTTTTATGATAAAAAATGTGACATCTTATAAAACTCTCCACGAGGGATGTGTAGATATGATATATGGATTATTTATGGGTTAACAAACCCTCCATGGGTCTTAGGTCAGGAAGCTTTAGATCTATAGGTGTATATGGATACTTTGTAACAATCTCAGGGGTTGTGCGATGACCTCATGTATTTAATCATTATTATCATCATCATTCTTGTTGTGTTTACTTTATTATGCTTGTGATGTGGTTGTATATTTTATTTGACTTATTATATATCCATTGTTCTAACCTCCTTTACATATACTTGATGTTCTCGTATATGTGGTTCTCCATTCCTTTGCATAAATATGTTATAAATATATACTTGTACCTTTTTTAGTGCTTGGTTTTATTATATGTGGATATTGTAAAACTATTAGTGCAAGCGTGTGGTCTACCCTTGTAGAATATTTTTTGATTGCAGGTAATTTACCCTTAGTGTGTCTTTTTTTTTTACTTTATTTTCTACTTTGCTCGAACGACCTACAATACCCACTGAGTACAAGCGGACCGTACTCATCCCTACTGTGCCCTTTCAATGCAGATTCTGGTGTGGGTGCATCTCACGTGGCTAGATTTTGGGTGTCTTAAGAGTTATTCAAAGTAGCGATTGTCCTTTCATGCATCTGGGGTACACTTCCATCTTTCTGTATTAGTTTATGTCATTATTTGTATTCAGAGATAGATATTATTCCCATTGGATATTTTGATGTATTTGACTTATAGATCGTATTAGTAGTTCATACACTATTGACACCAGGATTTTGAGAGTTTGGGTATAGTATCTTTGGCTGTATGTTCTATTTTCATATAATATTTGCATGGTTTGGCTTTGTTCTAGAAGCCTTTCCTTGGGATTTTTCTATCTTTTTCATGTTGTGTATTAGTTTGGGTTATAGGCTTACTTGTTAAGGTTCATCGAGAAAAGTTCCATCATGACCCTTGTTTTTGGGTCGTTATAAATACTTGGATAGAGATATGGTGGTTTTTTGAGCTAAGGTAAAAGGGCCTAATCAAGATACTTAAAAATCGAGGAAAAGGGAATCAAGGATGAGATTATTACAGAGAGAGGTATGGGACAGGAGTACAGAGTCTGATTGTGATTGGAAGAGAAAGTATGATTACAAGGACAAAAGTAGTCCTTATATTCCACCAGTGAACTGTGATGTTGAGTCTGAAAGTTGGGGAATAGAAGCATTGCTTGCTAAGCTTATGAAGGGTTGAGAGAGATAAGAGAGTTTTCTTAAGGAAAAAGGGTCGATATTTTGGGTTTGAGCCAGAGGGTAGAATTGTATGCAACCGTGATTAAGCAGCTTGAGCAATATATTGGTTAGATGTTGGCTACACTAAATCATTATCAAGTGGACACTCTTCATAACAATACAATTTAAAATTTGAAGAACGATAATCACTGCATAGCTATCACCACTCAAAGTGGTAAGGCTATTATTGATCCACCTATGATAGTGGTAGTTGAGGTAAGGAATGACCTTATGGACATTGATGATGTAGAAAAAGATAAAACTGGAAAGTTGGTGATGAATGATGAGGTGTCTCAAAAGACTACAGTTACAGAAAATAGAGTAGAAAAAAAAAAGGTAAAGAGGTCCCCTACACACACATATAAAGTTTTCCTATGCTGAAAGAGTTGACTATGAAAATCCTTCTTCTTGAATCTCTAAAATAGATGTTTGTCTACAAAATATTTATAAGAAATTTGGTGACAAAGAAGTAAACGGTCATTTATGAGGATGTTGGTGGTTTGCATCATTGTAGTGCAGTTACATCTCGATCTCTTGTTCAAAAGAAAAGTGATCCCAAAGTTTTCACTATTTCATATACTATTGAGTCATCAAGAACTTCTAGGACTTTATGTGACTTGGTTGCAAGAATTAACTTGATGTTGCTGGCAATTTAAAAAATTGGGCTTGAGAACCCTCAAACCCATAAAAGTGTTGTTATCAAAGGTAGATCATACAGTTAAGAAGCCAATAGGCATATCATTGGATGCTTTGGAGAAAGTGGACAACTTTATATTTTGGGCCAACTTCGTTGTCTTTTATTGTAAGGTTGATTTTGAGATGCCTATAATTTTGGGGAGATAAATTTTAGCCATGGGTAGAGCATTAGTGGCTATGGAAAGAGGTGAGCTTAAGTTCAAATTGAATAATGAGGAAATCATGTTCAATATTCTTAGAACTATGAAAAATCTTGACCTGAGGGTGGTTTTGATAATATATAGTCTTGATAACCCTGAAGATCAACCCTATGGCTATCTTAATGAAGTCTGAGTAATTAAGGTCCCCACATCGTTTTGCCTCTCAAATTGCGTGCTGCTTAGAAAGAAACCTAAGGTGTCTGCTATTTTTGCATTTGTTATAATTTGTGTTATTGTGATAGACGCCATATCTTGTAATACCCCATATTTTCCTAGCATAATCTAAGTCCCAATACATGAGTTTTCATATATATAATTTTTTGAAAAACTCATTATTTTCAATTAGGGCCTGTCATTACGTAGAAAATTGAATTAGCTTTTCAACGATATAAAATTTGCCCAAATTTGATAACTGCATAAGAATTTATGGCGATTATAAGTTTAAGTCGTTAAACATCGTAATTTTAACCCTTAGCACGTCGCGGAGCTAGCATAAATAATGATTGTCAATTTCGAGTGAAGCTCCGCGAAACCACCCCGTTGCACCATCAGCGAAAATCCCAATAGTCCTTTTCTAGTGTCTAGTCATGATAATGGCGCATCACGCCAAGGTTGAATTTTAGAATTAAAGGGCACCGCAATTCCTCAGTATCACACCAAGCACTTAGTTCCCAGTTGTTCGATTCCAGTGACAAGGCGTGATAGCACCGCATCACGCCAAGGGTATAAATTAGGACTATTACCACTTTTGAGATTTTAAATTATAAGGGGCCATTTGGTCTTTTCCCATGGCCCCAAATCCACCTAAACACGAGATTTAACCTAAGAGAGAATTATATGCTCACTTTTGCATTATTCTCTCTAATTAAAACTAACCCTCTTCAAGAACAAAAACCCTAACTCTTAAATTCAAGGCAAAATCTCAAAAACTCTCCATCAATCCTTCCAAATTCATTATCCCAGGTATGTTGGATGTTCATCCATGGATTCTATTCATCCGTGGAGTCCAAGTATCCATCTTAATTACAAATCTATCATCTTTTCAAGATTTTTGGTATTAAATTGTGATTTAAAACTTTGAATCTCCATGAACTCCATGAATATTGATTTTATACTATACTTTAATGGAATTATCGTTGTTATCAAATTCCCCATGTTTTGTTATTGTCATTCTTTGAATTAGATCATGATTTAGTATTATGAATGGTAAAGTCATGCTATTATTTCAAGTTTTATACTATTCCATTGAATTGACTAATATATAAAGTAAAGGTGTTTGATAAAATGACTATAAGAGTGATTGGTTTAATAAAAGCCTTAATCCTTTGTTCCCAAGCTTCAGTATCATTTTACTATTGTGATTTTGAGTCTTGGGGGTATTGAATACCCGAAAACCATAGCTATTTATTTAGTATAGTCAATGTATATTACAGAATAGTCTTCAGAATATACTATGAGCATTATCAAAATAGTTAGTTATCAGTTAGTAAACTCAGAACAGTCTAGTATTTTAGTGTCTTTCGATTGGGAGTAGGATTTAACACCCAGCGGGTGTAGGGATGGTGGCTTCCCCGTTAGATAGGTAGAGTTATTAGTAGCAGTACCTATACTCCAGAACTAGGTAGCCAGCGTAGGATATGAGAAGTCACCCTTTAGATTAGGCTTGACTATCTCGCAGGGATCACCCATCAGTTCAGGCTTGGCAACCTTTGTCCCTTAAAAAATATATTATTTTAGTGGATCCACTCATCCAGTGTTAGTATCCGTGGCACGGTATTAACACCCTTCAAACTGGGGTTACAGGTTGGACACTGATTAGCTTAAATTGGGGATTGTTGGTTAGATAATACCTCCCACAGTGTCAGATATAGTATTAGTTACAGTCCAGTTTAGTTATTCAGTCTTATTATTGTTTGACCAAAGCATACACATTTAAGTTATTTCAGTATTTTAGCTTAGATTTTAATCATTTCATGTTATATGCTTGATGTGTGAGCCCATGCTAACACATTTACAGCTTTTAACTCTAAATAATTGCAAAGTCTTGAGCAACTTTAGTCGTTTTTGATTAATTTACTTTAATTTAGCAGTATAAGTAGAGAAGAAGGGGAACCACAAATAAAGGAAGAAAAAAGCATGAAAATAGAAGCAAATAAAGAACAAATTGTGGCTGACGACATCCACGACACGTCGTCAGCCAAGTGATAGGCTGTCAAGGATGCCGTCAACCTTAAATAGAAGATGAAAGTTGCAGGAAGTTTTGTGATGACATTCATGACACGCCATCAAGATGATGATAAGGCATCACCGTCGTCGTCAACCTTAGGCATCAGAAGCTTAACTTGTAGAGAAGCTGACGACGTCCATGATAAGCCGTCAAACACCTGATAGGCTGTCACTAGCGCCGTCATCTATTTCGAAGAAAATTTGAACTTTAATTTTATTTCCTTATTTAGGTTTAACTATTTAAAGCCTTTTTTTTAGTTTTTTTTTTATTGTCATTCGATCATTAAGGAATGGACATATCCTATAAGATACACTATACAATATTTCTCTCTCTCCCGCTCTCTCTCAAAAACTAATATTTTGGAGTTTTGTCTTGTGATTCAATTCAAAGTATACTTTTGATTTTCTTCATCATTGTAAGTTAATCCTTCCAATTATAAATTCAATTTGTATACTTTTTTCTTGCATCAGGAGTGGATAAACACCTTTAATCTGGATTATGGGATCTAGGGTTAGGTTATGATAAGGTGTTAAATGCTCAAGATTTAAGAGGTGTTAGGATTTTTTGGTAGTTTTGAGATTATAATTAAAGCTTGCTGGTTGCAAGCAGTAGGCGTACCTACTTTGATTTGTTTGAGAAAGAAATCATAAGCAGTAGGAAGTAATTTATCAATAGGGACTCGAAAAGACTTCGTTTAATAATCAATGCTATAACAATGTTGATTAGCCTAAGGTAAAATCAGGACAGTGGTAGCGATTCCCTAAGTCCATGAGGATTAGGAAATTAGACGCTTGAATAGGTCAAGAGATATTCAAGCTATCATCAATAAAGATAGCTTGTCATCCAAACCACCGTGAGAATGTTGAGTCACCTTTAGCATTTGTCCTGTACCATAAGCCCTAGTGAACATAATTCTAGTTATATCATAAACTCTTGATTGACAAACACTAAAATTAAAGTGACCAAAAATTATTTACTAATCTCTAAAACCCCCATTTTATCTTTTTAAAATTGTTTGTTTGAATTTAACTTGTAGCTTTAGTTTCAAACTAGTTTAATCACCACTCACATTGTTCTTTCTGGGATTGGACCCCAACCTAGTTAGGTTTTATATTGACAACGATCTCTTATACCCATTCAAGAGTGTAATTTGAGCGTTATCGAAAATGGCGCCATTGCCGGGGAACAAGTTGGCGTATTGAGTTGGTTTGGAATTTTAGCCTACTAGCTTAAATTCAAACTTGTAAATATTTGTTTTTAGTTTTCTTTTATTTTTTGTGTTAGGTAAATTTTTATTTTAGTTTACTTATTACTATGGCATCGTGGAATGAACATGAGCTTGGTTGTTGCAAATCTTATCTTGATAATCGATGTCCATATTGTGATGGACCTGACTTTTGGAAAGATTGTAGATATGCTCTCTGGAGAGAGATGTGTGCACCATCTCCATCCTACCGGGAGTATGATTGTTCTTTATGTGGTGGTCGAGATGGACATTGGAGTGATTACCCAAATTCCCCCATCCCCTATTGTGCTAACCTAAATTTTAGTTCTTCTTATGAGTTTGATAGGTCTTATAGTCATGAAAAAGAAGAATGAAGCACCGGTAAGAGTGGCATTGAAACTATATTTCATCAAATGTTGGATCTCTAGAAAGAAACATATGATTTCGTATGTGATATGCATCAAGACATGAAGCCAATCATTCACGAAGAGATGGATATAGAGGTCAATTATTCAAAGCATTCTTCTATATTATGTTTAGATGATATCTTGTCTATGGAATCTTTTAACACAATGAAAGAGTGTAAAGATGAGGAGCAGGAATCCTATACTGATTATGAGCTTGATGTTGATATTCCATTGCAGATTTCCCAACCAACCAAACCATTCATGAACAAAGATGCCAAAGAAGAGGAAATGGTACTAGAATTGAAAGACGAAATCAAGAACAATCCTTGTGAAGGCTCTAGTCCATTTCGGGGTAAAGATACTAATAGAGACGCTACTCCAGAATTGAGAGTCAGTCCTCATTCGGACCACTTTTAAACATTATGCTTGGTGGATGTTATGAAAGTCGAAAAACCTAAGCAAATGATGAAAATTGAAAATGAGGAGAAAAATTCTTACATTTTGGAGTTTATCTTTCCAAAAGGGTATGCTACAACCCCAGTCTTAAAGGCCAAGAAGGTTAAAGATCGATATCTATTTAGTGGATTTTTAAGATCTTCATCATTACCCAATGAGCCCACATGAAAGTTCGATGCAAAATTGGGTAAGCAGTTCAAGTCTTCGAAGTGGCGTGATAGAACATTCCTTATCATGCCCTTACATTTTCCTAACAGACCTAAAAGATGTAAAGATCAAAAGATGGGCCGATAATTTAAATTGTCAAAGTGGAGGGATAAAGGATGACTGGATATTGTCATGCCGCGACACTAAATTAAGAGCTTCTTAGGAGGCAACCCAAGGTATTTTGTTGTTTGTATTCGTATTATATGATTAACATCAGATCTTCACACCAATGGTGCCACAGGTATGTTTCTAACTCTCTTGTTTTAGTTTGATGCATTGAGGGCATTGCATGATTTTAAGTTGAGGGTGTTGGGGAAACTTGTGGGTGTTGATGTCCTCCTGGGATTTTTGTTGCCATGCCTCTTTTTCACGGTGTCTTGTTCCTAGTAGAGCCGACATGTTTAGGCGTATTGCGTTTGTTTTGTGATATGTTGTAGTTGACTAGGAGAAATACAAAAAAATAAGGCAGTTAACTTATTTTTGTGATTTTGGAGCACCTCTCCATTGATCTGATATACTACTATGTGAATTGCATCCATTTGTGACCATGATATATCTTTTTGTGGCATTAGTCTGGCAACTGAATAACCTTTGTTAAACAAGTGCATGAACTGGATAAGTAGTGATATCTGAGATACTTGTGTGCCTTTTGTGTGTAAGGTCCTACTCAATTTTCGTTATGTTTTGAAACTAGAACTTGCCCTGTTAGTCTTGCCATGGTCATAGGATAAGAGTTAGGAAAGGATCATAGGCCGTTTTTTTTTAGCCCACTTTAGCCAAAATGATATTCCATATGTGCACAATATATCTAGATCCCTGTTTTAAGCCTAATTAGCCTATTTCATTCTATGACACCTCTCACCTTCCCGTTTATAACACAATGAACTTATTTTGGCACTGGTCCTCCTTGGACACTATGCACCTTGACTTAGGAAAACCACCTAAATTGAGTGTGGCTATCATAGGGGTGTGTGATACAAAATAAGTATGAAAAGAGGAAGAATAAAAGAAAAGAATAAAAAGTTAGGTGCATTAAAAAAGGAATAAGAAATGAGAAAGTTGTGTAAAAGATCATAAAAAGATAATGTGATAATTGAGAAGACCGCATCTATCTTGAGCATATGTGATCAATAAAAACAAGGACAAAAAGAAGGTTGGGAGTTGATACCCCAAGAGTTTAGTGTAGTGTCAAGGAGGCATAGTCACTTTGAAATATCCATGAATATCATACCAGTCCCTAGCCTACGTTACAAGCTTAAGAAAAGCCCTATAGTGATCCTAACTGACCTGTCTGATGACTTGGGCATTGACTATAAGGGAAAGCCTATGGTATTTGATGCACAATGTTGGAACTTCATTCTGAGAGTGAGTTTTGTGTTTATCCCCGTGTTTATGTATGTAAATTCTTACATGATTGAAAAAAGGGATTTCTTTGTTGTGAGGGCACACTAGGTATATTGCTAATCACTGGCTTATTCAGATAGTGTGATTTGGGTATGTGCAGGGTTGTTATTGCTAAAATTCTTGCCATATCTTGATCTTCATGAGTTGTGTAGGTGTTTTCAATAATAGACAAGTTGCTCTTAATTTGACTGACCATGGAGATGGTGCATGTATTCTGAACTGATATGAGTAGTTAGCTGCCAACTTGTACTTTGTATACTCTTGGTTGTGTTTTGGTTGCTTGAGGACAAGCAATTGTTTAACTCTAAATAATTGCAAAGTCTTGAGCAACTTTAGTCGTTTTTGATTTATTTACTTTGATTTTGTAGTATAAGTAGAGAAGAAGGGGAACCACAAATAAAGAAACAAAAAAGCATGAAATCAGAAGAAAATAAAGAACAAAGTATGGCTGATGACATCCATGACATGTCGTCGTCATCTTGGTGATAGGCTGTCAAGGATGCCATCAACCTTAAACAGAAGATGGAAGTTGCAGGAAGTTTTGTGACGACATTCATGACACTCCGCCTAGATGATGATAAGGCGTCATCATCGTAGTCAACCTTAGGCATCATAAGCTAAACTTGCAGAGAAGCTGACGATGTCCGTGATAGGTCGTGAAACTCCTGATAGGCCTTCACGAGTGTCGTCATCTATTCCAAAGAAAATCTATACTTTAATTTTATTTTCTTATTTAGGGTTAACTATTTAAAGCCTTGTTTTAGGTTTATTTTATTTTCATTCGATCATTAAGGATTGAACATATCCTACAAGATACAATATACGATATTTCTCTCTCTCTCTCAAAAACCAATATTTTGGAGTTTTGTCTTGTGATTCAATTCAAAGTATACTTTTGATTTTCTTCATCATTGTAAGTTAATCCTTTCAGTTATGAATTCAATTTGCATACTTGTTTCTTGCATCATGAGTGGCAAAACACCTTTAATCTGGATTATGGGAGCTAGGGTTAGGTCATGATAAGGTGTTAAATGCTCAAGATTTAAGAGGTGTTAGGATTTCTTGGTAATTTTGAGATTATAATTAAAGTCTCCTAGTTGCAAACAGTAGGCGTACCTACTTTGATTTTCTTGAGAAAGAAATCATAAACAGTAGGAAGTGAATTATCAATTGGGACTCGAAAAGACTTCAGTTAATAATCAGTGCTGTAACTAGGCTGATTAACCTAAGGTAAAATCTGCACAGTGAGTAGCGATTCCCTAAGTCCGAGAGGATTAGGAAATTAGATGCTTGAATAGGTCGAGAAATATTTGAGCATATCATCGATAAAGATAGCTTGTCATCCTAACCACCGTAAGAATCTTGAGTCACCTTTAGCATCTGTCATGTACCATAAGCCCTAGTGAACATAATTCTGGTTATATAATAAACTCTTGATTGACAAACACTAAAATAAAAGTGACCAAAAATTATTTGCTAATCTCCAAAACCCCCATTTTATCTTTCTTAAATTGTTTGTTTGAATTTAACTTGTAGCTTTAGTTTCAAACTAGTTTAATCGCCACTCATATTATTCCCTATGGGATTCGACCCCAACCTAGTTGGGTTATATATTGACAATGATCGCTTACACCCATTCAAGAGTATAATTTGAGCGTTATGAAAAATGGCGCCGTTGCCAGGGAACAATTTGGCATATTGAGTTAGTTTGGAATTTTAGACTACTAGCTTGAATTCAAACTTGTAAATATTTGTTTTTAGTTTTCTTTTATTTCTTGTGTTAGGTAAATTTTTATTTTAGTTTACTTATTACTATGGCATCATGGAATGAACATGAGCTTGGTGGTTGCAAGTCTTATCTTGACGATCCATGTCCATATTGTAATGGACCTCACTTTTGGAAAGATTATAGATATGCTCTCCGGAGAGAGATGTGTGCACCATCTCCATCCCACCAGGAGTATGATTGTTCTTCATGTGGTGGCCGAGATAGATATTAGAGTGATTGCCTAAATGCCCCCTTCTCCTCTTACGGTAGCCTAAATTATTGTTCTTCTTATGAGATTGGTAGGTCTTATATTCAAGAAAAGGAAGAAAGAAACACCGTTAAGAGTGGCATTGAAGCTATGTTTAAATGAATGTTGGATCTTCAAAAAGAAACATATGATATCATATGTGATATGCGTCAAGACATGAAGCCGATCATTTATGAGGAGATGGATATAGAGGTCTATTATTCAAAGCATTCTTCTATATTATGTTTAGATGATATCTTGTCTGTGGAATCATTTAACATAATAAAAGAGTGTGAAGATGAGGAGCAAGAATCCTATACTGATGATGAGCTTGATATTGATCTTCCATTGGAGATTTCCCAACCAGCCGAAACATTCATTAATGAAGATGCCAAAGATAAGGAAATGTTACTAAAATTGAAAGAAGAAATCAAGAACAATCCTTTTGAAGAATCAAGTCCATTTTAAGGTAAA
This sequence comes from Capsicum annuum, assembly GCF_002878395.1. Taxonomy (NCBI): domain Eukaryota; kingdom Viridiplantae; phylum Streptophyta; class Magnoliopsida; order Solanales; family Solanaceae; genus Capsicum; species Capsicum annuum. The sequence goes on from NC_061111.1 coordinate 130,380,880, forward strand.
GATATTAATAAAGATGCTACTCCAGAATTGAGAGTCAGTCCTCATTCGAACCACTTTTCAACATTATGCTTGGTGGATGTTATGAAAGTCAAACTGCCCAAGCAAATGATGAATTTGGAAAATGAGGAGGAAAATTCTTACATTTTAGAGTTTATCTTTCCAAAAGGGTATCCTACAACCCCAGTATCGAAGGCCAAGAAGCTTAAAGATCGATATCCATTTAGTGGCTTTTTAAGATCCTCATCGTTTCCCAATGAGCCCACACAAAAGCTCGATGTAAAATTGGATAAGTGGTTTAAGTCTTTGAAGTGGCGTGATAGAACATTCCTTATCATGCCCTCATATTTGCCCAACAGACCTAAAATATATAAAGATCAAAAGATGGGCCGACAATTTAAATCGTCAAAGTGGAGGGGTAAAGGATGGCTGGATGTGTCGTACCGTGACACTAAATTAGGCGCTTCTTGGGAGGCAACCCAAGGTATTTGGTTGTTTGTATTCGTATTATGTGATTAACATCAGATCTTCGCACCCATGGTGCCACAAGTATATTTCTAACACTCTTGGTTTGGTTTGATGCATTGGGGATATTGCATAATTTTAAGTTGACGGTGTTGGGGCTACTTGTGGGTGATGATATCCTCCTGGGGTTTTTGTTACCATGCCTCTTTTCCTTGAAGTCTTGTTCCTAGTAGAGCCTGCATGTTTAGGTGTATTGCACTTGTTTTGTGATGTGTTGTAGTTGACTAGGATAAATACAAGTAATTAAGGTAGTTAATTTGTTTTTATGATTTTTGAGCACCTCTCCATTGGTTTGATATATTACTATGTGAATTGCATCCGTTTGTGACCACGATGTATATTTTTATGGCATTAGTCTAGCAACTGAATAACCTTTGTTAAATAAGTGCATGAACTGGCTAAGTAGTGATATATGAGATACTTGTGTGCCTTGTGTGTGTAAGGTCTTACTCAGTTCCCATTGTGTGTTGAATCTAGAACTTGCATTGTTAGTCTTGCCATGGTCATAGGATAGGAGTTAGGAAAGGATCATAGGCCGTTTTTTTATTTAGCCCACTTTAGCCAAAATGATCTTCCCTACGTACACAATATCTCTTGATCCCTGTTTTGAGCCTAATTATCCTATTTCTTTCTACGATACCTCTCACCTTCCCTTTTGCATTATAATGAACCTATTTTGGCCCTGGTCCTCCTTGGATACTATGCACCTTGACTTAGGCAAACCGCCTAAGTTGAGGGTGGCTATCATAAGGATGAGTGATACAAAATGATTATGAAGAGAGGAAGAACAAATGAGAAGAAGAAAAAGTTGGGTGCGGTGAAAAAGGAATAATAAATAAGAAAGTTGGGTGCAAGTACCTCGAGATTGTAAGCACGGTGTGACACCCAGGGTGTACTCTTGGGGCATTATAAACTTGGTATTAAAGCCAGGTTTTAATGTTTCCTAGGAAGTTTGAATGTCGCATCAACTAGAGTCTTGTGCATGGGTATGTATCGTGCCACACTTATAGACGAGAGGCTATAAGGCATTGAGGAAAAAGTTTCTCTTCTTTCAGTATTCATGTCGTACGAGTGAGCATGAGCTCAAGTTAAACTCTCTGTCTAATCTATTTCTTCCTTTTTTTATAGAACATGCCTCCCAAGAAGAATGGAAGAAGAACAGGAAACCAGCCATCCTCTTAACCCATCCAGGAAGATCCTATGGATGAGTATGTGTCACACACAAAATTCAGGGCTACGTTCACAAATCAAGTAAATTCTATAGTAGCACGGAATGAATGGCCGGATATTTTTCCGGCCAACCTAGTGGCCAATACTACTGTAACCATAATTTGGGATTTTACCCGAATGAATGCTCCTTCTTTCACGGGATCTAAGTTTGAAGAGGATCTACATAAATTCTTAGATATGGTTTAGAAAGTCACGAATGCTATGAGGGTGACATCTAGTCACAGTGCTGAGTTGGATGTGTACCAGTTGAACGATGTAGCCCATACTTGGTTTAAGTAGAGGAAGGTTGATAGAGGTGTAGATCTAGGGCCTATAGAATGGGAAGAGTTTGTCATAGCTTTCTTAGACAGATTCTTCCCAGTGGAGTTGAGGGAGGCCAAGGTGTTAGAGTTTATTAACTTGAGATAGGGCAGTATGAGCGTGAGGGAGTATTTCCTCAAGTTTACTCAGTTAGCTAGATATGCACCTCATGTGGTAGCTGATAAGAAGTTTAAGATGAGTAAGTTTGTGTCTGTCGTATCTGGTAGTGTGGTCAAGGAGGGCAGGACAACAATACTGATTAGTGATATGGACTTGTCTAGGCTAATGGTCTATGCTTAATAGATAGAGGAGAAGAAGATTAAGGTAAGGAAGGGAGAAAATAAGAGAGCTAGGAAAGGTAGTTTTAACCATTCTCAGTTTCATCAGAGGTCTTCAGTCCCAGCATCTTTTTTCACTAGTGCTCCTGTATCAAAATTCAGAAATGATAATGGGGATACTAGGCTCTAAGTCCTAGGTCAATGTTAGCAGTTCTCGTACAAATCCCCTATGTCAGATATATGGCAGATACCATCAGGGTGAGTGAAGAACGGGCAGTGATGTGTTCTTTGGGTGTGGCAAGCCAGACCATCAAATTCAGGAGTATCAGTACTTGCTAAAAAATGTAGGGATATGCTCCAATAGGGCCAGCCCCATCAGTCGTTAGTTTTATCCGATCGCCTAACTCACAGGGTACCACTTCCATTGCTACCAGTGGTCAACATCTAAACAGATTATATATTCTTCAGTCCAACCAAGATTAGGAAAATTCTCTAGACGTAGTGACTGGTACATTTCAGGTCTTTCACTTACAAGTTTATGCTTTACTAAACCCTATAGCTTCTCTTTCTTTTGTAAGTCTATATTTAGCTGTCAATTTTGGAGTCAGTCCCAAAAGTTTAGTAGAGCCCTTTTTAGTGTCTAACCTAGTAGGTGTTTTCATTATAGCCAGACAGGTATACAAGAACTGTCCGATCATAATATCTCAAAAAGTTATCTCAGTTGATCTCGTGAAGTTAGAGAGGATGAATTTTGATGTCATTCTTAGGATGGATTGGCTCCACTCATGCTATGCCTTAGATGATTGTAGAAATAGAATAGTTCATTTTTTCAGTTCCTAAATAAACCAGTTCCTTAATAGAGGGGTAGTACTACAATGCTTAAGGGTTAGTTGATTTCATACCTTAGAGCGAGAAAAATGATATCCAAGGGGTGTGTCTATCATCTTGTGTGAGTCAAAGACTCAAACTCAGAAATTTCAACTATTGAATCAATTCCAATAGTAAATGATTTCTCAGTTATATTTCCTGAAAATCCTCGGAGTTCCTCTCGAAAGGGAAATCAACTTTGGAATAGACCTTCTTCTAGATACTTAGCCCATATTTATTCTTTCATACAAAGTGGCTCCAGCTGAAATCTACGAGTTAAAAGAACAGTTAAAAGATCTCCTAGATAAGGGATTCATCAGACCCAACATCGCTTCGGGGGGCACACCTATTCTATTCATACATCAGAAAGATGGTTCTCTCAGAATGTACATAGACTACTATCAGTTGAACAAAGCCGTAGTCAAGAATAAGTATCCACTTCCTAGAATTGAGGACTTGTTTGACCAGCTTCAGGGTGTCAGCTATTTTTCAAAGATAGACCCCGGATCAGGCTATCATAGGTTAGGGTCAGGGAATGTAACATTTCAAAAATAGCTTTTAGAACCTGGTATGGTCACTTTGAGTTTCTTGTTATGTACTTTGGTCTCATGAATGCCTCAACATCCTTTATGGACTTGATGAATTGAGTGTTCAAGTAGTACTTGGAAATGTTCATCATAGTCTTCATTGATGACATTCTTGTTTACTCCTATAGTATAACTGATCATGTAAACCATCTTAGAATAGTGTTACAAACTCTTAGAGCTCACCAATTGTTTGCTAAATTTAGGGTTAATCCTTAAAAGACTGAGGCAGTGAGAAACTGGTCTAGACCCATCTCTCTATTAAACATTAGGAGTTTCTTGGGTTTATCTAGATATTACCTTCGGTTTTTAAAGGATTTTCTTCTATTGCATCCCCTATATCCATATTGACTCATAGGAAAGTTAAGTTTCAGTGGTCAGATTCCTGTGAGAAGAGTTTTCAAGAGTTAAAGACTCGACTCATCACAGCCTTAGTTCTTACCTTGCCAGATGATTCAGATGGATTTGTTGTGTCTATAGTAGGTTTGGGTTGTGTCCTCATGCATAGAGGTAAGGTCATAGCTTATGCCTCCAGACAACTCAAATGCTATAAGAAGAATTATCTGACTCATAATCTTGAGTTAGTAATAGTAGTATTCTCCTTAAAGATTTGGAGGCATGACTCGTATGGGGTGCACGTAGATGTGTTCACTGACCATAAAAGCCTGTAGTATATGTTCTATTAGAAAGATTTAAATGTGTCAGAGAAGGTGGTTAGAGTTATTTAAGGATTACGACATGAGTGTTCAATATCATTCATAAAAGGCCAGTGTAGTGGCTGATGCTATCAGTAGAATCTCTATGGGTAGTATTGCTTATGTTAAGGATGGTAAGAATAAGTTAGCTCAGGAAGTCCATCATGTTACTCGACTAGGTGTCCACTTACTTGATTTAGTAGAAGATAGTGTATGGGTCCAGAGTAGCTCAAAATTATCTCTAGTTTCTAAGGTGAAGGAAAAACAGGATAATGATCCCAGTCTTGTTAAGTTGAAAGAATCAGTTAGAGATTAGAAAATGGTGGTTTTCTCCCAAGAGGGAGATGGTGTATTGCGCTGTCAGGGTAGATTATGTATGCCTGGTGTAGATAACTTGAGGCGATGAATTCTCGCAGAGGCGCATAGTGTGCGTTACTCTATTCATCCAGGGCCACTAAGATATATCGTAATTTGTGGGAGATCTATTAGTAGAGTGGAATGAAGAGAGATATTGCAGAGTTTCTGGATAAGTGCTCTACATGCCAGCAAGTTGAGATTGAGAACCAAAAGCCTAGTGGGTGTACGCAGGAGTTCGGTATTCCTACTTGGAAATGGGAGTAAATTAACATGGACTTTGTGACGAGTTTTCTTCGTACTCGTCATCAGGAACTATTCTATTTGGGTTATCATAGTCAGGATGGCCAAATCAGCTCTTTTCTTGCCAGTCCATACCTCTTATTCAGTCGAGGACTATGCCAAACACTATCTCAGAGATTTGGTCAGGTTGCATGGTGTTCCCTTATCAATCATTTTAGCTAGAGGTACCCAGTTTACCTCTCACTTCTTGAAAGCATTCCAAAAGGGTCTTGGTACCCCAGTCTATCTCAGTATAACTTTCTACCCTCAAACAAATGGTCAAGCAAAATTGAACATTCAGACTCTAAAAGATATGCTGAGATCATACGTAGTTGAGTTGAAAGGTAATTGGGATGAACATTTGCCTTTAATTTAATTCATATATAATAACAACTATCATTCCAGTATCAGGATGGCTCCAGTTAAAGCTCTCTATAGTAGGAGATGTAGATCTCTAATTGGTTGGTTCGAAGTGGGTGAGGCTGCAGTAGTAAGGCCCGACTTGGTGTTTGATGCGTTAGAGAAGGTTCAAGTTATTTGAGAAAGGCTTAGGGCTACCTAGAGCTGACAGAAATTGTATGCATATGTGAGGAGAAAGGATCTTGAATTTGAGGTCGGTGATTTTTTGTATTTGAAAATCTATCCCTTGAAGGGAGTGAAGAGATTCGGCAAGAAAGGGAAACTTAGTCCCCGATATATTGGTCCCTTCAGAATTCTCATTTATTTTGGAAAGATATTTTACGAGCTTGAGTTTCCTTTAGATTGAGCCTCAGTACACCCAGTGTTCCATGTCTCATTGTTGAAAAAGTTTATTAGTGATCCAGGTATAGTTTTTCCCTTAGAAAATGTAGATATTCAGAACGGTCTTTCCTTTGAGGAAGTCCCAATCAAAATTCTTGATCACCAAGCTTGTAGATGAAGGAACAAAGAAGTTCCATTGGTCAAAGTTCTTTGGAGGAATCAATCTATTAAGGAAGCCACATGGGAAGCAGAGGTAGATATGTGGCCCAAGTACTCTCATCTTTTCTCTGCGAATTCAGATTTAGTATAAGGTACTAACCCTCTTAAGATTTCTCTCTATCATTCTCAATTTTAGTTACACATCATGTTCATGTCAGTAGTGCATTCATGAGTTAGTTCAGACATGCATCCCATGAATCAGATATACATGTTCAGTGTGTAAGCTCAGTCCATCAGTTTTCCCTCATTTTAACTAGTTTCATTCGAAGGGGAATAATCCCAAGGGGAAGATATTGTAATACCCCATATTTCCCTAGAATAATCTAAGTCCCAATACACGAGTCTTCGTATATATAATTTTTGAAACACTCATTATTTTAAGTTTATAGCCTACCATTGCGTAAGAAATTGAATTAGCTTTCCAACGATATAAAATTCGCCTAAATCCTATAACCGGGTAAGAAGTTATGATGATTTTAATTTTCAGTCATTAAACACCGTTATTTTAACCCTTAGCATGTCATAGGGCCATCATAAATGATGATTGTCAATTTCCAGTGAATCTCCGTGAATCCACCGCGTCACGCCGTCAGCTAAAATAAGAATAATCCTTTTCCAGTGTACTATCACTATAATGGAGCATCGTACCAAAGATGAGTTTTAGAATCAAAAGGTAACTGCTATTCCTCCACGTTACGCTAAGACCTAAGTCCCCAGTTGTCCAATTCCAGTGATATGGCGCGATATGCCACGTCACACCAAGGGTAAAAATCAGGAATATTTCCATTTTTGTGATTTTAAATTACATGGGACCGTTTGGTCTCGTCCCATGGCCCCAAATCTGCCTAAACATGGGATTTAACCTAAGAGAGCATTATTTGCTAAATTTTGCATTATTCTCTCAAATTAAAACCAAGCCACTTCAAGAAAAATAACCCTAACTCTCAAATTGAAGGTCAAATCTCAAGAACTCTCCATCAATCCTTCCAAATTCATAATCCCAGGTATGTTGGCTGTTCATCCATGGAGTCCAAGTATCCATTTTAATTACAAATCTATCATCTTTCCAAGATTTATGATATTAAATTGTGATTTAAAACTATGAATCTCTATGAACTCCATGAATATTGATTTTATACCATACTTTAATGGAAATATCGTTGTTATCAAATCCCCCATGTTTTATTATTGTCATTCTTCTAATTTGATCATGATTTAATGTTATGAATGTTGAAGTCATTCTATTATTTCAAGTTTAATACTATTCCCATGAATTGACTAAACTATGTAGTACAAGTGTTTGATAAAATGCCTACAAGAGGGATTTATTTAACAAAAGCATTCATGCTTTGTCCCCCAAGCTTTAGTTTTATTTTACCATTGTGTTTTTGAGTCCAGGGGGTATTGAATACCCAAAAACCATAGTTTTTTATTTAGTCTAGTCTCAGTACATTACAGAAGAGTATTCAGAATATACTATTAGCATTATCCAAATAGTCAGTTATCAGTCAGTTAAACTCAGAAGAGTCTAGTATTTCAGTTTCTTTCAGCTAGGAGTAGGATTTAGCACCAACCAAGTATAGGGATGATAGCTTCCCCGTCAGATAGGAAGAGTCACTAGTAGTAGTCCCTATACTCCAAAACTACGTAGCCAACGTAGGATATGAGAATTCACCAGTTAGATTAGGCTTGACTATCTCACAGGGGTTACTCTTCAGTTTAGGCTTGACACCCTTAGTCCTTTGGACATTATATCAGTTTAATTGATCTACACAACCAGTGTTAGTACCCATGGCATGGTATTAACAACCTTCCAACAGGAGTTACAGGTTGGACCCCGATTAGCTCAAATTATGAAATTTTGCTTAGTGATACCTCCCACAGTCTCAGATACAGTCCTAGTTCAGTTATTTAATCTTAGTGTTTTTGACCAAAGCATACAGATTTTAGTTATTTCAGTATTTTAGTTTATATATTTTACTCAGTTCATGTTATATGCTTGGTCATGCATCCTCAGTATCCACAAATTTTTACATATTTTCAGTATTTATAGATTTTCATGCATACTCAATATTTAAAAATTTTCACATATTCCCAGTACCTATAAATTTCATATTCTCTATTCAGTAATTCATGCTTTATATGCATATTCAGTTAATTAGTAGTTGTGTTCATAAAACTATGCATATCAGCCTATCTCATTTAGCATACCAGTATATTCAAAGTACTGATCACATATCTTTTATTTTACACTATGATGTATTATATCATAGGTTCTGATGGTCAGTTCCCTGCTAGTGGTTAGACTTATCAGATCCTCAGTAGTAGCAGTGGCGAGTCCTCATACTTTGAGGACAGACTTACTTTATTTTGTGTCTAAGTTTAATAGTTAGTTGGAGTTAGTTGGGGCCTGTACCATCAACTCACAGTCATTCAGTTTTAGAGGCTTATCAAATATTAGAGTCAGTTATTCAGTATTCAAACATTATAGTTAGTTATCCAGTTTATCATTATATTATCAGATTCAGTCTGTCATTTCTATAGACTCATATTTCAGTTTTAAATTTAGTTATTAAAACCTTATGGTATATCAGTTGTTCTTTCATAATTGTGATATTATTATTTAGTGCTCACAGTAGGTACCATCTCATAGGTTAGCTTGTGGTCCCTCGGGACTTTAAGTACTATGTGACGTCTAGGGTTTACTCTCGAGGTATTATATATCTACACACTTAAGGTGCCACGGGTATATTCCTAACTCTCTTGCTTTATCGTGGCCTAATATATTAGGGACAATGTGTGCTTATTCGATGGGGGTGGGGCTACTTATGGGTCTATATATTCTCTTAGGGTTTTTGTTATCGTATGTCTTTTACCTGGAGAGTGTTATCTTTGTAGAGTAAGCATGTTTCAATACGGTTCCGTGATATGTGTTATTTGTTATTTTGTTTAAGTAGGAGAAAAATAAGGAGCCTCAGTACAGTCAAAATGTTTTATGTTTTTAAGTTCTTGGAAAACATGATACCCCTCATAAAATTTTTGCATTGTCTATATATGTGTGACTATTGTTGAATCTTGTTATGGCATTAGTATTAGGGAAAAAATTACCATAGCTTAGTATTATAAGAACCAAATAGGTAGTAGTTGATAATATAACCCTGTACCATTTGTGTGAGGCATTTACCTAGCCTACTTTGTCTATTTAATACAGAACTTGCTCGGTTCATCTTGCCTAGGTTTTAGGATAATTGGTTAGGACATGGTCATATGTCATGTTTGAAGAAATCCACTCTTAGCCTAAAAGATTGGCCAAATATGATTAAGTATTCCTTGATCCCTAATTAGATCCTAAGTTGAGCTATTTTCTTGTTTTAACCTTTTTACCTTCCCTTTTAATTACAATGAACCTATTTTTGGCCCTGGTCCCTCCTTGGACACTATGTATCTCAACTCATGAAAATTATGCAAGTTGAGGATGGCTATTATATGAGTGCATATTTGAAAATAGGTATGGAGATAGGTGTTGAATAAAATAAAAGAAAGTAGGGTTGGGTGTGGTAGAAAAGGAAAAAAGAGAAAAAGAGAGAGTGAATAAATGAAACCACACTTAACCTGAATACGCAAGAAAAGAGATAAAGAGGAGAATAAAAATGCATGGTTAAGTAGTGAAACCAATAATATAAGTGTAGTGTCAAGGAGCATGAGTCACTATATCCCATATGTATAATACTTACCCCCAATACTACATTACAAACCTTGAATGGTGCTATAGTGATCTTAATCCAACTTGCCGAAAAACTAAGGAATAAAAAATAAAAGCAAGCCTAAGGTATTTTATACATATTTTTTGAACTTCTTTTGAGAGCATGAGTGTTTGATGTAGTCCCTTCATTAACATCATGATGAAACTGTGAGAGTTGGAACTTCCTTGCTGTGCAGGTACTTTGGCTGTATTGGTGAGTACTTATTTGTTTGGGTAGTGTTAATTACATACATACTTGATTGTTTCTTGCAAATATAATTCCATTATTGGATTTCTTGGTTTCATGTTATTGTGGTACATGAATCCACAGAGTGGTTTTGAAAGTTGTAGATAGGAGGGGGTAAGAAATGTGAGCTAAAATGAATTGACTGCCATAGGTCCCTTAGGTTTCTTTTAGTTAAGCATCATGTTTGTCTGTTACATGTTAGTTGCCTGAGAAAATTCAAACATTCCATGCGCGGGTGTTAATGTGCTATGGTTTCATAGAAGTTTCATTGCTTACAATAATAAAATTGTGCAAGTACTTCGGGATTCCTATTAGATGTGATTTGCTTTTGGTTTGATTTAGTAGGAAAATAGAGTTCATAGCCATGAATTAGAAAAGGGAATATAAAGTAGCTGATAAGGCTACCTACGATCCAACCTACAGCTTGTAAGTAGTACCTAAGAGCCTGTACATGGCCACATAGGTTGAGATCCTAAAGATTCTAACGTTGTTAATTATTATGATTCCTACGCCCCTACCTATGAGGCGTAGGTACTACATATAGACTATAGATTTCCTCATAGGTAGGTGTTCTATAGTTAGAAGATTACTCTGATTTCCAGGAACCTACTTATGCCTCATATGCATAACCTACGACTTGTAGGTTGCCTCGTGTGTTAGTGCTGACTTTGCTTTCCTACACTATTTGGGATAGGTTTTCCTTTGTATTTATAAATACCCCTAGAGGATTTTATGAATTTTTTGGAATCTTTTACAATAGTTTACACAGGTTTTACTTTGTTCTGAATTATGAGATGCGTTTTTTATCTTGGAATTATTGTTCTTGGTTTTTAAGGTTCAAAATTAATTTGAGATTTTGGGTTTTCATTCTTATTCTTTGTAAGTTAATCATTATGCTTTCAATCTATGGAATCCGTGTGCGTTCTTACAATCATGAGCCACTAAAACCCATAACTAGGGTTGTGTGAACCTTGAAGGATTAACAAAGCATCTATAGTGAAAAGTTTTTATAAATTGGTGTTCTTAGATGTGTTGGAATTTCTTTTGATTTGATTTCTTGACTATTTCCAACATTAAAAACTCTCTTGTATTTGATACTTCTTAGATAGAGAGGTAGAGATTAGGATAAAGAAATCATACAATAATTTAATCTTATCAACCTTCATATAGGTAACTTGAGACCGAGAGGAGATAGTTGATCTGAGATCAAGAACAAGGTTAGTAATGCAACACTTTGAGATCAAGAGGCGATGATGAAATTAATCCAACCTAAGGTCTAGATATGGTTAGGTGGTACGAAACTTGTTAGATTTTTCATGCAAGGCATCAAGATAGTTTGATAAGCACGAACAATATGTGAAGTTATGAAATTAGGGGCAACCCAATCCTAGTAATCATCTCATATTGATAGCAACCCTAATTTCCTATCATTGTTACGGTTACTCTTGTTTTTAAAGAAAAATAATTACCTTCTATAATTTCCAATTACATCAGCAAGCTTGTGATAGATTTCAGACCTAAACCTCGTGGGACTGACCCAATCGTGTTGGGTTATATCTTTAACAATCGACTGTTTTATACATTTTTGGAAGTCTAATTTAAGCGACATCAGTACCAATGATTTAACCTATGAAACATTAGTAGACGCCGACCCTAGTTTCATACACTATTTTGGATAGATTTTCCTTTATATCTCATAATACCATTTGGATGTTTTATTATGAGTTTATGCACTCTCCAAACTTTTGACATTATTTAGAGTTTTAAGATGTATAATTGGAATTATTGTTTGTGATTTTTAGGGTTTGCAATTAGTTTGAGTTTTTGATTTTTTATACTTATTTATCGTAAGTTCATTATTATGCTTTAATCAATGGAATCTATGTTTATTATTACAATCATGAGAATCTATACCCCATAATTATGGTTGTGGGAACTCTAATGAAAAACAAAGCAGCTTTAGTGAAAGTTATTCTGAATTGTTGTTCTTGCATGTATTGGGGTTTCCTTCACTTTAAATGTTTTCTTATTGCAAATTTAGGAACTTGATTATATTCTATACTTGCTCGAGAGAGATAGATAGATATTAGAAAAAGGAGATCACAATAGTAATTTGAAGCTATCAACCTTTATCTACTTAACTTAAGGCCGAAAGAAGATAGTTAATCTGAGTTCAACAATAAGCGTTAGTAATGTAACACTCTGAGACCAAGAAGAGATGAGTGAAATTCACCCAAACCAAGGTTGTGAGACGATTAGGTGATACATAACTTGTTAGATTTTTCATACAAAGCACTAATATAGTTTGATAAGCACAAATAGTCTATGGAGTTATGAAGTTAGGGGGAACACAATCATAGTGTTGTTTTATTTTGATAAGAACCTTATGTACCCAACATTTTTATTTTTACTATTATATTCACAACACCTTCCCCCAAACTTTTACTTTCTACATTTTCAAAATACATGAACAAGCTCATGATTGATTTTTGACCAATTCCTTGTGGGATCGACCTCAACCTTGTTGGGTTCTATATTAGACAAGAAACCGCTTTGTACTTTCTTGGAGGTGTAACTTAGGCGACATTAAATTTTGGTGCCACTGTTGAGGAATGTGATTAAGGATTAATTTATTGAGTTTGTTGAAGTTGTGGGTTTCATTTCTTGATTTTTGGTTTCCTATTATTTGTAGGATACACGGAGATGTATGCCCAATACTCAAAGTCAAGACAATCCCTTAATTCCATCTAATCCTGAGCTTGAATAGATCTTATGACATAATCTTAAGATGGAGAGAGTAGAAAATTATCATAAAGGAGCCTGGCATGAAGGCGTTCATGATGACCTAACCACATTAAATCAACCACCTCAGTATGTTGTTACAAATACTTCCAAGAAAACCACTTCCCGATTAATACCAAATAAAATGATCTAATTATTGAATTTGAAGAAAGTGTTTTCTAGTTTGCCTACCGATGATGCAAATATGCACCTTATGAACTTTTTGGGGATTTGAACATTATATAATCTAGAGGGAGTGATTCAGGAAGTTTTACATCTTAGGTTGCTCCTATTCTTTCTTACAGGAGAAGCAACTTTATGGTTAGACTCGTGGGTCTATCACCACTTAGAACTAGCTGAGGACACAGTTCTTATATCAATTTTTTCCTACCCTCTATAATGTTGCAATTAAAGGATGAGATCTATAATTTTAGACAGTTATATTTAGAGGCACTATATGAGATAGTGTTGAGGTTCAAGAAAAAGTTGATGAATGTTCCAAATTTCACTATCACGAGGAGGAACTTGCTTGAGATATTCTATACAACCTTGAATGCAAATACCAAGGTTATGGTTGATACTATTACATGTGGAGATTTCATGAGTCTTTCATGGGATCAGGCTTTGGATATCTTATACTAGATTACTAAAACCAATCGAGGGTGTCATACTTAAGAGGCAGATAGGTAAGACGATACTTGTACTATTGGTGTTTCTAGCGAGCATAGAGACCTAGATGATACAGTGATTTAATAGGTAGAACAACTGAGGATTGAGATTGGGTTTCTTACTAAGAAATTTGTAGCTATTAGAGTGGAAAAATTAAATGTAATGAGAGCATGAGGTAAATATTACAGACAAAAAGAGTAAGATTTTAAGGAGCAAACAAAGTACTCAGATAGGGAGATGGTGAGTTTCTTAGCCAAGGGACAAGGGTTTAAAAAAATAGTTGGAACTCAAGGAAATGTAATCAAGGTTGAAACTACTATAAAGATAAGTATAGTGAGAGAAGTATAGAGCGTTATGGGGACTAAAGGAGAAAGGATGATTACAATAAGAAGAGTGGTGTTTATGGTCCAGCGAGGAATCGAATTATTAAGTTCAGAAGTTCAATAGTGGAAAAGTTAATTTCTAATCTTTAGAAGGTTCATAGATCAAACAGATTTCCCTTAAGAAGATTAGGGTAGACATATCAAGGTTGGGACAGAACGTAGAATTGAATGACACCTCAATCAAGTAGCTTGAGCAGTAGTTTGGGTTGATGTAGGCTACATTGAATCAGTGTAAAACAGTCACTCTTCCTTACAATACCATGTAGAATTTGACGAATCGCTTCCTAGCTATCACCACTTGAAGTAGTAAGGCTACTATTGATCGACCTATGGATGTGGTTGATGAGGTATGGAATAATACTGTGAATATTGATAATGCACTTGAGACTAAAATTGAGAAGTTGGTGACTAACGGTGAGGCATCTAAGAAACCAACAATGGTAGAGAATTGAGCTAATAGTGATAAAGGAAAATATATAAAGTTTACACGTATATTGAAGCCCATTCCATGGCCTCCTCCATTTTTTCCTCAAAGGTTGAAATAGAAAGATGAAGATGGGAAGCATAAGATATTTACTTTTACTCCATTTCAATCATTTCTTATTTGATAGAGACAGGGCTACTTATGGGTTTAGCTACCCTCTTAGGGTTTTGTTATCATTTCTCTTTTCCCAGAGTGAGTTTTCATAGTAGAGCCGACATATTTAGGGTTTTGTATTGTGTTTGTGATATATGTTATGTGGTATGTATTGTTTTATTTGACTAGATTATAAATAAGAAACCTTGGTCTAGTCAAAATTTTGTATTTGTATGTGCTTAATAATACCCCTTCTTAGAAAACTGTGTTGTAAATACTCATATGGCCATTGTATGGAAATATTTAGGGACAAACTAGTCACAGCTTAGCCTTAAATAAACCGAATATGTAGTAGTTGATGATATAACCCTGTACCATGTGTGTATAAGGTATTTACCTAGCCACTTTGTGTATTTATCCTAAAACTTTCCTGGTTAGTCTTGCCTAGGTTGTACGATAGTTGGTTAGGATATTATCATAGGTCTTGTTTGAATAAGTCCAATCTTAGCGTAAATGACCGACCAAATAAGAATAAGTATCCCTTAATCCCTAATTTGAGCGTAAATTGACCTATTTTCTTATTTAACCAGTTCATCTTCCTATTTAATTATAATGAACCTATTTTAGCCCTGTTGCCTCCTTGGATGATGTGTACCACAACTGAAGTAAATTGCATAAGTTGAGGATGGAAATCATAGGGGTGCGGAGTTGAAGATGGGTATAAATAGAGGTATTGAATAAAAGAAAAGAAAGTAGGGTTGAGTGTGGTAGAAAACTGTGAAAAAAAAGTAAAGAGAAAAATAACAAATACAAAGAATGAAGGAATCCACATGTAATAAGAATAAGAAATAAAGGAGAAGAAGAGGGAATGATAGAAACATGGTTAAGTAGTAAAGCCAATAATGTAAGTATAATGTCAAGGATGGTGAGTAACTATGTACCATATGTACTATATCTTCCCTAAGTCTACATTACAAGCCCAATAAAGTCCTAGAGTGATCCCATTCCAGTTGTCCGAAAAACTAAAATATAAAAAATAAGGGCAATCTTATGGTATTTTATTCAAATTATTTGAACTTCTTTTGAGACTTGAATGTTTTGATGTAGTCCCAATACTGACATACATTATGATAATGTGAGAGTTAGTACTTCCTTGCTGTGAAGGTACATGGGTTTTGTTGTTAACTAATTATTTGTTCGGCTACTGTCATATGCATTCATGTTTGGTTATTTGGTACTAATCTAATGTCATCACTTGATTCATTTTGCATCATATTATTGTTCATCATGGATCCAAATAGTGGTTTTGAAAGTTATCAATAGGAGGGGGTATGAAAATTGAGCTAATATGAGTTGACTACCATAGGTGCCTTAGGTTTCTATTACTTTAGCATTGTGTTTGTTAAATTTGTGTTAGTTGCCTAAGGACATACAAACATTCTAAGTTGAGGGTATTGATGTACAATGGTTTCATAGAACTTTTGATGCCTGAAACAGGAAAATTGTACAAGTACATAGGTATTATTAGATGTGGTGTGCTTTTGTGTTAATTTTGTATGAAAATAGAGTTTAGAGAAAAGAATAAGAAAAAGGAATAAAGAGTAGCTGAGAAGGCTACCCATGTGTCAACCCACAACTTGTGGATAGTACCTACAAGTGGTAGGTGGCCATGTGGGTTGATGTTTGAAAGATTCTAAAGATTATTGATTTATTCTTATTCTCATGAGCCAACCTATAAGGGGTAGGTACGACCAACAACCCTTAGATTACCTCATAGGAATGAAACTTCTTCAAATTTGAAGATTTTTCTTTGATTTACATGACCCAAGGCATGATCCATAGGTTGTACCTACGATTCAACCTACAAATCGTGGGTAGATGCCAATCCTTGTTTCCTGCACTATTTTGGGTAGGTTTTTTTCTTGTATTAGTAAATATACTTTGGATGTTTTGTTATTGGTTTACGTAAGTTATACACCTTCAACATTATTTTTAGTTCCGATCTGCCTTATTGATCTTTGAATTATTGTTCTTGGTTTTAAGGGTTTGTAATTGATTTGAGATTTTGAGTTTTCATTCTTATTCGTTGTAAGTTCATCACTATTATTTCATATATGGAATTTATGTTTGTTCTTCCAATCATGAGAAGCTAAATACCATAACTAGGGTTGTGGAAACCCTAACAGATTAAAAAGCAGCTTTAGTGCAAAGTCATTCCAAATTGGTGTTCTAGTATCTAATACATACTTTATAGAGAGATAGATATCAGGAAAACATGATCACAATAGTAATTTGAAGCTATCAAGCTTTATCTAGTTAACTTGAGACCGAGAAGAGATTGTTAAATTGATGTCAACTATAAGGGTTAGTAATGCAATACTCAGAGACCGAAAGGAGATGAGTGAAATTTACCCAAACTAAGGTCGAGAGATGGTTATGTGATACATATATTGCTAGATTTTGCATACAAGGAACCAATGTATTTTCACAACCATGAACAGTGTTAGGAGTTATGAAGTCAGGGGGAATATAATCCTAATATTTGTCTTATATTGATAACAAGCCTAATTAACCAACATTGTTACTATTACTATTAAATTCACAACACCTCCCCCCCATTTTACTTTCTGAAATTTCTAATTACACCAGCAAGCTCATGATAGATTCTGACCTATTCCTTTTGGGATCAACCGTAACTAGGTTGGGTTCTATATTTTACAAGGAACCACTTTATACTTTCTAGGAGGTGTGATTTGGGGGACACCAGGGTCCTTTGTTTGCTAAAGTAGCCATACCAGATATAATTACATCGGCAACTTTGCTAGATTTCAAAGTTGCACATCAAGATCTTAAGATTCATTTGAAATCGTATGAAGGAAAATAAAATATTCTACTATACTAATTAGATTATTCGAACTCAATGGCGACATTAGGATTTTAAAATGAGGTTGTTTTCACAAAATTGACTCATATGATCTATTTTTACAAATTTCTTAACCAAGAGTCAAAATGAGATCCAAACGTGATAAAATTAAACCAACCATGCTACCAATCTAAAATCAATATCTTGGATCTACTGTTAGATTCTCTTGTTCATTCGAGGCACAAAATAACAAATGTTGATCAAAGTCAACTATGAGCCCTTTTTAACCTCTAAAAACCGCAAACCAGAGACAATCATTTTAGATTGCATTGGTAAGCATACCAACCATCTCCACAACCCATAAATATCATATAAGGAAGGGTAAAATGGTTAAAATGTATAAAAAGAAAATATTTACAAATTCAAATCCTTATTGACGATTCCTAGGATGAATTTGCAATTCTAAAATATAAAATTTCACTATTGGAAATCTTGAATTCAATAAATATAGAATCTTTAGCTTTAAAACTTCATTAATCGAGATGGGCTAAGTATTATAGAACTATTTAAGTGTTAATTGACCTTGGATAATGATTTAGAATAAATAAGAATAAAATTAATGGGTTGAATTTCCAAATTAGTTAGTTGAAGAGTAATTGATATATTACTTTTATAATTTGATTTATAGATAATTAGGCTAATTGAGGCATGAAGTAAAAGAAAAACAACCTTAATGTGTCTTGTTTGTTCCAAGATCTTTTGTCGAGGTGGGTTATGTTTTAATGTGTAGTAGTCTAGAATTAGTTGCATGTAATAGTAGGATTTTATGTTAGATTTCTGTCTAAGCCTACGAGCATGAAGTTTGGATGGATATAACGACAATACTAGGGTTACTTGAATATTCTTGATATGCTAGATTTTGATGTAATTTTAGGTATGAATTAGTTGTCTTGTTATCATATGGTCTTGGATTGCTATGCCAAGATAGTTAATTTAGTTTGGGTGTGCTAAGTTAGACTAGAGGGTACTTTTAATTTATATCCTTGGAGGGTCATATCTTTTCTTTAGTCCCAATGGATAGTGGAGAAAGGTTGTTTGATGAACTTGGTATCTATGAATGATACTAGTGTTGATAGGCCTTTTTTGGAGTTAGTGAGGGTGGTTAGAAAGTTTATGGTTGCTTTTTCTGATTTACCACGTGGTCCTCTAAACTGAGACATTGATTTTTCTCTTGAGTTCGAGTTTGGCACTCAGAGCATTACAATTCCTCCTAATTGGATGTATTTTGTAGAATTGAAGGATAAGTTGTAGGATTTGTTGAGTAAGCGGTTTATTGGGCTTAGTAAATCACCTTAGGGTGCTCTCGTGTTATTTGCAAAGAAAAAGAAATGAATATATGCGTTTGTGTACCTACTGTCAGTAGTTAAATAAGATGAACATCAAGTATATGTGTCCTCTACTTCCATTTGATGACTTATTTAATCATCATTAGGAGGCTTTAGTGTTTTTGAAGATTGATTTGAGATCAAGTTATCATTACCTGAAGATCAGGGCCTTATATGTCCCTAAGACTGTTTTTTGGATGTGATATAGCAATTATGAGATCTTAGTGATGTTTTTTAGATTAATTAATGCCCCAATCATATTTATAGATTTGATGAATTGAGTGTTTCATCCTTATCTAGATTCATAAAGTTGTGGTCATTGATTATCATATCATGGTGAATTCCAAGAATAAGTTGTATCATGTGAAGCATTTAAGGGGTTTTCTTTAGAGTTTGAGGGATGAAATCTTGTAAGTCAAATTCACAAAGCATCAGTTTTGGTTGAGTTTGAAGTCTTTCTATGGGCATGTAGTGATCAAGGATGATATAATGGTTGATTCGACTAAGGTTGAGGCAGTTTAGGATTGGTTAATATTTACTTATCCTTCCAAGATTGATAGTGTAGTTGGGTTGGCTGGCTATTATAGATGGTTTGTCCATGGCTTCTATTCAATTAAAACTCCATTGACTTAATTAATGTAGAAAAATGTTACTTTTAAGTAGTGTGATGAGTATTAGTGGAGCTTTCTTAAGATCATAACATTATTGGCTTTAATGCCTATTTTGACCTTAACTATAAATGGTAAAGGTTTTATTTTGTATTGTGATAATTGAGGAGTAGGTCTTGGTGGTGTATTAATGTATAAAGGTAAGATGATATCCTATGCTTTGAGGCACTTAAAGAATAATAAAAAGAACTACCCTACTCATGACCAAGAGTTGTTGGTGATAGTGTTTATTTTAAAGTTAAAATGATATTACTTGTATAGAGTTCATTGCAAAGTGTTCACTAATCATTGCAACCTTCAGTACATTTTGAGCCAAAAAGATTTGAATTTGAAATAACACATGTGATTGGAGTTGTTGAAAGGCTATGATATGATAATCCTTTATCATCCAAGAAAGGCCAATATAGTGGCATATACCTTGAGTAGGAATACGGTGAGCATGGGTAGTCTTGTCTTATTGGTGCTCGAGAAGAGACCTTTGGATACGATGTTCATCGGTTGGCCAATAGTATTATGTGAATTAATATCTTTGAGTTGGGTAAAGTTTTTACATGTGTTGAGGCATGATAATTTTTATTAGAGAAGATTAAGGGTAAGGGTTCTAGGATGAGTGTTGTGTATTATTTATGATAAGGAGTTGACTAGCAAAACTATGAAAGTGATTTTTTATTCAGAGGGTGTTTTGAGGATCAAGGGTTGGATTTGTGCTCCTAGAGTGGGGGACTTGACTAGATTAATCATGACGAAGGCTTGTAGTTTAAGGAATTTTATTCATCGAGAGGAAGCTATAATGTATCAAGACCTAAAGCAACATCAATGGTGATCTGGACTGAACAAGAATATTGTAGAGTTCATGGTTAAGTGTTTTAATTATTAGCATGTGAAGTATGAGCATCGTTAACTAAGTGGTTTGACTCGAATAATGCGTATATCCAACTGGAAATGGGAGCGTATCGCTATATACTTCGTGGTTGGTTTGCCTCAGACTTTGTGTAAGTTTGATTCCATAAGGGTCATTTTGGATAGATTTACTAAATCAGCTCATTTTATTCTAGTAAAAGTGAACTACAATGCATAAAAATTAGTGAAAATCTACATCTGAGAGATAGTTAGGTTGGATAGTCGGCCCATTTCTATCATTTTAGGCATAGGTACTCAGTTTACTTTATATTTTTAGAGTTCTATACAAAGAGAATTGGGTACTCAAATGGAGATGAGTACAGAGTGGTGGCTAGTTAGAACATAATGTTCAGATTTAAAACATATGCTTCATGCTTATGTGGTGGATTGTGGTGATAATAGGACTATTGTTTCCTGTGGTAGAGTTTTCCTACAACAATAGCTATCATTCCAGCATTTAGATTATGCCATTCGAGACTTTGTATGGGGTGGTTTGATTTCTTTGAGATGAGGCCTTGGGTCATAAACTTGGTGAGAGATTTAATAGATACAGTGAGATAGATTAAGGACCGGCTCTGGGCTACCTAGGGTAGGTAAAAGAGTTGTATTACAAGGAGGGTTTGTGACTTGGTATCTGTAATTTATAAGCGAGTTTTGTTGAAGGTATCACCCATGAAGGATGTAATGATGATGGAAAGGAATGGAAAGCTTAACTTAAGGTTTATTGAACCTTTTGATATCATTCATCAAATTTAAAAAGTGGCCTATGAGTTGACTTTATCTCTGAGTATTTCAATCGTGCATCTATTTTTCTATGTCTTGATGTTAATAAATTATCATTACGATTATTCTTATTTGATTCAATAAGATTCAGTTAATTTGGATTAGAATCTAATATTTTAGTAGTAGCCTAAAGCTATTTTGGACAGGCGGACTAGGAAGTTGAAGTCCAAGAGTATTGATTTAGTAAAAGTCTAGTGAAAGCATTGTACAATTGAGGAGGATACATTGGAGATAGATTTAGTCATAAAGAATAGATATTCCCAACTTTGAGATAGTTCAGGTACCTTTCTTGTTCTTATGTTTGAGGACGAACGTGTATTATAGTGGTGGATGATGTAATAACCCTTATAGTGATATCTAGATTTTTTGTTATTTTGACTATTTTACCCTTCCCATAGTTGTTTCACGTTATTTGTGAGTTATGGGAGCGGGTGATATGGTTATTGAGGTGCTTGATCTATTTTTTTCAAGTTTTAAATTTTGGAAGCTTTTGAATTTGATAGAGTTGACTTTGATCAACAGTTAGCGTTTGATACATCATATGAGAATTCTGTCAGTTTTCTTACTAGAATGTTATTTTTTGGGTTAGCACTGCAGCTTGGTCAGGTAATGAGGCTTTCAATGTGATTTAAGCATTTAGATGAGATATTAAAAATTTTGGCCTATGGTTGTCTTTCGTTAACATTCAATGACAACAACCTCTACTGGAAATTTGATGGTTCCATTGATTTTGGATCATCAAAATTAGCCTAGTAGCATAGTTAGTTTATTTGTTCAGGGTCCCAAATAATTTTCAGGGTTCGATTATGAGTTTGTGAAATTATTGTTACAACTGTTGAATTGATGGTACTGGTGCAGTCGCTTCTGCAGTGGTTTGTTCACTCCAATTGGAACTATACCATCGATGAATTTTTTACATTAGTGGAGTTATACATCTTGGATCTTGGTTTCTATTGAAATATTTTATCCATACTGTCAAAGCCGCTTATGTGATATTTTATCATTCTTCAGTCTCGCGATTGTGGGTGAAGGCTTGCTTATGCAAAGGCCCATGAGGTAAGTGTCCTTTGCTTTTGTGAAGTTTTATATGCTTTGGTAGAGCTGCATAAGCAGACATTTCTCTACCAAAGAGACAATGCTGTCACCTTAACAATAACTTCATTCTTTTTTCAATTTATTCATCACTACGTCAAAATTAGAGCTTGGGGACTCCATTTTGGGAGATTCCAAGTTATTTTTGAGATTTCAATGATGGATTAGTTCCTAAACCAATATGTTATCTTTCCGCAGTATTAGTACATGATATTCTCATTTTAATTATGCTTTGTCAACTTGAAATTTTTGAGTTTTCTTAATAATGTTTAAGAATGATATTTTGATATTTCAAGTTTGGGTTTAACCTTGTTTTATATGAAATTTCATGTTTGAACTTCTATAGTTACGGGTAATTGATTTCAAATAAAATTTCAATTTTATACTTGGGTTCTCAGATTAACTTTTAGGTTGACTTTTTATACCAGAACCTCAGTAATATGGGTATGGTTGGATGCATGTGTATAATTCTATCATATTTTTTATATATTGATATTTTGAGATTGCTAAAAAAGGGAAATACACACTTGCAGTTCAACTGCAAGGTAGGTTATGACTTAACTTCCTTCTAAGTTTGCTTGAGTAGGAACTTATCATGTAAAACATGTTGTGAGATGGTGTCTCAGTAATTATCTAACTAATTGAGTTTATTTCTTGTTATTCTGATGCTCGAATTGGGGCCTATACTAAGTTAGTGATATGAATATTGTGCATCTAATTACAAAATGAAATGGTTTATTATTGTTATGTAAAGGGGTCCTTGTATTGACAATTTGTTTGGAAGATTGAATCTTATGTTTAATTTTGGAGTTGTTCCACACATTATTGATGCATATTAGAGTCTATGTTTATCATGATTATGCATTTCCCACTTGTCTTATGAACTATTGAACTTGTACTATTAAAACTGATAAAGAGAATGGATAATATCTTCACTTATCTGATCGGATGTAGGATTTCAGGTATTGATACATGAATTTTTTCTTATGCTGTACTTTACAGGATTTGTGACATAATTATATAATTATATTGTTGATTTTCATTTGATGGAGGATTCTGGGTGGGGTAATATACTTGGTGATTTCCCTATAGGTCTCACCTATGCAGCGATAAATGTTGGGGGTAGAGGCATACTGGTAGGCATGGGCATTTCATATCATCCTACATCACTGCATTTGAATTGTTTATTATGATATTGGTTGAAATGAAGATGAACAGTAATATTTATTGTTACTTAACTCTTAAAACTTTTCTGCATGCAAGATTATTTTAGTATTCTTTACCTGATATAGTTTTTCTTGAGTGTGATCGACCTATGATATCTAAAAAGTATAAGTGGATTGTACTCATTTCTACTTTGTGCATCTTTTCGATAAAGATCCTAGTTCAAGTGTTTCCTATGGTGTGTGATCATGTTGGTTGGTTATAGTTTGAATTTGTTTTGAGCTTTTTCCATTAGGAGTCGACTTTGGCTTCCTCTATGTATTTATGTCTTTATTTGACCTATCACAAACAACTATGCATTTATCAATTAGGACATTTATGTACTTATAATCGCTCGCGTTTAGTGGTTTTAAAGATTGTTTGGATTCATGAATGGTTTTCAGCTACTTATTTGAATCTAGGATTTACTATTTCTATTTTCGTATCTTCTTTGATGAGTTGGGTTAGGACGACCTACCATTGATAGGTGGGGTAGCTGTGATCACATCTCATAGCTTTTAAGATTGTAACAACACGGTAAAGGTGGTGATTATGTGTCTTGATCGATACTCAAGTCCTAAGTCATGTGTCAAGATTGGGAGTCATGTTTGAGAATAAAAGTTGGGGTAAGAAGTCAGGTCCTATATCGGGATTTAAGATTGAAATTAAGAATGGGGCCCCGAGTCAAGAGTCGGGGTCAAGATCGAGATCGAGAGTTGGTTCTTAAGTCTGAATTTAAGTTGCACAGAATCTAGAGTCAAGTCCCAGTTCGTGGTTAGATTTTGAGTCCCAAACTATTGTGAAAAGTTAATTCACAGTTTAAGGTCGGGTATAAAATTAGGGAGTTTGGTCTCAGGTTGGTCGCTGGTTCTTCAACTGGCATTGGAAATTGGTTCATGGGTCATGCTGACAATCTGATCGGGTTCGAGATGTCATTAGTATTTATCTAGAATATACTTAAAAAATGCTCTTCGGGTAATATTTACTTCCTACAAACCAAATGTCAAAAACTAAATAAGAAAACCACAAATTTTTCAAGAAAATAAATTCTACAAAAATATATTTTGTATGAAATCATTTTACCTTTATGTCAAACACACCCATAAATTCTTTCTCTTTTGCATGGTCTAAGATTAGCCATTAGACGAAGCATTGCATCCTTCAAGGTATACTTGGGCTATTGTGAAGCTATAAATTTTCTACAAAAATAATATCATATTCATGCTGATAAATTCATGAAAGTAAGGAGTTGCTCCATTAGCTGGAATGCCCATCATACATAACTTTAGATGGTAGAACCATATCATAGCCTTGATAGCTAAAGAAGGCTGAAGATTACATGATGATATTTCCACAAACTAAATAATTTCACCCTTGTTTAATTTGAAGACATCAGAAGCAGACAAAGATTAGAAATCCTTTGATGCAACTTTTCAAGTTTGTTAACTTTTATTTTTTGCAACCAATGGAATATTTCTCTACATATTATAAAATAATTTGAATAACTAGCATGTCTACTAAAATACTTCTAAGTGAATGGCTCAACTATTTTATTTGCCAAAGATAATCATTATTGACCGATGCTTGTTGACTTTGGTTTATCGTGTTCATTTTTGCGACTTGATTTTTTTTTCGATTCAGTTAAAATAAAAAAATTCCACCCTTTTAATTGCTACTTTCTTTTCTTTTCTAACAATCAAATAAAATTTTATAGTTTTTTTAATTTTTTTCCTATTAAGGTAGAGATAGTTAGGATAGAAAAAAGTCAATGCACTAGTCCACACCTATATTTTAATATATCTTTGTGTGTAATATCATAATCATATTATATCATAACTATTCCAAATGTGACAAGCTACTAAGTTGAAAGTTGGCTTACGAAAATGCCTCTATAAAATCATAACATTATGGACAAAAATGTAAAATATCAATTAATTATTATGAATAATGCTATTATTTTATAAAATATTAAAATTTTAAAAGAAATTATTTCTTTTAAATCTCTTAATGATCTTATTATGCTAATGTACTAAATGACTTCAACACTACATCCTCTTTGTCATTATTCCCCCAAAACTTTACTCATTAAATAATGGAATTAAGGATCATTTTTCGCGCTAATTTTATTTTGAAAAAATTGTTCATGGAATTAATAACCTTTGAACCATTATTTATTATAATTTATTGTTTTATATTTTTTATACAGATTTAAATTTAAAAACATATCTCTTAAATATGTATTCGTATTTGTAAGTGTAAGATATGCTTTTGATTTTCATCACATCACAATTTTCAATCTTTATCTATATAGTATAATAATAATATATTTATTTTGTTATCTTATACTGTTAGATAAATAGGAAGCAACATTCTATACTAGCACATACGCAAGTGTACATGGTCTAACAAGCTATATAGTAGATCTAAAAGAGATGGATATCGAACCCACAGAGACTACTTGTTTAGCAGTTCACCAAACTAAGTAGTTAATAATATTTCAAGAAGGTGTTGAAGTGTATCAAGACGAGTTATAAGATCTAAGCGAACTATTGGTATGTAAAAAATTAATAAAATGTGAAAATCACAAATTAAGCAAGTTTGTAATCACTATTAAGAGGGAATTCTAGGGTCAAGGCACTCTAGGCAAATCGTTATCCTTTTGGTTGGTTGTGATGTTTGTTAAGTTGTTGATTCACAGGATTAATAATATGATTATGGTCTTTTGAACCTCTAACCATCTACCTAAAAGGATATCTTAACTACATCACTGAGTGGGATGCAATAATCCATTTTAAATGCATTACACTATCTTCCTATAGTTGAAACAAATCAGGTGTTCTAAGTTTATTCCTATCCTAGATGCAAATTAAATCTTTTATTAATATAGATGACAACTTATTCCTTAAACTCCTCAGTCTACCTAATGATTCTCCTTCTAGATTTAGAAGAGGATTATAGATATATATCAATGGAGGACAAGCATCAATATTAAAATTAAGAAATTAAGAACAACTCATACGATGAACCAACTTTTAACCATCTAAAGGATCCAAAATACAATCACGTGTTTGGCCTCAACCCAAGAACAAAGGAAACTATCCACTCATGTTCATAATTAACATCACAGATTTCAAAGTGTTTATACTAAAATAAAAATAGAATAGTTGAGTGGCAAAAATAACTGTAATTATAAGACCTTGTATGTTTTTCTCCTTGCTTTGACATAGATAATAATGTCCCAAAACAATACAAGTGTCCTATTTATAATTGGGAATAATTTAACTCGCAACACACTCGAGCGTGAAACACCTTTATTGCATAGAACCTTTGGAACTCCCTAAATGTGAACACTTACTAGAAATCATATTTCACTTTTTGGCCTTCAACGTGCCACGCCCTTATCATGGAGCACCTTAGGTGTAGCACACTCCAATGTAAACATCAACATTCTTGATCCTTGTGAATTCTTCACATTTTATTTCATGTCCCATGCTATGTAAATTTCACTCTCTTTAAGTGATGCGACCTGACCCTAGGCCTTATCGTAATGGGCATCTCAAGTCCGACCGAGACCATAGACCACCCCCGTTACCCAACCTAACCTTCAACTATCTTTCCTGAATTGATTGAATTCTGAACAAATAACAAGATAACATTACTATTTATGTCAAGACTCTGGGATAGGATCACAATCGTGACTGACCCAACTGAGCCTAACCATCCCATACCAACCGTCCAAACATACCAAACCAAACCAATACCAAAATAAGGTCCATAAAATAGACCATGACCAAATAAGTTTCCAAAACATAATATGATTTAATCCTAAAATTAAATATGATGGAACAACCAACAATACCGTATAAGGGTATAATAACCAACATCAATACCAATGCCAAGGCTAACGCCCAGATTGATCCTGCCCATTCCAACTAATAGCAGTTCCACCAAGCCCCTAACCAAAAGAGTAATAAAATCCGGTTGAGACATGCCCCCAAATATAGCCAAAACCAATATCCATAAATAAATTAAAATGTCTAAAAATATCCATAATATGAAATGAAGCCTTATGGAATGATAGAATTTCGCCACTTTAATCCAAATGTTGTCCCCAAGTCAATCACTATGTAGAAGGAGTAGAACAGATGATTCTTGCATAGCGCGGGTATAAGGCCGCTAGAAGACGGGTTAGCGCGTGAATGCTATCATGATCTAAGTATAAGGATAAAATAATGTCATTTATAAAAGTCAAGTAAAATCATCCATATGCATACAAACATACATATATATAACTATGCAGGGAAAGGGGATAGGGTTTAGAATGCCATTAAAACCTTTACCTAGGTTGTGTAGCTTTGCAGTCCTAAACCACCCATGGGCTATATGGGTTTAGCTCCCCCTGCTGAAAGGGCCCCAGTAAATATAGTTGTATGACCAGAGAAGATACCCTGGGATGACTAGTACATCCCCCAAAATAAAGTATGACATCATGCATACGACCACCAAGACCAAACCTCATATCGAAAAATATGAGTTTACAATTTCGGTCCCCCCGGGATGTCCACCTTGTATGGCTCTTCTACACATCTCACCATTAATGCCTAATTAAAACCATTTTCAAAATAGCCAAACCGTTATCCATTTATTAACCAAGTCCACTGATATTGGTATCGTCATACCAACCCTTAATTGCAAGTTTCATCCATGGACAACCATTTATAGGTTTAAGGGGATTTCAAGTGCCCTTTCTAATTACCATATTAAAACTCTTGGGGATTTTCATGTATCCCGCAAGCATAACAATTTATCCATTTACTTTTTTCAAGCCATTTAAACCATGCATAATTCCTTTACCAAGTTTTAAAACAAGAAAGATTTTCATTAAAGTACTCAATGCAATGAAAACATCATTATAGGAATTTTATCAAACACATTGAGGGCATAATATAACGAAAACCAAATCCAATTACCAGTAAACCATTCCCATGAAATCCATTTACCTAAATCACTATTAATGAATGAAAATCATAAATTAAAACCATTGAAAACCATAACCAACCATTTAATATCAAAACCCCCAATTCATATTTGAAAACCAAAATCATACAATCACAAAACCATGAAAACATTATGTAAAACCATGTCCTTAATTAGATGATGATGGAAAGAAATCACCAAGACAAGCCCCAAATTGATCCTCTAGTTGAAACCCTAACTTTCTTGCCCAAAAAGCTCTTTAAAGAATTTTAGAGTGTTTAGGAAGACTTTCTAATTGTTAATAAATAGAATATTAGCGCAAACAACCTTCCAAGTGCCATATAAGTCGTGGAACCTTATTAGGATAAATGGGGAAATGTCTATATTTTCCTCACTTAAATCCCCCAAAATCCCATTACAAGGATACGACTGACCCTCACGAGTCGTATCCTCCCTATACGAGTGGTACCCACCACCTATAACCTAGTCTCAACCCTTAGAACCAACACTTTCCAGTGTATGACTTATCCAAACCAAGTCGTATCGAAAGCATATGATCCATGCCCTTCATCTGTACCTATAATAGAATCAAATACCAGGAGGATTGATTACTGGCCACCATACAAATCCTGGGTATGACTCGTACCCTGGCTTACGGCTCTAGGTGAGCTACTCGTATTCAGATCCAACCTAATTTACCAAAACTAAGATAAGTTAAGGAACTAAATGACTCATACCCACCAATACAACTCATACCCCTAAGTCGTATCAATTCTAGTAACCAAAATACATCCCACTAACCAACACTGGTCAGTATATGACTGACCTATACCATCTGTACCCAAGTATATAGCTCGTACCCTTGAGTCATATTGGGTTCAGAGATAAAACTTCCAGGAATTTTTTTAATCTCCCTTACAAGGAACATTCGTCCTCGAATGACAGATAAGGTAGCACAAATAGTACTTATACCCCTTAGATGTCTCTACTCTTACCTTAAATAATGATGCAAGGAAATCAAGTAAAGTTATTTGATTTATCAAATTATACATAAAGAAAACATACCTTCTGGGTGAATATCCGAAGCTAAGAACAAATGCGGATACTTAGACTTCATGTCCTCCTCCGTTTCCTATGTAGACTCCTCCACCTTATGGTTTTACCATAGAATCTTAACTGAAGCCACATCCTTGGTCCGTAACCGATGAACCTGCAATCTTATATCTCCACCGAAACCTCTTTATAAGTCAAAAAATCTGAGATACCCAATCTATCCAAAGGAACAACCAAAGAAGGATCACCAAGACACTTTCTCAACATGGAAACATGGAATACCGAATGAATAGAGTTCATACTAGAAGGAAAATCTAATTCATAAGAAATATTACCAACCCTCCATAAAATCCCGTAAGGACCAATATACCGGTGACTGAGCTTCCCCTTTTTTGATAAACCGCATTACTCCCTTCATGGGAGATACCTTGAGGAACACCTTATACTCAATCTCAAACTCCAAGTCTCTATGCCTAACATTCGCATAGGACTTTAGGTGACTTTCAGAAGCCTTAAGCCTATCCCGAATCACCTTAACCTTTTCTATAGATTGATGGACCAAATTCAGACCGAACCTATCCATCTCAAAAAGCTCAAATTAACCAATAGGAGATCTTCACCTCTTACCATACAATGACTCAAAAGGAGCCATACCAATATTGGAATAATAGCTAATATCATAAGCAAACTCCACCAAAGATAGATGCTCAATCCAATTTTCACCATAATCAATCACACAAGCCCGAAGCATGTCTTCCAATGTCTGAATATTTCATGCCACATATCCTATAGGGGCGTACAATCACTAGTAGTCGTGAAGGCCCAAGAGAACTAATCCATAACCTTGTACTTCTCATGCATGTAACTGTGACAACCAAAGGTTCTGACAAATATGATATAATGCATAGATAAGAAGAACTACGTAGGCAAGCACAAAACTATGCATACAAGACTTGGCCTTTGGGGACTCAACAACTAAAAGAAAAGACACTGCCATGTTTAACTTTACATTAGTCTATAAAGCCTCTAAACGATATATAGATATAGTTAGGGTCGGGACAAACCCCCTCCCTACTCTTGACTATAGCATAATATGAAAATATATGGAATAGACTCTAAAAGCTCCGAATCAACCTGGAGCACACCAATTGTCACTAAATAGCATGTGCTCTTACTAGCTAGGTGTATTAGCTGAAACACCTGTGCCTGCAGCATTAAATACAGGTCCTTCATGAGGGATGTCAGTATGAAAATATGTACTAAATATATAAGGTTGAAGGTAATAATACATGATACATGACCTCAACAGAAATCAGATACAAGTGTATAAGTAGTACTAGTAGACCACCTTTATTATACTTGTGGGACTATGTACATTACATTCTTTTATTTACTTTTACCTTTCATACATAAAATCTTTGTAAGCAATATAATGTAAATGACCTTCTAATTAGTGGTAAATAGATAATCGGGATCGGCCTATGCTAGGCTTACACCCCTGAGCTACCACCCACATATGAATATTGGGATCGGTCTATGCTAGGATTTTTCCCCTGAGCTGTCACCAACATATAAAGGTATCGAGATAGTCCTTTGTTGGATTATTCCCCTAAGCTGCCACTCATTTTATTGATTGCATTACTTAGTTTATTTAACCTTTAAGATTGTTAATTTAGTGGTCATAACATTATGGTACCTCAAAATAATAATCTACCAATAAGATACATGTAAATCGGCACTTAATGCAACAACAAAGAGGTAGGGAGCTGTCGACACACAAATGAAGTGTTTAGGAGCTAAAAATAACTCATGGGTCTTATTTGAGTAAACGGAGAACTCCTGAAATTTTCTAGTTAAAATAGACGTGCTAGTTTAATAATAAGCATGTATTGATATATTTTAACACGTTAGAGAGTGGGAACAAGGTCATTGGCTAATGGGATTTAATACGCTTCAATTATGTATCACTTTTTATAGGATAACCTTGGAAGCTTACATGATGGAACAAATGTCTGATTTTATGCCAAAGAGTACAAAATAGAGTATGCCTTACATACCTGGTTATACAACTTCGATACTTACCCAACTTGACTTCCTACCTAATAGATTACTTATCTATAATAGAATATATGGTAAACCAGTATTAGCAACCAACCAACATATTTGGGCTACTTAACTTCACCCAAATAGTAACCGGGTAATAAGCCTTTAATCTATCAATCAAGGGTGTTATTTTAACCCTTTTCTCCTCCAATTACACCCACGTACCATACATGTTCTTATAAGATTCACCGAAACCACCTTAGCTTCGTTACACTCTTTAAATAATACCTAAAATAGATTGGGCAGTAAACATATGTAAATAATTAGTTCAGTGGTGTACCGCCATACCTTTTTCCTATATTTCAATTTGAACTAGTCATACCTTTCTCCAACATTAACTTGACAGCCCATAAAATATACATACACAACAGTTCATAAAATATCCCCAAATCCCTTTTATTATAGCAATTAATTATTGAGCTCATCATCATTTGAGTTTTCAATAACAATAGATTCATAATTCTCTCTCAAATTCATATATAAGGAGAACAAAATAGGATAGTCACTTACCTTAATTCAATAACTTATGCTTTAAATTAAAATCCTCAAGAACTTCAAGGAGAAAAGAGATCTCTTAATAACAAAGAAAAGAAGTTAGAAAGTAGCTTGTTTTATATTCTTCCATGAATTAATAATTAACCACTTCTAGCATGGTTCCTAATCTTCCATGAGATAATTAAGATAAACCATAAGTGTTTGAACTTACCTTCGCTTGCAAAGGTTGGGGTTTCTCCAAGAACCCTAAAGGAAATATAGGGCAGCTCCTAGTTGCTTCAAAGAAAGTAGAGAGAATTTGTGAAGTATCACCTTTATTTGTGACTTAAGAATAAGGGAAAATAACCAGCAACTTAGTCTATAAAGGACCTATTTTTTTCCATTAACTTACCTACATTTTGGACCTCAAATTTGGTCAATTGGTCCAAGTAGGTGATGCACCTACTTAAGGGTTCAAGCTGCTCAAAATTTCAAAGTATGTGATGCACCTATTTACTTAATTCTTAGTTGGGTTCAATTGGGCCTTGGTAGATTTGAGCATTGGGCATTTTCTCCATTTTCCTTCTTCTTTTCATTAATTTAGGTCCAAATAAGTATACTAATAAAGACCCAAATCTGATCTATGGACTTGGTCCATTAACGTGGCTCATATAACCCAAGTAGGTGACTCACGTACTAGCCTAATTAAGTCAAGCAAGCACCTTCACAATTTACTACATTTTTAGTTCTTAATCACTTTAATCTAATTTAAAACTTCTATACACATGGTCACTATAAACTTTTGATTCAAATACTAGCTTACGATCCCAAGTTTAGATAGTTATGTCGACGTTAGCTTGGTTACCTCACATTAAAACTTACAAGAAGCATCTATAATTCCATCTACACCATTAATACTCGCATAACAAATTTCATCTTTTACTATACCAAAAGGCTATACCAAGTTCCATATAATTATAACAAGTACAAGAAAAATATGGGATGTTACATCTTCTCCCCCCCCCCCCCCCCCATGAAATATTGTTTCTCGAATGTTAGCATAATTGTCCAACAAAACTAGTTCAAGCCGAAGTTTAATACTCATGCTAACACGTAGTACCTATAAATTACACTTGTTATTTCCTCAATTCAGCATCTTGAACTTTATCTTCATATTTGAATGAATGGGGGTACTTAGATTTTATTGCTTCTTCAATTTTCCATGTTAACTCTTCTACTTTTTTGATTTCTCCAAAGCACATTTACAGAAGCTATTTATTTATTCCTTAACTTCTTAATTTGTCGATCTAGGATAGCAATAGGTATTTCTTCATAAGTGAGATCTTTCGTAACTTGTCCATCTTCAGTAGAAGTAATATGTGATGGATCTCTGATGAACTTTCAAAGCCTTGAGACGTGGAACACTAGATCGACTACTGAAAGCTCTTAGGTAGGTTTAACTCATAAGAGACTTGGACAAACCTTCGAGTAATATTATATGGGCCTATATAAAATGGACTTAGTTTTCCTTTCTTACCAAATATCATAACCCTCTTCATTGGTGACACCTTCAAGAATACCCAATCACCTATAGTAAACTCTAGCCTCCTTCTTCTAATATTTGCATATGACTTGTGTTCACTTTGGGCTGTTTCTAGCTACTGTTGAATTACTTTAACCTTTTCCATATCTTTATGAACAAGATCTATCCCAAACAAGGTATTTTTACCCACTTCAAACCATCCAATTGGCAATCTACATTTTCTTCCATACAAAGATTTATATGGTGCCATTTTAATGCTTGAATGATAGCTATTATTGTAGGCGAACTCGATGAGAGATAAATGATCATCCCAAATACCTTTAAAGTCCAATACACAAGCTCATAGAATATCTTCATGTGTTTGAATGGTACATTCCGCTTGTCCATCTGTTTGAGGTTGAAAAGTTGTACTTAAATTGACTTGTGTTCTCAAATTTCTTTGAAAAGACTTCCAAAAATTTGTAGTAAATTGAGCTCCCCTATTTGATATAATAGGGATTTGACCTCTGTGTAATAGAACTATCTCTTTGGTATAAAATTTTGCATACTCTTCAACTATGTAAGTGGTCTGAACCGGCAGGAAGTGTGCTGATTTGGTAAGCCTATCAACTATTACCCACATGGAATCAAACTTTTAATATGTACGAGGAAAACTAGTGAAAAAATCCATGTTGATCATGTACCACTTCTATATTAGAAGATATATACGTTGCATATAACCCCTGGGCTTTTGGTGCTCTACTTTAACTCTTTGAAAATTTGGACATTCGGCTAAAAATTCTGCAATGTTCTTCTTCATGTTGCCCCACTAATTTATTTGTTTCAAATTATCATACATTAAAGTTGATCTCGGATGGATGGAATACCTTGAATGTTTTCCCTCTGTCATGATCCTCTTTCTAAGCCTATCTACATTCGACACACACAATCTATTTTAGCACTGAAGTAATCCCTCTTACTTAAGCTCAAATACCTTTGTCATACCATATTGTACATTCTCCTTAAGTTGTAATAGTATGGGATCTGCATATTGCTTCTCTTTCACTTTAGCTACTAACGAAGATTCTGCTGTATTATACACAATAAGCCCTTCATCTAGAATTTCAAGAAGGCGAACCCCCAAATTGGCTAGTTGGTACAGATCTTTAGTCATCCCTTATCTTTCTATAGATGGTGCCGTAGTATTCCGATTTAACGCATCTGCTACCACAATTGCTTTCCCTAGATGATACAAGATATCAACATCATAGTCTTTTAATAGTTCAAGCCCCCTTCTCTACCTCAAGTTTAGATCCTTTTGGATAAAGATTTATTGTAAACTCTTATGGTCAGTATATATGTCAACATGAATCCCATAAATAGTGATGCCATATCTTTAAGGCAAATATAACCATTGTTAGCTCTAGATCATGTGTTAGATAATTTTATCATGTGGCCGCAATTGTCTTGAGGCATATGCTATCACTATACCATGTTGCACCAACACACATCCTAAACCAATTCTTAAAGCATCACAATACACTGCATACCCTTATGTGCCTTCTGGAAGTACCAATAAAGGTGTAGAAGTCAACTTATTCTTTAGATCTTGGAAACTCTTTTCACATGCATCATTCCATTAAAACTTGGACGCTTTATGTTTTAGCTTTGTTAAAGGAGCATAAATTGAAGAAAACCCTTCAACAAACCTCCTATAATAACCTGCGAACCCAAGGAAACTATGAAACTCCATAAGCGTTATAGGTCTTGGCCAATTCTTCACAATTTCTATCTTTTGAGTATCAACCTTTATTCCTTCATCAGATATAACATGACCCAAGAATGACACAGATTTTAACCAAAACTTACATTTAGAGAACTTTGCATATAGCTTACGATCACGAAGAATCTGTAACACTTGTCCTAAGTGAATGGCATGGTTCTCATTTGATCTCAAATAAACCAGAATATCATCTATAAAAACTATCACAAATACATCCAAGAATGACTTGAACACCCAATTCATCAAATCCATAAAAGCTGCAGGTGCATTAGTTAGCCCAAAGGACATGACTAGGAACTAGTAATGATCGTACCGTGTTCGAAAAGTTATCTTCGATATGTCCTTCTCTTTGACCCTCATTTGGTGGGAACCAGACCTAAAATCAATCTTTGAAAAACACTTGGAGCCTTGCAACTGAGCAAATAATTCATTAATTCTCGGAAGGGGATATTCGTTCTTAATAGTCACCTTATTCAGTTGTAGATAGTCAATACACATTCTCAATGAGCCATCTTTCTTACACATAAGTAACACTGGTTCCCCCCAAGGGGACATAATAGGCCTTATGAATCCTTTTTCTATCAAGTCTTTTAATTTCTCTTTTAACACTCGTAATTCTATCGGGGCTATTCTATATGGAGGAATTGAGATTCGTTGAGTACCCAGGATCAAATCAATACCAAACTCCACTTCTAGTTCTCGTGGAAAAACTTGAAGATCATCAGGAAATACATTAGAAAATTCATTTTCCACTAGAATAGTTTAAAGAGTTGGTAGCTCCGCATTTGTATCCTTCACTCTAACTAGATGATATATGCAACCCTTGGAAATCATCCTTTTCTCCTTAAAATAAGAAATAAATTTACCTCTTGGTGCACCAATGTTACCCCTCCATTCAAGGGTTGCCTCTTTTAGAAAATGGAAATACACCCTCTTAGTTTGGCAATCTACTGTGGCATAACAAGAAGCCAACCAATCCATACCCATTATAGTATTAAAATCTACCATTTCTAACTCAACCAGGTCAGCCACTGTATTGCGACCACAAATAGTTTTTATACAATTTTTATACACTCTCCTAGCTATAATAGATTCACCAATCGGTGTAGAAACTTCAAATGTCCTAAGTAGTAATTCTGGTGTTCTTTTGAACTTTTTAGCAACCAATAGAGTGACATATGATAATGTAGAACCTAGATCAATTAATGAATATGAATTATATGAACATATGGACAATGTACTTGTAACCGCATCTGAAGAAGCCTTTAAATTTTGTCGATCCGCTAAAGCATATGTACAGTTCTAAAATCCACTAGAGCTAGCTGCTCCTTTAGCACCTCTACCATGACCCATACATTATGCATCCCTACCTAAAGAAGGCATCGATGATAATGATGCAACGATTGATCCAGTAGGTCATGCCATACCACCCATGCTTTTTTGAAGGCATTCTCTCATCATATGCCTCGACATACCACACAAAAGCAAACATTTGTCCCAAACCAACATGCACCCAAATAAAGTTTTCTACATTGTTTACATGGTTTCCAAGGAGTTCTTAATTGGATCATACTCCCTTGATTTTGATACACCGCTGCTCGTGAACTCTGACTCACACTTCTCTGCCCAAACTGATTGCTTTTGGACCTTTAAAACTGTGGTGGAGCTCTAGCTGTAGGATAAGGAGATAATGGCCTAAGTGGTCTATTAGAAAAATGAGGCCTAAACTCACCCTGAGATGCCACAAACTGCCCCATAGATCTGTCCCTCTTGGAAATCCCTTTTTCTAATTCTTGTGTTCTTCTTCTTTGTCTCTAATCCTTCATTTTTTGTGTAAAATCTTTATCCTTGCTATGTCTATGTCTTTATTCAAAGAAGCAACAGTACAATCTCTAAGAAGATATGGATCCAATATATCCACATATTGATAAACCCTATCATCCATGATAGCTACTATATTAGGAACATATCTAGCCACAGAGATAAATCCTAGGTTATACTCCCTTACACTCATATTTTCTTGGCGAATATTTAAGAATTGATCTGCACGGGCCTATCGAATATCAAATGGAAGGTAATGATCAAGAAATGCCTCTTTGAACTCTTTCCAAGTAGCTGAAGGTGCATTAATTCCCCTACATCATTTCCAATCATCATACCAAAATATAGCGTCCCCTTTAAATCTATATGCTACTAGCTCAACTGTCTCCTTACCCGATTTATTCATAACATCTAGAGCCCTTTGGATTTGATCAATAAAGTCAAGTGGGTCTTTATTAATATCTGATCCGGTGAATATGGGAGGATCCAATTTAAGAAAATCCTATGCTCGTAGGCTACCTGCCCTATCTGCACCACTAGAATCTATGGTAGGAATGGCTTGTCCAGCAACTATAGGAGACAACAATTGCACTACATTCCTTAGATATTGGTTAGTAGTATTAATAGGTGCTTCTGAGGATGTTGTTCTTCCCCTTCTTAGCTCTTCTGGAGATAGAGGAGTAGAAGAGGTTTGTGATCCAAACTCAGCTTGACCCTCACTTTGATTAGCTTGTCTAGGTGATGACTTGTTGGTCCTTTCTCCAGTAGCCATGTCTACTAGCTTACCGGTATTCTTACTCCTTCTTATAATAGGCATCCTTATGATAATTGAAAAAATAGATTTAATGGTTAAATATGACTCTACCTACGACTTGGGCTCTATTGCACGATCTAAGACGTGAAGAAAAGGAGACAACGCCTAAATGTTCCATAGCCTCTTATTTATAGATGTGATTCAAAACATACCCATTAGCAAGACTCTACATAGATACATCTTTGTAGACTCCCTAGGAAGACCTGCTATGACACCACTTTTGGCACGCCTCAAATCCTGTTGGAGCGGACAGCCACCCATTGTCGAGAAGGTCTGGGAGAACAAATCCATAACCTTATGCTTCTCATTTCTATAACTATGACAAACAAAGGTTCTAAAAAATATGATATAATGCATTGATGATAAAAACTACGTAGGCAAGCACAAAACTATATATACAAGACTTTGCCATTAGGGCTAAAACATCTAAAAGACAAGACACTGCTATGTCTAACTTAGCATTAGTCTACAAAGCCTCTAAAAGAGATATAGACATAGTTAGGGTTGGGGCAAACCCCTGCCCTACTCTTGACTATAGCACAATATGAAAATATATGGAACAGACTTAGAAAGTGCCAAATCCACCTGAAGCTCACCAATAGTCACTGAATAGTCTGTGCTCCTACAAGCAAGGTGTATTAGCTGAAGCACCTGTGCCTGCAGCATGAAATACAGGTCTCCCATGAGGGATGTCAGTACGAAAATATGTACTGAATATGTAAGGCTGAAGGTAACAACATATGATACAAAAGCTCAACAAAAATCAGATATAGGTTTGTAAGTAGTACTAGTAGACCACCTTTATTATTCTTGTGGAACTATTACATTATATTTTTTTATTCACCTTTACCTTTCTTAATTCAAAATCATTGAGAGCCCTATAATGCAAATGACCAGCTGATCAGTGGTAAATAGATAATCAGGATCGACTCATACTAGGCTTAACGCCCCTGAGCTGCCACCCACATACAAATATTAGGATCGGCCTATGCAAGGCTTTTGCCTCTAAGTTTCCACCCACATATAAAGGTATCGAGATTGGACCATTCTAGGCTTATTCCCCTGAGCTTCCACTCGTTTTAAAGATTGCATTACTTAGCTTATTTAACCTTTGAGATTGTTACTTTGGTGGTCATAAAATTATGGTATCTGGAAACAATAATCTACCAATAAGAGACATTTAAATGGGTACTTAATGCAACAACAAAGAGGTAGGGAGCTGTTGGAACATAAATGAAGAGTTTAGGAGCTGAAAATAATACATGGGTCTTATTTGAGTAAATGGAGAATTCCTAAAATTTTCTAGAGAAAATAGATGTGCAGTTTTAATAATAAGCATGTATTGAGGTGTTTTAACACGTTAGAGTGTGGGAATAAGGTCATTGGCTACATAAGATATAATATGCTGCCATTATGTATCACTTGTTAAAGGATAACCTTGAAGCTTACTTGATGGAACAAATGTCCGATTTCATGCCGAAGAGTGCAAAATGGAGTATGCCTTACATATCTGGTTATACAACTCTGTTACTAACCCGACTTGACTTCCCACCTGGTAGATTACTTATCTATAATAGAATATATGTTAAACTAGTATTAGAAACCAACCAACATATTTGGGCTACTTAAACTCACCAAAATAATAATCGGGCAATAAGCCCTTAATCTATCAATCAAGGGTGTTATTTTAACCCTTTTCTCCTCCAATTACACCCACATACCATACATTTTCTTATAAGATTCACTGAAACCACCTCAGCTTCATTACACCCTTCAAATAATACCCAAAATAGATTAGGGAGTAAATATATGCAAATAATTAGTTCAATGGTGTACTGCCACACCTTTTTCCTCTATTCAAATTTAAACTAGTCACATATTTCTCAAACATCAACTTGGCAGCACATAACATATACATACAAAATAGTCCAGAAAATAGCCCCAAATCCTTTTTTTGTAGCAATTAATTATTGAACTCATCATCTCTTGAGTTCTCAATAACAAACCATCCATTATTCTCTCTTAAATTCATATATAAGAAGAACAAAATGGGGAAGTCACCTTACCTCAATTCTACAACTTATGCTTTAAATTGAACTCCCCAAGAACTTGAACTTTCACTTTCCTTCAAACTTTAAAACAAAGAAAAAAAGAGATCTCTTAATAACAAAGAAAAAAGTGAGCAAATAGCTTGTTCTATATTCTTCCATGAATTAATAATTAAGCACTTATAGCATGT
Organism: Capsicum annuum; assembly: GCF_002878395.1. Classification (NCBI taxonomy): domain Eukaryota; kingdom Viridiplantae; phylum Streptophyta; class Magnoliopsida; order Solanales; family Solanaceae; genus Capsicum; species Capsicum annuum. Next base: position 130,421,031 of record NC_061111.1, read on the forward strand.
TTTTTTAATCTTCCATGAGATAATTAAGCTAATCCATAAGTGTTTTCACTTACCTTGGATCGCAAAGATTGGGGTTTCTCCAAGAACCCTAAAAGGAAATATAGGGATGCTCCTAGTTTCTTTAAATAAAGTAGAGAGAATTTGTGAAGTATAACCTTTAGTTGTGACTTAAGAATGAGGCAAAATTACCAGCAACTTGGTCTATAGAGGCCCTATTTTTGGCCATCCACTTAGCTGTATTTTGGACCTCAAATTTGGTCAATTTGTCCAACTAGGTGATGCACTTATTTAAGGGTTCAAGTTTCTCAAAATTTCATATTAGGTGACGCAGTTACATACTGAATTCTTAGTTGGGCTCAATTAAATTGGGCTTTGGTAGATTTGAGCATTAGGCCTTTTCCCCATTTTCCTTATTCTTTTACTTAATTTGGACCCAAATAAGTATATTAATAAAGGCCAAAATCTGATCCATGGACTTAGTCCATTAACTTGGCTCATATAAACTAAGTAGGTGACTCAACGACTAGTTGAATTAAGTCAACCAAGAACATTAACAAATTACTTCATTTTTAGTTCTTAATCCCTTTAATCTAATTTAAAACTTGTATACACTTGGTCACTTCAAACTATAGATTCAAATACTAGCTTAAGATCGCAAGTTTAGATAGTTGTGTCTATGTTAACTTGGTCACCTCACATTAAAACGTACGGGCAACATCTATAATTCCATCTACACCATTAATACTCGCATCATAAATTTCATCCGTTACCTATACCATAAGGTTATACCAAGTTCCATATAACTAGAACAAGTACAAGCAACATACGAGATGCTATAGAATAGTTCTTTCTACTTGCCTATTTGTCTGGGGATGAAAAACAGTACTCATACTCACCTTGGTACCCAAACCTTTCTGAAAATACCTTTAGAAATGAGATAAGAACTGCGCACTATGATTAGGAATAATCGAAAGAGGTACCTCATGCATCTTCACAATCTCATAAAGATAAAGTTTCGCATAATCTTTCACTGAAAAGTTAGTCCATACTAGCAAGAAATGAGCAGACTTTGTCATCCTATCCATGATGACCCAAATTAAATCATATTGATTTTTAGATCGAGGAAGACTAGTAACAATGTCCAAGTTGATTACCGCCTATTTCCATTCAGGCAACACAATCTCTTGATATAAGCCACCAGGTCTCATATGCTCAACCTTAACCTGTTGGCACACTAAGAACTTGGCCACAAAACCAGCCATACCCCTCTTCATGCTATTCCATAAATAGATCTCCTTATGATCTTAAAACATCTTTGCCAAAACAGGACGACCAACATAGCATGATTCATGCGCGTCAGCCAAAATCCTTTCTCACAACCCATCGACATAAGAAATGCACAACCTCCCTTGGTACTGTAAAGTACCATCACCATTGATCTCAAACACCATTACCTACTACATACCCACTTCACTTTTGATCTTTATCAAGATAGGATCTAGCACTTTTTTCTCTTTAATATACTATCGAACCAATTCTTGTACTATCACACCACCATCCTTGGAGTCCAAAGATAAAGTCCAACATTAGCCAAGCAGAGAATATCCTTCACCAATTTCCGTTTTTCTTTTTCCACATGAACCAAACTCCCCATAGGAAACCTACTAAGAGTATCAGCAACCACGTTATCCTTACCTAGGTGATAGTGAAGACTCATATCATAATTCTTGAGAATCTCCAACTATCTTCTCTGTCTGAGATTTAACTACTTCTGTGTGAACACATACTGTAGACTCTTATGATCAGAAAAGATATCCACGTGAATACCATACAAATAATGCATCTATATTTTTAAAGCAAACACAACCCCCAACAGCTCCAAATCATGAGTAGAATAGTTTCTCTCTTACACTTTCAACTACCTGGAAGCATAGGCAATCACTTTCCCAATGCTGCATCAACACACATCCAAGACCTACCCGAGATGCATCACAATAAACCATGAACTTATTGTCTTTTGGCACTGCCAAAATAGGAGTGAAAATAAAATTATCCTTAAGCTTCTTGAAATTACTTTCACAACCATCCAACTAGGAAAACTTTACCTTTTTCTGATTCAACTTAGTCAAAGGAGCTTCTATCGATGAAAAGCTCTCCACAAAACCCTATAATACCCAGCGAAACACAATAATCTTTGATTGTCAGATAGATTCATGGGTCTAGGCCGCTTCTTCACTACAGTGACCTTTTGTGTCCACCATAAGCTCCTCACTAGAAATATTATGACCAAGATAAGTCACAATATTCAACCAAAACTCACATTTAGAGACCATGGCTTACAACTACTATTCTTGTAGAGTTAGCATCTTATAGGCTGAAGGATATTGCTCATGATTGGGTAGTGATGTGAGAGAAGAGTAGAGAGGAGGATGCAGCTCCCATGACTTGGAAAGAGTTTCAGAATGCCTCTTTAAATAAGTTTTTCCCACTAGAAATAAGAGATGCAAAGGTAGAAGATTTTATGAACCTAAGGCAAGGATCTATGATAGTGAAGGAGTATTGTATTAAGTTCAACCTGTTAGCTAAGTATGCTCCTGACGTGATAGCTGACCCTAGAGCGAGTATGAGTAAGTTTGTGACTGGTCTGTCAAGTTTGTGACTTGTCTGTCTGGGTTGGTGTTGAAAGAGTATAGAACTGCTATGCTCAATAGAGATATGGACCTTATTAGACTGATGATACATACAAAGTAGATTGAGGTAGATAAGATGAAAGAAAAAGAAAGAGTGAGTAAGAGAGATAGAACAGGTAGTTATGGTTTCTCTCAAGCAGGGTCACAGGGTGGTAGCCATTTTCAGCATAGCCAGAGATTTTTGGTGTAAGCTCTATCCTCAGCTAGTGTACTTGCACCAAAATTCAGGGATGTCATTCAAGATGGGGTACCAGTCTCCAAAGCCCAAAGTAGTGCTAGTGGTGTTCGTACCTATCTGCTTTGTGTAGATGTGACAAGAGCCACCTAGGTACATGTAGAGCTGGTAGTGATATGTGATTTGGGTGAGGTAGGCCGGGCCACAGAATGCGAGAATGTATAGTGCTAGCTTAGAGGGGTAAAGAGTTTTATTAGCAGGGTGCCCCTTCCGGTGCCAATAGTGGTTAGCGTCAGAATACTCTCTATGAGCTTTAGGATCACCTTGATCAAGAAAGGTTTCTTGATATAGATCTGGGTATGTTATGAGTCCTTCATATTTATGATATGCATGGTTAGATTCTTCTTTCCCATTTGAGGTTACACTTCAGTATGAGTCATGCATTAGTTTCAGATTTTAGACGGTCAATCATGACCCAGTTTGTAGGTGCCCCATGCACCACCCCAGTATTTTAGTAAAGTGTTTTTATAGGAACATTGGGTCCCAAGGGGGATATAGCCCATAGTATTATGATGCTTGCATGTCCTTATACTCATTCAGTTGCATGTTCAGAATCTTTTTTCAAAGTTAACATCAATTATCATTGCATAGCCAGTCATGCTTTCGAGAGTCAGTTCAGTCAAACATTCATGCATTAGATATTCAGGTTCAGTAGAAAGAGTTCAATTTTTTTCACTGTATTCAGACATGCATTCATGAGATCAACTCAGTTACGCATCCATGTATCAGATATGCATGTCTATTATGAGAATTTAGCTTATGAGTAGCTGCAGTCGAGTATTTCATGCATCAGATATGCATGTCTAGTATGAGAACTCAGAATATCAGTAGTTCCAGTTGCATAGTTATGTTTCATATGTTCTTGTTCATTAAGTAAGTTTAGTTGATCATTATTCTTAGCCTATCAAGCGACATTCGAGGACAAATGTTTTCAAGGGGGGATATTGCAAGACCCCACAAAATTTTATTATAGTCTGAGCCTTAGAGTGTGTTAAGTAAATCATAAATCCAACCCAAAAAGATTGAGAAGTGCCTTCCCAAGTGATCAATATTTTGAAACATATATAATTTCCATAATATCAACTTTTTGTCATGTAGAGTATTGAATAAGCTTTCCATCAATACCAATTTCATCAAAATCCAACGTTGGACAAGAATGTTATGGCTATTTTACGGAAATCAGTCTGATTCTAAATTACCCAAGTGTGATGGTGTGGTTTGACAGATCATCAAGCTAGCGACAGACCATTACAACCCACCATCATATTGAGATAGTGAGTCCACTCTCTTGTTGAGTATGATAGAGAGGTTCGAAAGACCATTATAACACCCCAATTTGCTGAATCAGAACGCTACACGGTGATCATAATATCGAAGGACCACAAGCTAACCTATAACTGATAGCTGTACCAGTACACTACATAATATGACATGAAACTATGGAAACATGCACTAAAATGCTGTAAGGTTAAATACTAAACATAACTGAATAACGTAACATATATTTGGGGTAAGAGAATACCCAAAACAAAACTAATATCTGAAACATGATAGTGTGTATCTAGTATGTATCTAGTCTAAAAGCCTCTACTGTCTGAATAATCTGAAATAAGAAGTTGATGGGTCATGTACCTAAGTAACCCCAACTAATAAACTAATCAATGAGATAGTAAAGAAATAATCCTGTCCTCAAAGGATGAGGACTCACTTCTGACTCTGACTGTTAAAGCTGGAACTACTGCTGATCTGGAACTCGTGTCTCTGAACCTATGGTGTAACATAAAAAGAAAGCACTATAGCACAAATGTGTCAGTACAATGAAATATAGTGAGTATACATGTGAGGTAGGCTATATGCAAGGGTTTGCATGCATGATTAATACTAACTGACTGTCTAACTTGAACATGAGAGTGCATGCGTAAATACGTAACTGTAACTGACACTGTGATAATATGATTACTGAATCTTAATACTAATAACATGACATGGATGATGACTGATATAAGTGATAGCATGAATAACTATATTTGAATATAACTAATAATATGGATGACTATATCTGATAGACACTACTACCCACACAAGCAACAGGAAGGATGCAAAAAAGTGAAACAGAATTCATAACAAGAGACAGGGACACAACAACAAAATAATATACAGGAAATCAAAAACTGACTAAAGTGGATCAATGCCTAAAAGTATAGATTTCACTGGTACGCCTGCTAGCTGCTAGTTACATTAATTTGATGTCAGAAATCATTGCCGGAGTAAGGTCGCTGGTAAAAGAACTGCTGGTACATTTCTAGAGTTTTGCTGGAGAGTCGCTGGAGTAACGCCAGAGAGCCTTCTGCAATCTTTCCAGGATCTGGACATATTCTGACCCGAACCACCTATTTGAGCTACCTATTTTTTCGCAGGTGAAACCCCTCCCTGTTGTCGGGGTTGAGTCGGTGGGAATCATAGTTCCACCAGTGACCAGAGTAGCGGAACAAGAAGGGAATTTAGGGAGAAAAGGGGGGAGGGGGCGAGTACAAAGAGAAACTGGGGGTGAGGGAGATCTGGGGTGGGAGAGAGGTTCAATCTTACCTTTTCCAGCTCAATCGACGCCGTCGCCGGCGTTAGAACCTGCCGGTCAGTCGGAGTGGAGCGTGAAGGTGAGAATTAAAAGAGAAGTAATGGAACAAGTTAATGGACCCAAGGTTATGGACCAGATTTAATCCTATGTTAAGGTACTCATTTGGGCCTAACTTAAGGAAAAGAGAAGGAAATAAAAAAAAGCCCAACACTCAAAGCTACAAAGGCTCATTTTAGTTTAGCCCAAATATGAACTAAATAAGTATGTACATAATCTACTTAGACTTCCTTTGACCAAATTATTGGGCCAAATACACTACCACCTACTTGAATTAAGTTTGGCCTAAGTTAAAGGAAAGAAAAGAAGGAGAATGGGCAACAAAGGCCCAATAGTTTTAGATCCATAAAATCCCAATATATTGGGAAAGTATATACATCATTTACTTGAAAAAATATAGACCAAAAATAGTCAATAAGTCGTCAAATATCAGCTTCTATATATGGATTGGAAATCAGCAATTTTTTCTCATTTCAACCTAGACAAAAATTTCAGTTTTCTAGGTTTTTCTCTCTTGTTCTTCTCTTGGCTATGAAGTAACCCTATAGTTCCACAAGAGTTCTTGGGATTTAAATTCCTTATAAGCTAAAGGTATGTGAATAATTCATGAGCTTGTACTAAGGAAACTATGAGTTCTTCAAAATTAATTTCCGGATAGCCATCTCTTTAAGATTTGATAGTTAATTGTTCTTAGTTATTAAGGGATTTCTCTTTTCTCTTTGGGTGTATGTGTGAAGGGATTAAGATATTGAAGAAATACACATTAAGGACTAAACTACCAAGGAAATCAAGGTATGGTTGCTGTCCACTTTTGTCCTTTTTCTATATACATGAGTTGATGGAGGATTACACATATTTTGTTGCTATTAAAGGATGATTGGAGTGTTCTTGCAGACTTTTTTGTGTGTTTGGGTTGGGGGATTCCCAGTTGCTATTAGGAAAAGGTGTGATTATTTTGTATTGAACTATAAAATATGGATGTGGTGATACACCACTGAATTAATGATTGTGTACGTCTATTGCTCATTTCACTTTGTGTCTTGGTTGGGAGGTGTAATGATGCCAAAGTTGTGTCAGGGGATATTATATTAATATGTATGGTATGTGGATGTAATTGGAGTATAAGAGGGTTAAATTGACACCCTTTATTTATAAATTAAGGTCTTACTTCCCGGCCACTAGTTTGGTGAAGTCAAATAGCCAAAATGTGATGTTTGGTTGCTAATATTAGTTTGCCATATATTTCATTGTAGATAAGTAATCTAAAAGGGCGGAGAGTCGAGTTAGTTTGGTACATGAGTTTTACTACTAGGTATGTAAGGCAGACTCTATTTTACACTCTTGGCGTGAAAACGGACACTTGTTCCATCGAGCAAGCTTCCAAGATTATCCTATAACACGTGATACATAATAGCACCGTATGATATCCCATCTTACTAATGAACTTGATCCCACTCTCTAATGAGTTAAAACACCTAAATACATTCTTGCTACCAATCCTACATGTCTATTTTCACTAGTAAATTTCAGAATTTCTCCAGTTACTCAAATAAGACCCATGTGTTATTTTTAGCTCTATAACACTTCATTAGCGTGCCAAGAACTCCTTACTTCATTGTTATTGAATTGATTGCCTATTTACATGTCTCTTATTGATAGATCATTATTTCAAGATACCATAATGTTATGACCACCGAAGTAACAATCTCAAAGGCTAATTAAACTAAGTAATGGAAATCTTTAAAAAGGGTGGCAGCTCAGGGCATAAGCCTAGCATGGGCCGATCCCGATACTTTATATATAAGTGGTAGCTCAGGGGAGTAAGCCTAGCATGGGCCAATACCAATATTTAATTATAGGTGGAAGATCAGGGGCATAAGCCTAGCATTGGTTGATCCGGATTTGTTATTTACCACTGATCAGCTGGTCATTCATATCATATAGATTACAAAGATAATAAACCCTATTCCACAAGTAAATGTAAAGGTGGTCTCTAGCACTATGTTTACACTTGCTCTAGATTTTTATTGAACCTTTGTATCTTGTATTGTTACTTTTCCGCCTTGCATACTCATTATATATTTTTGTACTAACTCCCCTTATGGGGGACCTATATTTCATGCTACAGGCACAGGTGCTTCGGCAAACACGCCTCCTCAATAGGAGCCCAGGATATCCATCTGCTATTGGTGAGCTCCAATTTGCTTCGGGGCTTTATGAGTCGGTTCTATATATTTTTGGTATTATATAAAAGTTAATAGTATGGAGGGTTTTTATCCCGACCTTAGCTTAGTTCTATGTATCTTCTAGAGTCTTTGTAGACCAATGTAAAGTTAAGCATGGTAGTGTGTTATCTTGTAGATGTTGTTGCCCCAACGGCTAAGTCTATTATGTATATAGTTTTAGGGCTTGTCATTTATATTTTTTTTATTAAGGAATTATATCCGTAGATGGAAAAACCTTTGCCTATTATAGTTGCATGCATATGAATTCCAAGGTTATGGGTTGGTTCTCTCGGGCCTTCACGACTACGGGTTCCTGTTCGCTCCAAAAGGATTTGAGGCATGACAAAAGTAGTATCAGAGCAAGTCGTCCTGGGGAGTCTACAAAGACGTGTTTATGTATATTCTTATTTATGGGTGTGTTATGCACCACATATATAAACAGGAGGCTATGGGACATTTAGGGGTTGTCTCTTTTTCTTCTTAGCTTAGATCGTACAATAGAGCCCGTATTGTAGATGAAGTTATATTTAACCAGTGAATCTATATGTCTATTTTATTATAGTAAGGATGCCAGTTACAAGAAGGAGTAAGAATACAAGTAAACGAGTAGATGTGGCTTCCGGATAAGGGACTAGCAAGTTACCACCTACACAAGCTAATCAAAGTGAGGCTCATGCTGAGTATGTATCAGAAATTCTTCCACTCCAAAAGAGCTAAAAAGAAGAAGAACCACATCCTCAGAGCCACCTATTAATGCTATTGATCAAGATCTTAGGAATACGGTGCAACTTTTGGCTCGTATAGTTACTGGACAAGCTCAAGGGCAAGCCATTCCCACTACAGGTTCTAGTGGTGCAGATAGGGAAGCCAGCCTTCGGACGTAAGACTTTCTTCAATTGGATCCTCCCACCTTCACCAGATCAGATATTAATGAAGACTTATAAGACTTCATCGATCAAATACAAAGATCTCTAGATGTTATGCATATATCAGGTAAAGAGATAGTTGAGTTAGCAGCATATAGATTCAAAGGGGAGGCTATAGTTTGGTACGAAGACTGGAAATGATCTAGTGGTATCGATGCACCTTCAGCTACTTAGAAAGAGTTCAAAGAGGCATTTCTTGATCATTAACTTCCATTCGAGATTCGACAGGCCCATGCAGATCAGTTCTTGAATCTTTGCCAGGGGAATATGAGCGTGAGGAAGTATAGCCTCTGATTTAACTCCTTGTCTAGGTATTCTCCTAATGTTGTAGCTACTATGGATGATAGAGTTCATCGATATATGGATAGGTTGGATCCATATTTGGTTAAATATTATACTATTGCTGCTTTGAACAAAGACATGGACATAGCAAGGATACAAGCTTTTGCACAAAATATGGAGGATCAGAGGCTAAGAAGAAGAACACAAGAATTGAAAAGAGGATATTCCAAGAAAGCCAGATCTACGGGGCAGTTTATGGCATCCCAAAGAGATTTTAGGCCTCAGTTTTCTAATAGACCACCTAGGCCATTACCTTCTTACTCTGTAGCTAGTGCTCTACCACAGTTTCTTTTATTAACATACGATATTATTTTGCCAACTCACAGGTGTAAGCGCTATAGTACAGTGTTGACTGGTGTGCTTTGGTGTAACCGGGGAGCTGGAACCTCAAGGGTTTAAAGGTAATCAATTAGGGCAAAGAAGTGCAAGTCAGAGTTCACGAACAGTGGGATATCAAGGGAAAGGAAGTATGAGCCAATTAAGACCTCCTCGATAGCAATGTGAACAATGTGAAAAGATTTATTTCGGTGCATGTCAGTTTGGGACAAATGCTTGTTTTTGGTGTGGTAAGTTGGGGCATATAATGAGAGAATGCCCACAAAGAGGCATAGATGGTATGGCAAGACCTACTGGATCAGTCGTTGGATCATCATCATCGGTACCTTATTTAAGTAGGGATGCACAACCTATGGGTCATGTTAGGGGTGATAAAGAAGCAACTAGTTCTAGTGGAATTCAGAATCGTACGTATGCTCTAGTGGATCAACAAAATTTAGAGGCTTCTCCAGATGTGGTTACAGGTACATTGTATATCTTTTCACTTGATTTATATGAATTAATTGATCTTGATTCTACATTATCATATGCGACTCCATTGGTTGTTGGAAAGTTCAAAAGAACACCAAAATTGCTAGCTAAGCCATTGGAAGTGTCTACGTCGGTTGGGGAATCTATTATAGATAGAAGGGTTTATCGAAATTGTATTATCTCTTTGAGGTCTCGATACGATGGCTGATCTTTTTGAGCTGGAAATGGTAGATTTTGATGTTATAATGGGTATGGACTGGTTGGCATCTTGTTATGCCACAGTAGATTGCCGAACTAAAAAGGTGGATTTCTATTTTCCAAAGGAGACAGTCCTTGAATGGAGAGGTAATATTGGTGCGCCAAGAGGTAAATTTATTTCTTATTTTAAGGAAAAAAGAATGATTTCCAAAGGCTACATATATCATCTAGTTAGAGTGAATGATACAGATGTGGAGCCACCAACTCTTCAAACTATTCCGGTGGTAAATGAATTTCCTGAAGACCTTCCAGGTTTACCTCCTGAACGAGAAGTGGAGTTTGGTATTGATGTGATTCCGAGAACCCAACCAATCTCAGTTCCTCCATATAGAATGGCCCCGGCAGAATTATGAGAATTGAAAGAGTTGCTAGAGAAAGGATTCATAAGGCCTAGTATGTCCCCCTGGAGTGCACTAGTATTATTTGTGCATAACAAAGATGGTTCATTGAGAATGTGTTTTGACTACCGGCAACTGAATAAGGTGACTATTAAAAATAAATATCCCCTCCTAAGAATTGATGATTTATTTGATCAATTACAAGGTGCCAAGTTCTTCTCAAGAATTGATTTGAGGTCAGGTTACCACTAAGTAAGGGTCAAAGAGAAGGATATACCCAAGGCCGCTTTCCGAACATGGTACGATCACTATGAGTTTCTAGTCATGTCATTTGGGATAACAAATGCACCCGTAGCTTTTATGGATTTAATGAATAGGGTGTTTAATCCATTCTTAGATATGTTCATGATAGTTTTTATTGATGATATTTTAGTTTATTCCAGATTAGAAGAGGACCATGTCAATCACTTACCACAGGTGTTGCGAATTCTTCGTGATTGTAAGCTATATGCAAAGTTTCCTAAATGTTAGTTTTGGTTAAAATTGGTGGCATTCTTAGGTGATATTGTATCTAGTGAAGGTATAAAGGTTTATACTCTAAAGATAAAAGTCGTGAAGAGTTGGTCAAGGCCCACAACGCCTACGGAGATTCGTAGTTTTCTTGGGTTGGCAGGTCATTATAGAAGGTTTTTTGAAGGTTTTTCTTTAATTTCTGCACCTTTAACCAAGATAACACAAAAAGAATCCAAGTTTTAATAGAATGATGCCTGTGAAAGGAGTTCCAAGATCTGAAGAATAAGTTGACTTCTACACCCGTATTTGTACTTCTAGAAGGCACAGAAGGGTATGAGGCGTATTGTAATGCTTCAAGAATGGGCTTAGGATGTGTATTAATGCAGCATGGTAAAGTAATAGCATATGCCTCCAGACAATTACCGCCACATGAGAAAAATAATCCTACGCATGATCTCGAGCTAGCAACAGTTATATTTGCTTTAAAGATATGGCGCCACTACTTGTATGGGATTCATGTTGACATATATACTGACCATAAAAAGGATCTAAATTTGAGGTAACAAAGGTGACTTTAACTATTAAAAGACTGTGATATTAATATCTTATATTATCCAGGGAAAGCAAATATGGTAGCTGATGCGCTAAGTCATAAGGCTATAATGGAATATATAGAAAGGAAAGGGATGATTAAAGATCTCCACCAACTAGCTAACTTTGGGGTTCGTCTTCTTGAAACTCCATATGAGGGGATTATTGTGCATAATGCAACGGAATCATCATTAGTAGCTGAAGTGAAAAAGCAATATGCAGATCCAATTTTATTACAACTTAAGGAGAATGTACAGTGTGGTACGACTAAGGCATTTGAGCTTACGCGAGAAGGAGTACTTCAGTGACAAAATAGATTATGTGTGACTAATATAGATGGGCTAAGAAAGAGGAATATCACAGAGGCACATCGCTCGAGGTATTCCATCCATCTAGGGTTAACTAAGATGTATCAAGATTTGAAAGAAATATATTGGTGGAGTAACATGAAGAAAAACATTTGCAAAATTTGTAGCCGAATGTCCAAATTATTAAAGAGTTAAAGTAGAGCACTAAAAGCTTGGGAGTTATATGCAATGCATAGATCTTCCAATCTGGAAGTGGGACATGATCAACATAGATTTCATAAATGGTTTGCCTCGTACATCTCGAAAGTTTGATTCCATATGGGTAATAGTTGATAGGCTTACCAAATCTGCACACTTCCTACCAGTTAAGACCACTTACACAGTTGAAGAGTATGCAAAATTGTACACTAAAGAGATAGTTCTATTACACGGTGTGCCAATCTCTATTATATCAGATCAGGGACCCAATTTACTGCAAATTTTTGGAAGTCTTTTTAGAGGAATTTGGGAACACAACTGAATCTGAGTATAGCTTTTCACCATCAAATAGATGGACAAGCAGAACATACCATAAAATACTTGAAGATATGCTACGAGCTTGTGTATTAGACTTTAAAGGTAGCTGGGATAATCATTTTTCTCTTATCAAGTTTGCCTACAACAATAGCTATCATTCCAGTATCAAAATGGCACCATATGAAGATTTGTATGGAAGAAAGTATAGATCACCAATTTGATGGTTTGAAATAGGTGAAACTGCCTTGTGCAGGCCAGATCTTGTTTATCAAGCTATGGAAAAGGTTAAAGTAATTCAACATCGGATGGAAATAGCCCAAATTCGACACAAGTCATATGCAAATATTAGAAGAAGAGGGCTAGAGGTTTCTATCGGTGATTAGGTATTCTTGAGTGTATCACCAATGAAAGGGGTGATGAGATTTGGTAAGAAAGGGAAAATAAGTCCATGTTATATAGGCCCATATAAGATTATTCCAAGGTTTGGCCAAGTCGCATATGATTTAGAGCTACCCCAAGAGCTCTCAATAGAACATCCGGATTTCATGTCTCAATGCTTCGAAAGTGCATCGGAGATCCATCACATATCACTCCTAGTGAAGACATACAAGTTATAGAAGATCTCACCTATGAGGAAATACTTATTACCATTCTAGATCGACAAGTTAAGAAGATAAGGAATAAAGAAATAGTATCTGTGAAAGTACTTTGGAGAAACCAGCAAGTAGAGGAGATCACATGGGAAGCTGAAGAAGCAATAAATCTAAATACCCTCATCTATTCAAATACGAAGAGAAAGTACAAGATGCTGAATTAGAGCAATAACAAGTAAGTGTTTATATATATATAAGTACTGTGTAATGATAGGAATATTAACCTTAGGCTTGAACTTATTTCGGTTGGAAAATTATGCTAACATTCGAGGACGAATGTTCTAAAGGGGGGAAGGATGTAACACCCAATTTATTTTTGTGTACTGTTCTATTTATATGGAACTAGATATATCTTTGTGGTGTAGATGGAGTTCTAAATAATTCCCATGTGGTTTAATGTGACCAAGTATATACAAATTTTAAGTTAGATTAAAGAGTTAAGAACTAAAAATTGAGTATTTTGTTAAGGTGATTTCTTGACTTACTTAAGCTAGTAGGTGGATCACTTACTTTAAATATTTGGACCAAGTTAGTGGACCCAAGGTTATGGACCAAATTTGATCCTATGTTAAGGTGCTCATTTGGGCCTAACTTAAGTAAAAGAAAAGGAAATAAAAAAAAGTCCAACAGTCAAAGCTACAAAGGCTCATTTTAGTTTAGCCCAGCTATGAATTAAATAAGTATGTACATAACCTACTAAGACTTCCTTTGACCAAATTATTGGGCCAAATATACTACCACCTACTTGAATTAATTTTGCCCCAAGTTAAAGGAAAGAAAAGAAGGAGAATGGGCAACAAAGGCCCAATAGTTTTGGATCCACAGAAGCCCAATATATTGGGAAATTATATACATCATTTACTTGAAAAAATATAGACCAAAAATAGTCAATAATTCGTCAAATATCAGCTTCTATATATGGATTGGAAATCAGCAATTTTTTCTCATTTCAACCTAGACAAAAATTTCAGCTTTCTAGGTTTTTCTCTCTTGTTATCTCTTGGATATAAAGTAACCATATAGTTACACAAGGGTTCTTGGTATTGACCTTCTTTCTCAGATAAAAGTATGTGAATAATACATGAGCTGGTATTAAGGAAACTATGTGTTCTTCAAGATTAATTTTCGGCCAACCCTCTCTTTAAGTTTTTTAGTCAATTGTTCTTAGTTCGGCCACTGAATTAATGATTGTGTACGACCATTGCTTATGTCGCTTTGTGTCTTGGTTGGGAGGTGTAATAAATCCAAAGTTATGTTGGGGGATATGATATGAATATGTATGGTATTTGGATGTAATTGGAGTATATTAGGGTTAAATTGACACCCCTTACTGATAAATTAAGGGCTTACTTCCCGGCCACTAGTTTGGTGAAGTTAAATAGCCAAACTGTGACGTTTGGTTCCTAATATTAGTTTGCCATATATTTCATTGTAGATAAGTAATCTGAAAGGGCGGAGAGTTGAGTTGGTTTGGTATATGAGTTTTACAACTAGGTATGTAATGCAGGCTCTATTTTGCACTCTTGGCATGAAAATGAGCACTTGTTCCATCGAACAAGTTTCCAAGATTATCCTATAACACGTGATACATAATAGCCCCGTATGATATTCGATGTTACAATGAACTTGATACCACTCTCTAATGAGTTAAAACACCTCAATACATGCTTGCTACCAATCCTACATGTCTATTTTCACTAGTATATTTCAGAATTTCTCCGGTTACTCAAATAAGACCCATGTGTTATTTTTAGCTCCTAAATACTTAATTATCGTGCCAACAACTCCTTAATTCATTGTTATTGCATTGATTACCTATTCACATGTCTCTTATGGATAGATCATTGTTTCAAGGTACCATAAAGTTATGACCACCGAAGTAACAATCTCAAAGGCTAATTAAACTAAGTAATAGAAATTTGTAAAATGGGTGGCAGCTCAGGGGCATAAGCCTAGCATGGGATGATCTCGATACATTATATGTGGGTGGCAGCTTAGGGGCGTAAGCCTAGCATGGGCTGTTCCCAATGTTTATTTATAGCTGGAAGCTCAGGGGCATAAGCCTAGCATGGACCGATCCTAATTTGTTATTTACCATTGATCAGCTGGTCATTCATATCATAAGGATTACAAATATAATGAAGTAACAAGGTAAAAGAAGGAAATAAATGTAATGTACCCTGTTCTAGAAGTAAATGTAAAGGTGGTCTCTAGCACTATTTTTACGCTTGCTCCAAATTTTTATTAAACCTTTGTATCTTGTATTGTTACTTTTCTGCCTTGCATACTCAGTACATATTTTCGTACTCACTCCCCTTATTGGGGACCTATATTTCATGCTACAGGAACAAGTGCTTCAGCAAACATGCCTCCTCAGTAGGAGCCCAGGACATCCATCTGCTATTGGTGAGCTCCAGTTTGCTTTGGGGCTTTCCGAGTTGGTTCTATATATTTTTGGTTTTGTGTAAAAGTTAATAGTATGGTAGGGGTTTGTACCGACCTTAGCTAAGTTCTATGTATTGTATAGAGGCTTTGTAGTCCAATGTAAAGTTAACCATGGTAGTATGTTATCTTGTAGATGTTATAGCGCCAACGGCTAAGTCTATTATGTATATAGTTTTAGGGCTTGTCGTTTATTTTTTTTTCTATTAAGGCATTATATCTATAGATGGAAAAACCTTTGCCTATTATAGTTGTATGCATGTGAATTCCAAGGTTATGGGTTGGTTCTCTCGGGCCTTCACGACTACGGGTGCCTGTCTACCATAATAGGATTTGAGGCATGACAAATTGGAAGGGTGTCAATACCGCACCACTATTAAGAACAAGATGTGGGTGACCCTCATCTGATAATATCCACTATACAAGAATGGTGGGGCCCTTATTTGATAGTACTAATCCACCTCATCAACCCTCATCAACAATGTTAATGTCTCAATCTATGCTGGCTACATAGTTTTAGAATGCAAGGATGACTGCTAAGGATCACATCCTTATCTGATAGTGTGTGTACCAATCCTTTGGTTCACTCGGTGCTAATTTCTACTCCCATCTGAATAGACACTGAACATGATTTAATTGAACTGAACATAAGGTAAATTACTAAACTTCCATTGACTGAAGAAATATTACTGATATCTGACAACTCACTGAGTTCATGAGATCATGGAGATTTTTCCTGAGTCATAAGACTGTTTGAAGTCTAAGGATTCATAGCTTCACTGAGAGTATCATGGAAATATGACATGGCTCTAGGCACACAGCTAATGTGTCGGGTACAAGTACCCCCAAGACTCAATAGAAGGAAACTGACTAGGCATAAGTCACTTGAATACATAATAATCACCATGGTACATTTATTGAGGCATTTCATCAAACATGTAATCGGCATCAACTTGTACATGCATGGGGATTTCATGATATCATTCTAGTTAGACAAATTTCCTTTATCTAGGCATTTAATCAAACATATTGCAAGCATGGTACATGTAAACCTCATTATATAACAATTAAACATCATGGTTCCAACCTAATTTCATCATTTAAGGATTTAAATTATAGGGTTGCATGAATCTATAGCTATAATAATTAAACCCACATACAAATTATCACAAATCATGGAGTATATTCCAATTTCACATTTATCAACATGAACATGAGCAGCCAAATCATGGAAACATAAAGAAAATCCATAACTTGAGTTTAGAAAAGGGATTCTTGGAGTTCACGGACGAAAGGAGTCCATGAATGAACATTACGCATACCTCGTTTTAGATTTTTGATTTTCTTGAACTTGAAGAATTGAAATTCTCATAGTTCTTGAAGAATATTGGATCTTGTTGTTGGAGATTAAATTTTGAGAGAAACCCTAATTTTTGTTGTGAATAACAATGAACCAAATGGCTGAAATCGTGTATAATTAGGTATATATAGGCGGGTGCTAAATGACCAAAATATCCCTATTAAAATAACCTAGAATAATTGAACGTAATATGTGATGGTGGATTACGATGGTCCTTTGGACCTGCGATGGTCCGTCGGGCCCTACCATTGGACCTGGGCAGAAGTTGGTCCCACTGGTTATGTGCGATGGTAGATTCCGATGGTCGGTCGTACCTGCGACAGTCTGTCAACTATTACCATCATAACTAGGTAGAAAGAAGGTCCACTGCCTCAGTGCGACGGTCATGCTCGACAGTCCGTCAGTTGTCCAACGGTCCGTCGACTACACCATCGTACTTGGGCAGTTTTACTGCCTTCTGTATTTGGGCCATAACTTCCTCATCTGACACCAGATTTTGATGAAATTGGTATCGATGGAAAGATTATTAAATTTCTCATGAGATAGGAAGTGAAAATCAAAAAAATACCACATGTAAAAAAATAGATTTATAATTCAAAGAAAGTTCTAACATCCTTGAGATGGTTTTCAAGCTAAGAAAAGACACAGGTATTACAACCGTCGACCATACAATGGACTGTCGCACCCCACCATCTCACAAAGGTAGTAAGTTCTAGTTTTAGTTCTGTGCGATTCTCATTCTGATAGACCATCGACCCAACGATGGACAGTTGTACTCCACCCTCGCATGTCCTGATCGGTTATTTTAAATAGTTTTTAAAAGGGCTCTTTAATCTTTTCCCACCCTTTTAACCCTTATATATACCCTGAATGAACTAAGGCCTTCATTTTTTCTTCCATAACATCAAAAACTAGGATTTCCTACAAATGAAAACCCTTATTTCTTTCACAAAAAAAATCAAGGGAAATCAAGAAATTAAGAATCTCTCCAAGAGCCTTCAAGAAAGAGTTTCCTAAGGTATGAATATGTTGATTCTTGGGTCCCTTTCATTCAAGAAACTCACGAATCCTTTTCTAAATTTCAAAGATCTTATGTTTATGAGTTTTTCATGATTCATGTGAGTTGAAATTGATGTTCATGCTATTATTGAGTTTTGGTGCATATTTTTTTACAAAGTTTTAAAGCTTTGACCCCAGTATGTGATATTCATGTGATGTTCATGATAAACCCTCTTCATGTTGCTTACTAAGTAATGTGTTCATGTTAATTAAGTGTAGAAATTGTTAAATAAGAAAAGCATGCTCCCCATATGTTTGATAGAATGCTTATGTGAAGGAATTAGAGTCATTATAGCATGTTGACTAGAAATCTCCAATTATGTACAAGCTCATGCATCCCAAGTATTTGTTGAAAAGCATTAGTGAATGAATGATGACATGATAGTGGGAATTCCCCAATTGTGTGTTGTTTAATACATTCTAAGTGTTTCATACAAGACCTTGTTGAATGGAGTATGAGTCGCTAGCATGTCTCCATATACTATCACATGGTTATATTCCTAAATTCTTGAAGAAATGCCATAGTGATTGTGATGGTGAGTGAATGTCCATTGTCTTGATTATTCAAGAATGGTTATGTTTTACTTTTATGTTATCGAGTCCTGGGGGAATTTATACCCGATAATGTAGCTTCTGTCTAGAGCCCATGTCAGTTTTTATGATAATCTCAGTCAAGCCACAATTCTCAGAATGCGGTGAGTTATTGAACTCTGTACTCTCATACCAATACAGAATTCAAGATATCTTAGAAATCTCAGTAATCTCAGTATCCTTAGAATTCTAGCCTCAGTTTGGTGCTCAGTTTAGATCTAGTGGTATTTGAGTGTTCTATTAAAACCTCAGTAGCATTCAAGTAATCTATTCAAAGCTCAGTATCATTCAGCCAGATAATGAGATTTAGTAGTATTCTATTAGATATGAAACCAAGTACATTTAGCTTAACTCTGTCAGATCATTCAAGAAACATGATCTGTATTAGATTCAGCTCAGTCTAAGTTTAGTTAAAAATCAGTTCAGAGTCCTTTAGTAGGGAGTATAATCTAGCACCGAGTGAGTGCAGGGATGACAGCTTTCTCATAAGAGAGGCATAGTCATTAGCAGCAATCCCTAAAATCCAAAATTGTGTAGCCAGCACAAGACCAGGAGTTCGTTAGAATAAGGCTTGACTATTATACTGTCTTAGGATTGACTTCGTGTTGAGGGTCACCCATTACATAGGCTTGACCAGAGTAGAGGTATTTACCCATGGCATGGTGTTGACACCCTTCCAGCTAGTGTTAATGGTTGGACCCCACCTATTTAAATCTGAGGCATATCGTTTAAGTGAGAACTCCCACAGTTGTAGTTTCAGTATTAGTCTTCAAAGTAGAACTCAAAAATTAGGACTGTCAGATATAATCATCTATCTCAGTAAGGAACTCAAATAGTTCTATTGATTTATGGACCACCCGCTAGATAGTCCTGGTCTCACATAAAGTTATTTACTATCAGTACTTGCAGAGATCACCCTTTAGGTAGGCTTGATCTTAGTCTCATATTCAGTTGAGTAATCTCATTGTCAGATCAAGAGATCACCCATTAAATAGGCTTGGTCTCAGTTTCAGATTCAGTTGAGTAATCTCATTATCAGATCCAGAGATCACCCTTTAGATAGGCTTTATCTCAGTCTCAGATTCAGTTGAGTAATCTCATTATTAGATCCATAGATCACCCGTAAAATAGGCTTGATCTCAGTATTAGATTTAGTTGGGTGATAAGTAATCTCATTATTATATCCATAGATCACCCGTTAGATAGACTTGATCTCAGTCTCAGATTCAGTTGAGTATTCTCATTATCAAATTCAGAGATTTACTTCGAGATAGGTTTGATCTCATACATAATCTTTTTTTATCATTAATAGTAGATTCCGGGATTATTCATTAGAGAGGTTTGATATCCGATTCAGCTAGTCAAGAGTAGAAAGCTCAGAATTCAGTTATTGGTATGAGTAGATTCAGTTGATCAGTTTCAGTATCATCAATTTCTGAGATCATTCATTAGATAGGACTGATCTCAACTTCAGTACTCAGTTATAAATATTGGAAGAATCGGTGATTTAGTATCTCAGTGTTAATAGTGAGTTCAGATAACAGTAAAGTAGTATTTGAGTTTCAGTATTCAGAGTCATGATGATTTCAGATATAGTTTGTGTATTCATGCATATGTTCTCAGAGGCACGAGATCTAAAGTACCCTTAGCAGCTCAGTCCCAGTCCATAGTAATAGACGTAGCAGTGAGTCCTCTTCATTCGAGGATGATCCTTTTTTTATTATCGTATAAGATTTAATTTATTTTTAGTAGACAGAGTTAGTTGGGGACATGTCCCATCAACTCCACAATTCAGACAGTTTAAAGGATTTTCGAACATATGTATCGGTATTCAATTTTTAGTTTTGAGTAATTTAGATATTTTGAACCTTATGGCCAGTTTCTGCTAGTTTTCTGCATTTATTATCTATATTATGCAGTGCTCAGATACATATATCAGTAGAGGATTATCTTTTGGTCCTTCAGGATAAGGAGCACCATGTGACGTTCTGATTCCAGAAAATTGGGTCATTTCAAAAACAAGGGCCATAAACTAGACCATGACCAAATAAGTTTCCAAAACATGATATGATTTAATCCCAAAAAAATAAGATGGAATAACCAACAATACCATCCAAGGGATTAAGACCCAAAACCAATACCAATGTCAAGGCTAACACCCATACCGATCTCGTCCATTTCAACCCCTAGTAGTTCCACGAAGCCTCTAACCAAAAGAGTAATACAAGCTAGTTTGGATATTCCCCTAGCTATAGACAAAACCAATATCCAGAAATAAATCAAAATGTCTAAAAATATCCATAATATGAAATACAACCTTTTGAAAAGATGGAATCTCACCTCTTTATACCAAATGTTGTCCCCGAGTCAATCACTATGTCGGAGTAGTAGAATGGTCGATTCCTACATAGCGTGGGTGTATATCTTCCAGTAGACGGGTTAGCGGGTGAACGCTAAGAAGATCTTATGATAAAGATAAATTAATACCATTTATAAAAGTCAAGTAAAACTACCCATATGCATACAACCATACATATATATAACCATCTCGAGAAAGGGGACCGGGTTTAGTATGCCATTAAAACCTTTACTTGGGCTATGTAGCTTTGTCGTCCTAAACCACCCATGGTCTATATGTGTGTATCTCCCCTACTAAAAAGGCCCCAGTGCGTGTAGCCGTACGACCAGAGAAGATACCCTGGGATAACTAGTACATTCCCTAAAATAAACTGTGATATCATGCACACAATCACCAAGATCAAACCTCATATCGGCAAATATATGTTTCCAGTTTAGTACCCCTAGGACCTCCACCTTCCAAGGCTCTGCTACACAATATGCCATTAATGCCCAATTAAAAATATTTTTCAAATAACCAAACCATTATCCATTTATTAACCAATGACATTGATATTGGTGTCGTCATACCAACCCTTACTTATAAGTACTATCCACAACCAACCATTTAAAGGTTTATCTAATTACCATATTAAAACTCTTGGGGGATTTCCATGTATCCTGTAAGCATAACCATTTAGCCATTTACCTTTCCAAGACATTTAAACCATGCATAATTCCTTTACCATATTTTAAAACATGCAAGAGTTCTATTAAAGTACTTAATGCAATAAAAACATCATTATAAGCATTTTGGCAAACACATTGAGGGCATAATATAACCAAAACCAAATCAAGTTACCATTAAACCATTACCATTAAAACCATTTATTCAAACCACCATTAATGCATATAAATCATAATTAAAACCATGGAAAACCATAATCAACCATTTAATATTAAAACCCCCCAATTTATATTTGAAAACTAAAATCATACAATCATAAAACCATGAAAACATTGTGTAAAACCATGACTTTAATTAGAATTAACAATAAGGGAAGAGAACATGCCTTAATCTAAGATGATGATTGAAAGAAATCACCAAGACAAGACCCAAATTAATACTCTTGTAGAAATCGTAGCTTTCATGCCCCTAAAGCTCTTGAGTGAATTTTAGAGTATTTAGGAAGAGTTTCTAAGTATTAATGAATAGAATATTAGGGTAAATAACCTTCCAAGTGCCATATAAGTCATGGGACCTTATTAGGATAAGTGGGGAAATATCCAAATTGCCCTCACTTAAATCCCCCAAAATCCCGTTACAAGGATACGACTGACCCTCACGAGTCATATCCTCCCTATATAAGTTGTACCTATCACTCATACCCTAAGCTTCAACCATTGGACTCAACACTGTCCTTTATACGCTCATTTAAACCAAGTTGTATAAAAACCATATTATTTGTACCCTTCACCCGTACCCCTAACAGAATTAAATACCATGAGGATTGATAACTGACTACCATACAAGTCTGAGGTATGACTCGTACCCTGGCTTACGGCTCCAGGTGAGCCACTCGTACTCAGTTCCAATCTAAGTTACCAAATCTATAATTAAGTTAAGGAACCAAATGATTGGTACCCACTAATACGACTCGTACCCCTAAGTTGTTGCCATTCCAGTAACCAAAATCTATCCCACCAACCAACACTGGTCAGCATATGACTGACCGATACCATCCATACCCTAGTATACGACTTGTACCCCTGAGTCATACTGGGCCTAGAGACCAAAATTCCAGAAAATTTTATATGGTCCAGAAACTAGGGTGTTTCATTAAGCTTGTCCTGCTCACAATGTTTCTCCCAATACCTTCAATTATCCATAAGCTCATCATTGATGCTCGATCAATCTCCGTTTTTACCAAACTCTAGTCCTGCAATACTAGTCATATCCATTAGTTCAAGAAAAAAAAATTAAGCTCAAACATAGGTCTATATATGTAATATAACTCATGAAATAGGTGTAACTAAGGGAAATAATTAGAACTTGAACATATAAATACACCCAACATCATCATCCCAAACTTAGACTCTTGTTCGCCCTCAAATAATTCTTTATAATCATTCTCCTTACACATCGACATCACATCACTACCCTAAAAAAATACTCAGGTTGGAACCAATATAACTACTCATGAATATTCAATTTCAACCCCTAAGAGTTACATATCACAAATGAAAACATGGGGATACTACTTTAAGATTCCTAACCTCGAGAATAGACTCTACAAAGTTGGAAAACTTATGCATATTACTCGACCAAGAAATCATACATGTACCTAACCAGCATCATCATGTACCTTAAAGCAAGAGAGTTACCTATATTTACTCAATACTATGCAATATATTACAAGAATGGGTCTAAAAATCAAATCCCAGATACTCTCCCAAAGAGTTCACATGTGACATTAGACGAACCATAAGCTTTCCCTTAGTGTAGTACTCTACTAATATAAGAACATCATTGTTTAGGATCAAGTAGGAATTTAAGGGTTGTAATGTAGGCTAAGGGACAAGTAGGTACTATTTTGGGAAGTATAGTGACTATCTCTCCTAAGATCTTTAATACATCACATTTTGTTTTGCACCTTCTATTTAAGCTAGCTTACATATTTTAAGTATGGAGTACTAAACTCTCATGATGCACTTGTGGTCAATGTTCCTTTTATTTTACCACTCCCTTACATTAACATACAAAATGTGCAACTCCTAAAGCTATTTTGCTGGGCCATTACTTTCACTTCTTTCCTCTTCACTTACATATTCATAAATATCTTAATTTTTTAGTTAAAGAACTTAGTAGTTTTAGATCAAATTAGCGGCAATTGAAGAAAAGGAACAAGATACTTATAAGGATACTAAAGAATAGGTTCAAGGCTCAAAATTTCTGACAAAGGTCACACAAAAAGGGTAGACAAAGAAGGTGAAAAACAAGGCTACCAAAGAAATACCTATATCACCTCCTAAGCTTAACATTCTTTGTTTCACTTTTAAAAAGACCATAAAAGTAATAGAAATCATTATGCACATGGAATATACAAAAACCTCACTAACATATGGCTCATGCCTAAATTAAGAAAGATCCATATAAACGCTCCACCAAGCAATCACAATAATTCAAAATTAAGTCAAAACTATCAAAGAGTCACCTATTTGATCCTAAGTATCTCAAGCAGAGCCATCCATCTCATTCCAATATGGTTCTTTAAGAATCGTTCATATTGCGTAGTCATATCACCTAGTAAAAGTACTTTATACTAGATTAGTGATCAAGTTTTACTTCCTACACACTCCCTATGACTAATTCCCCTTAGGAAGGTCGTCATCTATCCATCATTGAGAAGGGTACCTAAAATATGAATTGTTATGGTCACTTATCATACAAAAATCCACTCCTAAAAAGTGAAAAACTAAATCCTACTTAGTACAATGGGAATATCCCCAGGAAAAGAACTGAAAATAAAAGTTGAGGAACCCAAAATAAAAAATAATGAAATAATAGAACTAAATATTACATAACCAAATGTTTGAATATTTAATTATTATAGACTAAATTTAAACTACACAAATGACTTTCAAAATCCAGAATCAACAAAAACAAAATAACACCTATAATTTAAAAAATATAAACAAAATAACACCCAAATCAGAACCAAATCACATACCATGAGTATTCTCATACCCCACACATAAAATGTAGAATTGTCCTTGATGCTTGCATATATAAATTAAGTACAAAAGTGAGGTGTTTCAAAACTCCCTGATTAATCATCTATGCCATCATTAATATCTGGGTCGAAGCCCTCATAATTCAAATCTGGGTCAACATCATCATCATCATTAGACTGAATGTCTGAATACTAAAAATACTTTTCCTCATCAGTAAAAATTTCATATTCCATGAGCTCCACAAAATTACCAATCCTCAATAGCACTCTCGCATGGTGACTCAGGGGGTAATCGAGTTCACTCTACTTATATCCTCTCTAGTAGCCGTTCTTGCTCCCACTTTAAGCTGTAGTATCTGGAGCCCATACCTGTAGGTCGGTATCTCATCATCTCAAGAATGATGCTCAAGTAGTGGTAGTACGATCCCTGAGATACTTTAGGAGCTCTTTTTGGGGTCACATCCATCAGACTCACCTCCAATATCAGCTTATAGTCTAAAGCCTCTTCCTTAATATGTCCTCACGAAAAAATCATAAGCAAACATGATAGATGTCTTTTATATATCCTTATACACTTACAGTAATGCTTCACTCCTTTCCTATTTACAAGAAATATCACACTCTTATCTTTTCTCCATAATTCAACCGCCTCGTGAGGGGTCATTCGAACCACCTCAAAGCATGGACCACTTGGACCTTAACTTATATGGGAAAAGACTTAACCTCGAGTTAAAGAATAATACCTTTTGGCTAAGATCGAAGACTTAGGGTAGGATATGCTTATCGTGCCACTTATTAGTCTTTCCTTTCAAAGTTTAGCATTCTCATAGGAATGCAAGAAAAACTCATCATGTTCAAGAAATTTAAACAACCACTTTTTTCTTTCTATCTCTGGGTTAATATTAAACTTCTTATTTCGAAGTACGCTTGATGCTCAAGCTAAATAGGCAAGTGACAAGCTTTCCTATATACCAAACGATATAAAAAAGTCCCAATTAGAATTTTGTAAGTCATATTGTATGCCCAAAGTTCATCATTCATTTTCATTGACCAATAATTTCTTTGGCCATTCACTGTCTTCTAAAGAATCTGCCTGATTTCATAGTTTTACACTTCAACCCAGCAACTTATCTGTGGGTGATATGACGTAGCTACATTATGTCTTACCCTATACTTTTTTAGCAAGTTCTTGAACCAATAGTTCAAAAAATGAGACCCGCCATCACTAAAAATCTCCCTAACGGTTCCAAACCAGAAGAAAATATTCTTCTTTACAAAATTCATCACTACCTTTGCATCATTAGTAGGAACAAATGCAACCTGACCCACTTAGATACATAATCCACTGTAACCAAAATGTAAAGATTACTATACAAGGTGGAAACGACCCTATAAACTATATTTCCTACACATAAAAAATCTCCACCTCTAGAATGTTATTCAATCATATTTCATGGCATCTAGATATAGTTCCCATTCTCTAGCACTGGTCACAGTCTTTAACAAAAGAAAAGGCATCCTTAAACAAAGTAGGGAGAAAGAATCCCAATTGTAATACCTTATGTGTTATATGTTTATCTCCATGGTAACACCCATAAGGTAATGAGTGGTAACTTTTGAGCACTTATTTGGCTTGAGATTCTGCAACACACCAACAAACAACTCAATCAGCCCTTTTCTCAAACAAATATGGCTCATCCCACACATATGATAAAAATTAAGGTATAATTTCTTTCTTAGTTGGATCGTCACATCAAGCGGATACACACTACTTACCAGCAAGTTTACTATGATGCATACTATAGGAGCTCTACATTACTTAGTGACACCAGTTGCTCATCTTGGAACTCTTCCCTAATACGCCCATCCTCAACCATATGAGACCATTATTTTAACATCGATAAATGATCTACCACTTAATTCTCTGCCCTTTTTCTATCACGAACCTCAAGATCAAACTTTTGCAATAATATAATCCATTTAATAAGCCTTAGTTTAGCATCTTTCTTACTGAACAACTACCAAATTATAGCATTATCAATGTGGACTATTAATTTTTTCCCCATTAGATAAGCTCTTAATTTGTCAAAAGTATGCGTTAGGGCCAAGATCTCTTTTTCAGTGATAATGTAATTGGTTTGACCTGCATTAAGGGTCTTGCTCACATAGTATAGAGTAAAAAACCTTTTTTTTTACTTCCCCAACACTTACCCCATAGCTACATCACTTGTATCATACATTAGTTAAAAATCTAACTCCCAGTCAGGAGCAATCAATGTTAGAGTCTGGTAACTTCTTCTTCAAATCCTAGAATGTTTTTAGACAATCATCCCTAAATTTGAACCTTACAAATTTTTCAAATGGCTTACGCATTGTACTTGTTACCTTTGAGAAACTCTTTATGAGCCTCATATAAAATCTAATATGCTCGAGAAAACTGTGCACTTCTTTGATTTACACTTGGGCGAAAACTTCTCTATTACCTCCATATTTGCTTAGTCTACCTCCAATCCTTTCTTAAACACTTTATTGCCAATGACAATACCTTTCTTGACTAAAAAGTAGTATTTTTTCCAGTTCAACACTAGATATATTTCTTTACATCTCGCTATGACCTTGTCAAAATTTTACAAATTAAAAGAGCGACCAAAAATTGAGAAATCATCCATAAATACCTCCATGAAGTCCTCCACTATGTCATAGAATATGGCCATCATACACCTTTGGAATATAGATTATGCATTGCACAATCTAAAGGGAATTTTCCTAAATAAGTCCCATATGGAAAAGATAACGTCATCTTCTCTTGATCTTCTAGAGCTATACCTATCTGATTGTAGTGGAAATAACCATCTAAGAAGCAGTAACACTCTTGTCCTGCAAGTCTATATAGCATATGATCAGTGAAAAGGATTGGGTAATTATCCTTATGGGTAGCATCATTAAGCTTTCTATAATTCGTAGAAATTATCCACTCAGTTATAGTACAAGTTGAGATCAACTCACTATTATTATTTTTCACCACTGTTATACCACCCTTCTTTAGGACACACTAAATGAGACTAACCCATTTGTTGTTGGGAATAGGATAAAATATTCTTACATCAAGCCACTTTATCACTTCTTTTCTTATACCTAATTCATAAATGATTTCAATCTTCTCTGGTGCTATATACTCGGCTTGTGACCGTATTCCATAAAGATTTTTTCCATGTAAAAGGTGGGATTTATTCTATGTATGTCTGACATCTTCTACCCAATAGCTTTCTTTCTCTATTTTAGCACTATTGATGCCTCTTTTACCTATACATTAGATAATCTTGTAGAGAGAATCACACGTAAAGTGTTATTATCCCTAAGAAAAACATATTTAATATGTAACTACAGAGGCTTTAGCTTCGATTTCAAAGCTTCTAAATGAATGCCTTGTGAGAAGGAGCGGAAGGTCTGTTCAAGGTATTAAAGAGACCTTTATGAATGAACATGATTGCAACATCTAAAATCTGATCCATCTTATTTTCTCCACATCACCAAAGATGTCATGTACCGCCAAACCTCTCTCTAAGGGATTTGATAGATGTAATAAGAGGGAGCTCCGACACATGGTCTATAATTGTAATGGTAGAAAATTCTTCATAGACAAAGGGTAGCTTCATCGCTTTGTACATATCAAATACCTCGACCTTATCATTAGCTTTCATAGTTAGCTACATGATAGCTACATCTTTTAATAAAGTCACTAAAAAGGGACATCCCAAAAAAATCAGACTTCTAAATCCGCACCAAAGTCTAAGATAATGAAGTCCACAAGAAGTATAAAAGAACCCACTTGCACTAACATATCTTCAAAAATTTCTTTATGTCTGGAAAGTGAGCAGTCAGCCAATCAAAATATGCAACCCTATCTTCTTAAACAAAGAGGTGGGCATGAGATTTATGCTCGACCCAAGATCACATAAGCCTCAAGAACTAATAGATTTCCCAATTGTGATCTAAGTAGTAAAGCTTTCTAGATTCTTGAGTTTTGTAGGCAGTCTGTTCTTAATCCTTAAGGTTTACTCTTCAGTAAGTGCAATTCTATCTACTGATTCTTATTTGCCATAATATGTTGGATGTACTTGTTATATTTAGGGACTCCTTACAGAATATCAAAAAGGGAAGGTTAATATGAACCTTTTTTAACAAATCAATGAAATTTTAGTAACATGCTTTCCCTTTCTACTTTTCAGCCTCTATAGGAATTATGGAGGTGGCTTCACATTTTCTACTCTATTCTCACTGCTCTAGAATTTGTCATTCTCAACTTTCTCCCCATCACTAGCTACAGCCCTGTGAGTCTCTATTTTGGTCTCTAACTTCCCAATTACAAACTACCATGATTAGACACTATATTTAATTTCTTAGATTTGGATTTGTGTCACTGGGTAGACCTCTCTAAGGCCTAGTGTTCTGTACCCCAACAAGCTTCCCCAACTAAACTTCTAAGGTATTAGTATCCAACTACTGATTCTTTATGTATGCTTCCATCTATGCTTAATTTTCCATAATATATTTTAGCATTTCCTCAATGTTGCTTGATAGAGTATTTGCCTGACTACCCCAAACCTATTATTAAAGATTCTAATTTCTTTGTCCTAGATACTGACGTACATTCTGCCCTTGGTTTCCACTCTATAAAAAGTTAAGGTGATACCGCCAGTTCGTATTTTATGTATTTCTAAAATTTTGGTTCCCTTGGCGTTGTGCATTACCCACAAAGTTTACTGATTTTGGGTTGGCTGCACATACGTCTTCTGCATGGTCACCATTATGACATATCTCACACCAATTCTACATTTGTTTTATCGCATTGACTGAAGCTTGTTGATGCTCTAAATTTAAGTTACTAAATTGAGTGATTCTGATTCTGCAGAGAGGTAATATGTGCTGAGATAACTGTCAACTGGTCAACTTCTAGCAACCTGCAACTTTCTTTAGGGTGCTCCTTGACACACCTATATTTCACTTGGGATTTCTCTATGAGATATGATTCAGAAGCATATACAACTCATCATAAGTCTTTTCCAATGCCTGTCCACCTGCTGTTGAATCTAGGAGAATTTTAATATATGGCTCAAGTACCTCCACCTGCTGTTGAATCTAGGAGAATTTTAATATATGGCTCAAGTACCTCTATAAAAGTATGCACCATAATATCATTAGTCTAATGGTGGTGTGGAAATCATAGAGCATGGACTTGAACCTTTCCTAAGCTTGGTGTAAATTCTCACCATCTTTCTACTAGAAACTAAACATTTCACTCCTCAGCCATGCATTCTTTCCAGATGGGAAAAAACAAATTATAAATTTTCATGCCAAATCATCCCAGGAAATAATGCAATTTGGTGGAACAACATCTACATACCTTTTGGAGAGTATAAGTTTCACTGATCTCAAGAAAGTTTTTCAAATGTTTTTGTAGATCCTGAAGAGATAATCTTGTGAATTGTACACTAATATGCAAGAGTTGCACCATATCTATTTCAACTCAAGTCAATCTTTTGTAGCAGGTTTGCGGATGCTACTAGTAACATTATTGGCAAGTGGGATTGTCACTTTGCGAACTGCTCTTGCTACTGCAGCCTTGACAGTAGAAATTTCTATAGAGTCAACCATTTGGAGTTGTTGGATTAGGTATTGAAAAGTTGTTGCCCTCCGTAGATGATGAAATAATCATTCAGGTTCCAAGTAAGGATAAACCAAATATCCTTTTATAGCCAGCTCGAGGTATAAATTAGACCTACAAAAATCAGCCATTAAGATCAAGTTGTCAACACTTGTATAATATTATCAAAAATAAAATTCAGAAAATTACTAATTTCTTGATTTTTCGATAACAGCGCCAAATACTTATTGTGGACTAGCACACACACAATTATACGTGGTCTTATAAGTAAAATAATAGCTCTAAATGAGGCGGATATTGAACCCACATGGAGTACTTTTTTAGAAATTCACTTAACTATGTAGTTAATAATATTTCAAGCAAGTTTTGAAGTGTATCTAGACGAATTATAAGAGCTTAACAAACTAGTACTACGTAAAAAGGTAATAAAATATAACAATTGCTAATTTAGTAAGTTTGTAATCATTATCGAGAGGGAATTCCAGGTTCAAGGCACTCTCATCAATCATATAAATCGTAATCCTTTTTATTAGTTGTGTTGTTTATCGGTTTGTTGATTCACAAGGTTAATAATAAGATTATGGTCTTCCAATCCTCTAATCATCCATCTAAAAGGATATCACATCTACATCGTTGAACATCAATACATTAATCTATTTTAAACACATTATACTATCTTCATGTAGTTGAACCAAACAACGTGTTCTAAGAATATTTCTATCATACACACAAATCAAATATTTTGTTAATAAAAGATGACAACTTGTTCCTTAAACTCCTCGATTTATCCTAATGATTCTCCTTCCGTATTCACAAGAGGATAATAGATATATTTCAATGGCAACCAAGAATCAAAGTAAAAACAAGAAATTAAGAATAATCCATACGATGAAACAACGTTTAACCAACTAAAGAAACCAAAATACAATCATGTGTTCGACCTCAACCCCATAACAAGGAAAATTAGCCACTCATACTCGTAATTAACATTAAAGAATTTAAAGTGTTCGAACAAAAATAAAAGTAGAAGAGTTGAGTAGTAAAAATAACCCTAGTTGGAAGTCCTATTATGTTTTTCTCCTTGCTTAGACGTAAATAATAACGTCCCAAGATAATACAAGCGTTCTATTTATAATTAGCAAAAATTTCATGCGCAAGACACTCAAGCATGCAACTCCCTTATCGCGGAGCACCTTGAGCGTGGCACTCCTTAAATGCGCAATCGCACTGGAAATCACATTTCACTTCTTGGCCTTCAACGTACCATGCCATTATCACGGAGCACCTTGGATATGGCATGCTCTAGTGTAAACATCACCATTCTTTATCCATAGTGCACTCTTCACATTTTGTTTCATGTCCTATGCTCTGTAAATGTCATTTCACTCTCTTTAAGCTCATTGTGCTCACAGTGTTGATCCCAATGCCTTCAATTATCAATAAGCTCGTTATTGATGCTCAACCAAGCTCTATTTTTATCAAATTATAGTCCTTCAACACTAATCGTATTTATTAGTTCAAAAATAAAAATTAAGCTCAAACTTAGGACTATATATACAATATCACTCATGAAATAGGTGCAAGTAAGGATAATAATTAGCACGTCGACATAGAAATACACTCAAAATCAAGTACTATACTCAAATATTAAATGACCAAAATGATCCTCCAAAATATACTGAATGTTTATGATAGTAATTCACTAAATAAATATAAATAATTTGAACAGTTGGCTAGAGTAACTAAACTTATGGACAAACAGCTACTCCGGTTTTACTTGTAATTAATTTTTAAATTTTATTTTTATTTTTACTTGTTATTTTTGACATATCAAGAAAACACAACTTTTTTTTTCTATTTTACTCTTTGCATTAATAGTGTTTTCTCCAAATTAATTTCAAGACACAATGTAAATACCATTTAATAGGATTACTATGATAAAATAATTATGTTATTAATTATTTTTCTAAATGAATGTGTCAAATTAAAATGTAACAAGTAAAATTGAATGGAGGAAGTAATCACTAATTAACCAAAAGTAAGTCGGTTAGTTGATACATTACATATAAATTCTCGAGAATTTGAAGAGTTGGGTATAATAATTAAATATATATAGTTTTAAATAATGTATGAAAAGAGTTTTAATGAAATATTTCTCAAAAAGAAAAATATAAAGGCATGTAATCCTCCCCAGTTTCCATCGTTGTAGGCTCTCAAGTTGGAGTTATTAACATGTTAATGTCTTATCTTCTTTTTCATTCATGTTTTCTTTTCTTATTACTTAGCACTAAAGATTAATGAATCTCAACTTGTATTGTAGCTGGGATTTTAGTTGCAGGTAAAAGAAGTGATGCTAATACATTGCCTAATGGAGTTGTTGTGGAAGAAACAGAGAGTGCAAATGTACTGATAATTATAAAAGCTACAACCGTTCCTCTCTTTTAATTTTTTCATCTTTTGAATGTTTGGAATTTTTAATTGATTATGGGAGAAGGTGTAAATTATATCTATTTATTAATATTTGTTTTTGTTTTCCAATCCAACTCCTTCGAGACTTTACTCCACTAACATTCAAATTGAGTATTAATAATTTTTAAAAATTTCAGATTATTTTGTACCCCTTGAAAGTAACTATTCAATCGAATAGTTCTAATCGGCCAAAGAAAAAAGACCGACTTCGTATTTATTTGGAATTACAGACATTGTCAATATTGGAGTATATTGTACCCTTACCTGTAAATTTTGTCATTAAAGTAATTTTGTGAAATTTGAGTAAAATTTTGCTAAAACAAAAAAAGTGATTTCAGTACTTAAAAGGGAATAATTTTCTTAAGAACACACCGTGAATCCGGTCGATTTGAATTTTTTAATCTTCATCTAGTTTTGAATGTTTGATTTTGGTTTTTTCTAGAAAATAGATTGAACTTCATTTTGTTGATATTCAAAAGTTGGGTTGAACTTTTCAAGTTCAAAGATGTGAATACAGAGTTACAACTTCATTTCATTGTTCATATGTTAGTTTGCACCTGTTTGAAGTTGTTATAAAATACAGATTTTACTAAACCCGAAAAACAACAATCTTAAGAAAATTATAACAATATTAATTTTTTTATGTTTGATTGGTGAGGAAAAAAATTATCAGTTAAAAATTAAGTGCATAGTTAACCTGTACTAGATCTGATTTTGTGGAGATTAAGATCTTTTGATTTCTACTCCCTCAGTTAGACGAATATAAAAAATTCATCAAAAAATTGAATTGAAAATTCGATTTGAAGAATATAAAAAACTTCACCGATTCATTGAATTATATTTATTGATTTTGGAGTTTAATACCAATGGATTTTTACTCTGTTTGAACTTGATAGTGATTTGAAGAATAAAACTTCATTAAGAGTCAAAGTTCATTCGATTGATGATTTGAATATATAAAAACTTCATTGTTGACTAAAAATAAGTTGTTTAAAGATTAAGTCTTTATTGTTAGTATTGTAAAATACTAAATTAGTTGTCAAAGCATGACAAGAAAATGACGAATGAAATTGAACAACTAATTTTTTGAATTGTGCATGATGTTGTCTCGACGACAACCAATGTTGCATCATTAAGTCATTCAGATGTTTGTTTAGCAATGGCAATTGTAGAAAATGATGTTTGACTAAGGTCATGGTCCTTTTGCTTGAGCCGGGGGTCTATCGGAAACAACCTCTACTTCTTTGGATATAGTGGTATGGACTGCGTACATTCTAACCTCCCCAGACCTCACTATATGAAAATATACTGGGTTTGTTGTTGTTGTTGGTGGTGGTAATTGTAGAAAAATCAAAAAATATTTCTGGTGTGAACATCAAAGAATAACAACAAATTATGTGCTTTTGGCTAACCAAACTTGAAATTCAAATATTTCATAAGTAGAGATCCTTATGTTCCAAAAAAGGAATGTTTGAAAAGTATTTATCTGATTTGAAAGATCTTGTGATTTGCTCATGATACAAGGGGATAATAAGTTGAATAAGAAATCATCAATGATGGTTGCAAATATTTTTAAAGATGACGATACACATAATAAGAATAGGAAGAAGTCTTCTGAAAACAACAAAGAGCAGAAAGAAAAGGTTCAAAGGCAAGTGCTACAATTGTAGTGAAGTTGACCATAAAGCTCTTTTGTCAAGTTCTGAAGAAGAACAAAAAAAGAGATCAGATAAACATGTTCCAAATAACTTAAAAGATTGAAAATGTGTGTGTTATGGTCACTAGAAGCAATCTAGTTGGAAATCCAAATGAATGGTGGCTTGATTCAGAAGTCACTAGACATGATTTTGCAATAAAGAAGTTTTTATTACGTATGATACCGTTGGTCCTAAAAAGTGATCTTCATAGTTGCAACAGAAAAGTTTGAAGAAAGTGGGAAGATATCTCTAAAGATAACTTTCAAAAAAGTGTTGACTCTCTACAATATTCTTCATGTTCCTACTATTAGGAAGAACTTGGTGTCGATAATACTTTACGATAAAAATGGGTTTTAAGTATGTGTTTATTTCAAAGAAAGTGATAGTAAGCAAGAATTAAATGTATATAGGAAAGGGCTATCTCAATAAGAGTATTTTTAAACTTGATGTAATGGCTGTTGAAATGAATAAAGTGGAGGCTTCTTCTTACTTGCTTGAGGTAACTAATTTGTGACATAGTCGTTTAGGACATGTCAATTTCAAAATCTTGCAAAAAATGATTAGTTTGAAAGTGTTACCTAACTTTGAATGCGATAAATCTAAGTGTCAAACATGCGTTGATCGAAGTATGCTAAGCATATATGTAAGTCTGATGAAATAAATTTCAATTCCTTAGACATAATTCACATAAACATTTGTGATATGAAGTCAAAATTATTTCGTGGTGGAAAATAGTATTTCAAAACTTTTATTAATGATTTCATTAGATACCTTTATATTTATTTTTTTAATAGTAAGAGTGAAACAATAAAAGAATTTAGGTAATATAAAATTAAAGTTAAACATCAGTTGAATAAAATGACAAAAATGATAAGAAGTGATATGTGTGCAGAATATGAATATCCTTTTGAAGAGATATGTTTGAAAAATTGGAGTGTCCATTAAACTACTACCTCGTATTCACCTTAATCGAATGGAATTGAGGAAATATAAAAAAATCAAATATTGAAGAAAATGATGAATTTCTTACTTAAAAGTTCAAGTTTATTGTAAAATTTACGGCAAAAGTTATTCTTACAGCTAATTGAATACTCAATCGAGCGTCCCATAGTAAGACACAATCTATTTCATATGAGAAGTGAAAAGAAAGAAAATCCAACTTCAAATATTTTAAAGTGTGGGAGTGACTAGCCAAAGTACAAGCATCCATATTCAAAAGGATGAAAATATGGCCAAAGACCATGAATTGTATTTTCATCGATATGCTATAAAGAGTAAAACATTTCAATTTTTATTTTATAAATTCAAACAACTGAATATCTATGATAATACGATAATTGAATCAGATATTATTGAATTCTTTGGACTCATTTATTCATATAAGACTAGACATGAGTTGTATAGTGAATGATTTACAATCTAGGGATGAATTAAAAGAGAATGTATTTAATTAAAAGAATCCAAGGAATAGTAAGTAACAAAGGACACCGACTTTCTTTGGATCAAATTTTGTAAAAAAAATTTCTTAAAGATGAGCCTCAAATATTTAAATAAGCAATATCATCTAAGGACTCATCGTTTTGAAAATAGACAGTCAATAGTGAGATTGATTCAATCTTGAACAACCATACTTGAGAGTTGATTGATCTTTTTCCAGGAAATAACTCATAATAAAAGGCAATATGTATTGTGAAATGGTTTATATATGAAAAAAGGCCTTGATTATTGTGATCATACTCGTGAATCACAAGGATAACATCCATTTGGATGTTGGTTGCATTAACTACGATGTAAGATTTTGAAATTCATCAAATGGAAGTGAAACAACTTTTTAAATAGATAATTATTTGAAAAATTTACATAAAACAACACAAGAATTTTATGATTCTTGGTAAAATAAAGAAAAGTGGGCAAACTTGTTAAGTCACTTTATGAACTAAACCAAACATCCAAATAGTGGCATGAAAAGTTTGACCAAACCATGTTGGCTAACGGATTCAATATAAATGTGCTTAAATTAAGACACTCTAAATCACAAATTCATTATTTTTCTATATGCGGATGACATGTAGATCAATAGTAGAGACATTTTTGACATAAATTCTATTAAACGAATGCTTGATGAAAAATTTGATATGAAAGACCTTCGAGTTGTTGATGTGATCTTATGGATAAGAATTAATAGAAATCCACAAAGGTTGTCATTTTCACAGTCTCATTACATTAAAAGGTACTTGAAAAGTTCAAGTATATGAATTTTAATATTGTCAGGACTTTATTAGACGTGGTCTTTACACTTCAAAATAATGAAGATGAAAGTGACTAAAACTTTAACTATGCAAGAGTGTTAGGAAGTTTGATGTATATCATGAATTGTCTGATAAGATATAGCATATGATATATGCAAATTGAGTTGGTATATGATTAATCTTAATCAAACTTATTGGACGACATCAAAAAAAATTTTGGGGTATCCAAACATACTTAAGACTACGTTTTATATTATAACAATTATTTTGCATTAATTGTAAGATATAAAGATGCAAATTGGATCACCAGATCAAATAAATTAAATTACCAAGTGAATATATATTTTCTCTAGGTGGAGGAGCAGACTCTTGAAAATTATCCAAACAGACATATATTTCCCGGTCTTGGATGGATCTGAATTTATAACCTTAGATAAAATCGGTGAAGATGTTGACTGACTTCGTAATTTCTTGAACGATATTCCATATTGGCCTAAATCTTTGAAACTAGTATGCATACACTATGATATCCAAGCTTCTATAAGTAGAGCATGGACCATGATTTATAATGATAAATCTCGTAATGTAATATGAAGGCATAATATCATTATAGAACTACTCTATAGTAAAATTATCACGATTGACTATATGAGGTCAAAGGATAATATGTTGGATCCACTTATAAACGACCTAAATAGAGAAAGAGAGTTAAGAGATCAACTAAGAAATTTAGTTTACGGCCTAGGACAAGTTATCACGACGGTAACTCTATCTATCAGATTGGATATCCCAGGAGCTAGGTTCAAGTAGATCAAAGTTGTGACTGACGATTCAATACTGATAATATACTCAATTCATTCTCATAATGAATACAATGTTCATAAAACTAGGAAATGGCTTATGGTCTGAAGTTTTTTAATATTTTCTATGTTTGGTAGGCTTGACCAAATAGTTTGATATATATGATTAAATATTTAGAAATTACCTATGTGGGAGTGCAGTAAAAGACACTTCGAGGAGAATGATAATAATGTCCTACTCTTTAAACTCTTATGAAATTGAGAAATATTCATGGCTGAAATGAAGAGAACTGTGAGAACCATAAATGGTAAAAGGTTTTTTGTGTGACTGGTATTGTCTATTTGTACATTGAAGTTCAACGGTTCAAAGATATCAAATCTATTGATTGACCGAGTACATCCGATGAAAGTTCACTACGAAAAGTTAAAAAAAAAAACTACTTATCCAGAT
The DNA here is from genome assembly GCF_002878395.1 of Capsicum annuum. Taxonomy (NCBI): domain Eukaryota; kingdom Viridiplantae; phylum Streptophyta; class Magnoliopsida; order Solanales; family Solanaceae; genus Capsicum; species Capsicum annuum. The sequence goes on from NC_061111.1 coordinate 130,458,919, forward strand.
GCAATTAGTCTTTGCTCGTAGATGACACATTTATTCATATATATTTTTTTTATAAAATAGTTATTTTCCATTCATGGTTGGATCACTAGGTATAAGAGGTATGAACAGAAAATGAATTGGTATTTCTTAGAAAAGATAGAAAGAGAAAGGATGCAATATGAATATGCACCTTTTTAGTTTGGATGGTTATGACCTTGTCAATGAATTATGACTTTTTTTGAAAAGTTGGGTCTTTTTCAAAAATTTAAACCTTTATGAAAAGGTGCACAGTTCTGAACTATTGATTCTCTTTATGAAGAAACACCTTGATGACTATAAATACTTGATTTTTTAAAAATACGTACATGAAATTTTTAAGTAAAACACTCTTTTCTCTTGGTAAAAGCTATCGCAATTTACTGTCATTGAGTGTGTTCGTAGTTCGACAGAGGTTAAGGTACCGTTATTATATCAAAGTGATTCATTTCATCCTGGAAGGATATATTCCATAACCCCGGGTACTCAAGAATAATAATTTCCTTAAGGACATGTAGTGAATTTGATGGACTTGAATATTCTAATCTTCATCTTTTTCTGAATATTTGATTTTGCTATTTTTTAGAAAATAATTTAAAATTAATTTTGTTGATGTTCATGAGCTGGGTTGGACTTTTTGTGAAGTTCAAAGTTGTGATTACATAGTTACAATTTCATTTGATTGTTCATATGTGGTTGAAGTTTTTGTTGTAAAATACAGAATTTACTAACCCAAAAAACAACAACATATATATATATATATATATAGACACACATATATATAAATATTAAAAATATCATATTTTTATTTTAGTTTATTGTTACATTAATATTATAAGTAGAATATTCTATTGAGTAAAGCATCTAGTACCTCCTTGAACTATGATCAAATTCGCTACTATATTCTTCAACTTCACGTGGATCCTATATTACTCCCCTAAACTAAATTTTAGCGTATTTTTCATCCTTTTTAATTGTCATGATACCTTTTGTCAAATTTTTAGCTGACGCGATATCTTTGACCGAGATCCTATTTTTTGTCTTAAAGGTGTAACATCAGTACAAAAGGATGATAAAAATTGGCTAAAACTAAGTTCAGAGGGCTTAATAGGACCCTTACAAAGTTTAAGTGTGTCATAGCAACGTTGGCCATAGTTCAAGGGGGTATCGGATACTTATCTCTAATTCTTTTATAAATTTATTGCAAAATCTAATTTTATTTTCTTTTGATTATTATTTTAATAGTATATGCATTATGTATATATGTAGTATGTGTATCTATATTAAAGTTTGACTTTTCTGTTGTTCTCTTTTGTTTGCATAGATAAATGAATTTTGATTGTCATTGATAAAATATTTTCTAAGTTATAATTCAAAATTTATTTACAATATAAATAGATAACCTTTCAAGAATTTATTATGAAATATATGTTTATGTTATTAATTGTTTTTACATTATTGTCATCAAAATATGTTTATAAGGTTATCACTTTATAGTTTCCACTAATATTAATAAATGATTTTTTTTGTTCATTTATTTCATTGTAGAACGACATTAGATTACATACTCTATCAATATTTATCAATTTTCCATTTTTCATAAAAGTGTTGTTTTATTAAAAAAATTCTTAGATAAATCAAATATCAAAGATATCATATGATTTTAAGAAATTAAAAGAATAGAATTTTTTTTTAATTTTTAAAGAAAAGTTAGAGGGGTAAATGATTTTCACCCATTTTCTTAATGATAATTTAAATAAATTGGATGAAAGAGATAATTTTATTGGAATAAATAAATGAGAAAAAATACCGAGATTAATTAATTAGCTAAAACAAAATAGTCCTTGAGGGACAAAAAGAAAATTGAATTGAGAAATAAAAATTTACACAATAAATGGTGTATGTAATTACACCATCATCATGTCAGCCTCATAGGGAATATCAGCCACTGGAAGCCATTGTGGATTGGTGTTAATGAATTTATCGGCAGTGAATTTATTAATAGTGTCTCCTGAAATATCTTTCTGGTAACCTCTCCAATGTGAGACCCTTTTGTCAAGGGTAGCACCTGGACCTCTGTTCTGATACTCAGCGTAGAAGCATGTATGGATTCCAAAGTCAGTAGTGTTCCATGGAGCCCATCCTTCTGAATTAATAAATGCATCGATATTTGATTGCATGATAATTGTCCTTGAGTACATTTTCCATGGACGTCCAAGATATGCCTTAATTGCTGGATTGGTAGCAAGGAACTCTGGCTCAGCTGAGATATCACAATTCTGGATAACAAATCCACCAGTTGATTTTACATCAACATTTCCCTGAGCAGTCATCATGCAATTTTGGGTGTCACCTGGTTTCCTTACAATCAACTTACAATTTTGGAAAACAGCAGCAGCAGCACCAAAAACAAAGTCGATGGTTCCTGTAATGTTACAGTCACGGTAAAACTGTCTGTTTGAGTGAGCATATAAGGTGTCTTGGTACCCATCTATTTTGCAGTTGTAGACCGCTGCCTTATCAGCATTCACCCTTAGTGCAACAGCTTGTTCTTTCTCTGGTCCTGCTGTGTTTTGAATTCCGATATCCTTCATTACAAAACCAAATCCTGACACCCCAAGTGTGGATGTATGCCAAGTTGTCATCCCTCCACCATTCTTTACCGCGTTGTCACCGGTAATTATGGTCTTAGTTGGTCCTTCACCAATTAACACTACATTAAGTTTGTCCTTTTCGATCTCAATATTCTCCTTGTATATACCCTCCTTGATGAGGATAACAAAAGGCTTAGTGTTTTTTTTTGGGACAGCATTAATTGCGTCCTTGATGGTCTTGTATTGTCCACTCCCATCTGCAGAAACTACAGCATTAGGTTGGGCACTTGAAATCTGAAGGAGTTTACGATTACTGGCTTCGATGATTGAATCACTGTTCGATAATAATTTACGCGTAAGTCCTGTAGTTTGTGTGATCATTTGACCAAAGCTATCGACCATGTAAAGGACATTAAGAGTAAGCTCCTGAGTGGTGTTCATTAATTTTGCCATTTTTTCACGCGTTTCACTATATTCTTTCTTTGTAAAACCATCCAAACAAGTGTCTTCATAAGCAAGAACTGCGCTAAGCCATGTCTTTAGGTCATCCACAACATCCTTGATCATGGAGATATCAAAGTTTTGTATTTTGGTAATAGAGGTCCTTAGATCCTCAGCGGCAAGGTCAAACAACTGTTCACAAGCTAGGAGAGCATCTTTCGTATATGGATCACTGGCAGCTTTCTTGATTGGTTCGATGCTCTTGATGATATTCTTTAATTCAGTCACAGTCGCTTCGAATGCAACCTTGATATAATCCTTTGGGTCCGACACATTCTTGGCTATGGACAGGGTCTTCTCACAAGTTTGTTTGTATGGAGTAGGCTGACACATAGATTGCACAGACTTTGTGGAGGTTGCAAGTCCTTTTGATGAAGTTTCTGCATCATGTTTGGTAAGGGTGACACATGCTGCCACCACACAAGCCACCACAAGAATAGAAGCAACTCCACCAATAATCACTTTCTTTTCCATTTTTTAGTTTTTTTTTCCTTATTTTCCTTTATATTTTTTTAAAAATATTTTAGGGAGAATTCCTTATGAAATAACAACCCCTTTGGCTCTTCCTTAGTGAAGAACTCAGAGGGGTTTGTTGAAGGCTATGTTTATTTCCTATTCATTTCGGCATTGTGATTATCGGTCTTATTTATAGTAAGGAAGAGGAAGAATTTTGTATGGATTACCTTAAATTTCTATTGGAATACAATGGATGATACCGAAATGAACTGCAATCCTCTCTATTTTAAATACATTTTTTTTACTTTGTCAATTCAATTACTTGATTTGTTGCCTTCCTTTAATCCCCACAAAAATAAGACCTCTCTTCCATCCTTGAGTCAAACCACTATTCTTCCGCCTCAAATTCTTGAATGAAACAATTCTAAAAAATGTACCCCAAGTTAATTTTCTTTATTACTTATATATTAAGAATATTACAAAAAATGTTATTTAACTATAAGTTTCATATACAACTTATAAGAGATACTCAAAACTATGAAATAACAGGATTCATAAGTGAACATGAAAGTTATATACTTCGAGGGATATGACTTCATGATTAATCTTTTAAAGAATCACCAATAATGGTATGATGAATCTATTTTTACTTAAAATATTTGAGGAAACTGGTAAGACATAAGAGAAATAAGGATCGTTTATTCATTTTAAGTCTACAACTAAGAAGCTACTTAGTTAAGTTAGTTATTACTTGAGCCTTAATCAGGTGATTAACTCTAACTAATTAGGTAGTTAATTACTGATTACTTCAACCTATATATATGCACATATACCACACCTGCAATTCATTCAATGAATATGAATATACAAGAAGATGACTTCATCTTCTCAATTCTATTTCACTTGTTTCTCCATAAATTGAGTTTTGCAGCTACTGTTTTATTGATTTGTTGCACAATAACCTACAAAAATAACAATGAATTTAGTTTTGTTCTATTTGGAAGGAACTGTCAATTGAATGATCAATACTCATTAAAATAATGAGTAATTAAATATAAGTTGTTTGATTTACTAGTATTAGCTAATACCTAGTGTTAAGTCCTTAGTTTTGATGGTTGACGAATTAAATTTTAGGACCTGGTTCCAAGAGAATGTGTGATGACAAAACTGCAATGACTTAGGGACCTTGTTGGGACTACATGTCACCATCACAGTAAAAATGTCACCCCAAACTTATAACGCAAACATGGTAATATTAAGAACAATCTCTTATACACCCACTATGGCAAAGATAGTCACACAAGAGAAATGTGTCCATCCAAATTAGCAGCTCAGAGAGGTATAAGAAAAGTCACTACTGTAAGAAAAATTAAATATAGACTACCTAACTTGATAAAGAAGAAGTTGATCTTTTCTCGAAATAATGAGAAGAGAGAATTGGGGAAATTTGATTCTAAGAGTGATGAAGCTGTGTTTGTGGGCTACTCCTCAACTAGCAAGTCCTATAGACTGTTCTACCAAAGAACTTTGTGTGTTGAAAAAAGTATTCATATGATCTTTAATGAGTTAGGAAGATAAATGAACATTGGAGATGATGAAACCTCAGAAGATGAAGAACTCTTTCCTGTTAAAAAGGATGTTATTACTAAAGAGGATAATCGAAGGATCAATGATGCAGATGAGAGTGATGACGAGGATGATAATCTGGGATCTCAGTAGTAAATTCCAACTCCACTAAAAGAACAACTAGGAGAAACCAGTCAGAATTCACAAGGACCTAGTCCAAGTGGTACAAATCTCAGAAGAACAAGTTAGAGACACAAGTACTCTAATCCCCTTGAGAACCTGATTACACCTTTAAAAACAGGAGTCCAAACTAGATCCCAATCTAGGAATGCTATGGCATTTTCAGCCTTTTTATCTCAAATTGATCCTAAGAATATAAAAGAGGCCCTGAAAGATCTTGCTTGAATTAAAGAAATACAAGAACAATTGCATCAATTTTTAAGAAGCAAAGTCTGGCATCTGGTCCCCTAGCCTATTGATGAAATTATTAGTAAGACTAAATGGGTGTACAAAAATAAGGAAGATGTAGATGGAACTATCAATATAAATAAGGCAAGGTTGGTTGTTCAAGATTATAACCAAGAGGAAGGAATTTAATATGATGAGACCTTTGCCATGTAGCAATAATAGAAGCAATCAGAATTCTTATTGTATTTGCTGCATAAATAGGATTCAAACTTTTTTAGATGAATGTCAAAATTGCCATCCTGAATGGAAATATGAAAGAAGAAGTATATGTCAAACAACCATCAGGATTTGAAGATACAAATTTTCCTTATTGTGTACTTAAATTGGAAAAAGGTCTTTATGGGTTAAAGAAAGAACTAAGGGCTTGGTATGAAGACTCTCAAAGTTTCTCCTAGAAAATGGCATCATAAGAGGAAAAATAAACAATACTCTATTTCTAAAGACTAGGGGTAGTAGTCTATTGATTGTTTAGATATATGTCGATGACATAATATTTGGAGCTACTTCTAAATGCCTATGTGAAGAATTTGCTAATCTGATAGGAAGTGAATTTGAGATGAGCAAGATGGGTGAATTGAGATTCATTATAGATCTCCAGATTAAACAAACTTTTCAAGGGATAATGATGTGCAAAGAAAAGTATATCAAGGAGCTACTGAAGAAGTATAACATAGGAGATTCCAAGCCAATCGATACCCCAACTGAAACTAGTTCAAAAATTGATAATGATTCCTTAGGTCCTTCAGTAAATGAAATAATGTATAGAGGGATTATTGGATCCTTGATATATCTTACTTCTAGTAGGCCTGACATTATATTTAGTGGAATAATGTTTGATAGATTTTGAGCAGACCAAAAGAGTCTCATCTAAAAGCTGCAAAAAGAATTCTTAGGTAATTGAAGGGTACAGGGGACCTGGTCCTTTACAATCCATTAAGAAATAGTTTTGATGTAGTAGGCTATACTAATGCTGATTATGCTGGATATTTAGTAGACAGAAAATCACCTTGAGAATGGCACAATTTCTTGGGTTATCCTTAATTTCCTGTGATTTGAAGAAGCAAAATTCAGTTGCTTTATCTATTATTGAGGCTGAATATGTTGCAGTAGCTTCTGATTATGCAGAACTACTATGGATCAAGAAACAATTGAATGACTTTGATATTGTATCAAATACCATACCTCTAATGTGTGACAATACAAGTGCTCTAAACATGGCCAAAATCTGATGCAACATCACATTGATGTGAGAAATCACATCCTAAGAGATAATGTTGATAAAAGAGCAATCTAAATAAAGTTTTGCAAGACTGAGGATCATATAGAAGATATCTTTACCAAGGCTCTACAAAAGGAATAATTTATTAAGAACAGACTGAGATTAGGCCTAATCAAAATAACCTAATATACCATGTGAATCAGTAATTCTCCATAAAATTTGTTATGATCAGGAGAATGGAAAAATATTGATATCATATGTATGTAAATGTTAGCATGGTATGGTAGCATAGCTATAAGGAGAATCATGTTATGGTAACATAATAACATGGAGAAATGTGTGCAATGACAAAGTAAAGTGAGTGCAAATGGAGAATGCAAAGGCAATAACAAAGGGATGTGTGTAAATAATAAATGCAAAGTCACTAAATAAAGATATGGAGGTAGATAATGATAGGGGGAATTTTTTGCTGCAAATGACCACAAGGTGCCAGGTCCTTGTATTGCTTGATAAAGGAAGCATGATGATAGGGGGAACATTCTTCTTCAGGTGGTAATCACATCGATTAAATAGGATGAATATGCACCGATGCTCAAAGTTGTATGGTTTGGTTCGTAATAATAAAAGGGGGGAAATTGCTATATAAAGTTTTAATGATGAACAACAAAATTGTAAAGGACCAAGTCCTTGAACATGTGAAGTACTATACAACTAGCACATAATATCTGTACAATTTTATCCTCTTGTGTAACAAACTTGTAGGTGATATTTTTTATTGACTTGGACAACAAGTCTAATGATATTCTATCCCTAATCATCACCCATCTATAAAAGAGAAGAGACCCCTCTTCAATAATTAATTTTTTTGAATTCTAAAAGGCGAAGTGAGGCAGCAAAAACCCAATTCAAAAACTGCTTAAGTTCTTAGCAGATTATGTGAGCTCAAATTAAAATTATTCTTGAGTGCTGATTTGTAAAAGAACTACTCATGTTGTAAGACTATTGGTTTTTTTAGAGAGATAATTAGGTAGAGTTATCTAAGCTTGTATATGGAGGTGATCAGTTGAGAGAGTTCTTAGTAGATTTATGAAGATGAGCTTGTATTAAAGTTACTACTAGAGAAAGAAGCCTCAAGGTAGGCTGAAATCTTACTATAATCAAGAATTCGGTTATAGTGGATTTGGAGGTGTTTGTGAAGGAAAGCCATGGTTTTTGCCATTTTGGGTTTCCACATAAATATCCTATATTCTTATTCTTGCTGCATTGCCTTACATTTCTCAATATCTCATAATTACACTATAGTTCTATTACTTATAATTGATCATGCGAGCCCCAGTCCCTTATTGTGTGGTGCAATGCCTAAGGGTTCATCATATATGTATTCGAATTGTAACAAATCTTCTAGGTTTATCAACTCCAATATGATCAAGTGACCCTCCTATTTTGTTACGAGTCCTTATTGTTGGCTACTATAGTGTAGGCTAAATAGATGTTTAACTTTTTTTGTTGCTTTAATGGATTATAAATTAATGCATGAGATAAAACTAAGACTTAATATTCCCAGCCCCTCACCCTTTTACTAGTGATAGTCTTAAGTATGGGCATTGTGATTTGTTATTGTTAACTAATTGAATTCCAATTGCTAAAAGCTTGTGAATATGAAATTCCTTTTATCAATATCCAGATTAAATAAATAGTCTGATAGCTCATTCCCATCCCTCATTATGTGTTGATAATGTACTTGCTTGTTTGTCATTATTGTCCATATCTGCTCAGTTGTTTCTGAAATATTTCACGAACATTCCCATTCTATATTTAAGATCTTTTTCAATGTTAATAAATCTGTCCATACAATAACTTTATTATGATGTGTTAGACTGTGGTGCATAACTGCTTGTAAGATAGTTGCTACCTCTAATTCCAAATTAGTAGTGTTCTCAATGTTCGTTCCCTTTTAATATAGTAGATCCGCATGATTATTTCTAAGACAGAATGCATAGGAACACCAAGATTCACTCTAGATGCCCCATCTGTGTAATATTTCATCCATCATTTTTGTTGCATCTCCTAAAAAACTATAGTTACTTTAACTCGTGGCCTCATCTTCTTTAGTTACTTAGAATCTCTACCCAAGTATAAGAAAATTTAAGTGTTGTCTTCCTCACTTTTAATTGCATCCATAAATTCCTGGTTATGTTGTAGGTCACTCTTTTTCCTACCACATTCTTCCTTTCATGTTTATTGTTGTTTCTTCTCTTACATAGTTCCCAAACGATAATACTAGGAAGTACTTGAAAATAAGCCTTTTTTTCGTTGACCAATATCCATATTCTACCATTTTATTATGATCTTCTTCAAGTTTAACCCTTGCATATTAATACCTGTATAAGAAAAAAAATAGGACCGAGTCCTATTAGTAATGTTTGATAAAGGAACACATGAGACACAGACTCTTCGGTTGGGTTTGTACAAAACTAATAACTGGATGGTCCTTCATAACCCTATCTCCTTATTCTATTATCCACAGGTTGTATGACCCCAAAAACTCAATGGTTTCTTACCCCAGAACTACGTTCCACTGTAGGATTAAGATTTTGGACCTGAGGTTGAGATGAGTAGGCCCGAGGCCGAGATAAGTAATCACTGATTGGAGGTTATACTCCCTGGCAAGAGTATGATGCCTCTCCCTAACATGGAGTTTCTTTCTTAGGAGGACAAGATGTTGGACTCCATGTAGCTCGCATGATTTATGTCGGTTAAGAGAACCTACCTAAATTATTTTCCCTTTAAATAAGATATTTTCTCAAGTAAATAAACAACTTCCGACTATGTTCCAAAGAATAAAATAGTTTTCTCTACTAATAAGAGTTGATCATCAATTTTTAAACCAAAGTTATATGATTTCGAGCTCTAAGTATTTTGAGCTCAAAATAGTTATAGGTTCTTGAGCAGTAAAGAAGTTTTACTCTCCATGGGATATATGCATGAGTTGAAAGTATTGTTTAAAGTTTCCTTCAGCCTAAGAGTAATTAGAATAAGAGAAGAGTATAGATTTTAAAGCTAAAGTATAATGATTCACGAGATTTGTGTTACATGTTTAATTCTACATGATTTATAAGATAACATCTTTGAATTATTCAAGACATGTGAATCATTCCTTATTGCATGCATGTTTTGATTAATGAGTATTGATATTGTTTTATGTAAATTCATACACCCCCATATACTCAGTACATTCCTACATGCTGATCCACATATACGTCTATGTGCTACATTGTCTTATAATGTAGGTTCAGGTGCTCAGTCCTAGCCTCATCGGTGATTTTTGAGTACCTTTATCTACATATCTACAGTGGTGAATCCTCATGGTTCGAGGACCTATCTTCATAAATTTCAATATTTTAGTAGTTATGTTATTTCTTTTAGTTCAGTTTGAGTTAGTTGGGGACTTGTCCCAATGGCTCTCTAGTTCACGGAGTAGTATAGGCTTTGTCAGACTAGTTGTCAGATTGTTGCCATGTTGAGATTTCCAGTATCGTGGTCATTTGGACTGAGTATTATCTTTGTATTTCTTTTCATTTTATATAATAGTGCCAGTGTTTTGTTTACTTCATCTTGAAATGAGTTATTATAAGTAGTAACAGGATCAAAGGGTTAGCTTGAGGCTACTTGTAGACTTAAGCACCGTGTGACGTCCTAGAAGGTGATTTCAGGTTGTTACCCAGGTACTTTAAAATTCCACATCCTCTCTATGAAAAAGGATATTTTGAATGGATCCTTTTATCCATATCTCTTTTAAACTCTTGTTAGGCTGATTTTTTATATGATGTATTGCCAGGATGATATTATTGTGAAGTTTTCTCTAGGATCAAGCATCCATATTGGTTTCTGATTTTTCTCTGAATGAATTGGTGGTCTAAGCTTTTCTAGAATGCGCTTGGCTACTTCTTTTGGGAATAATTCTACAATCAAATAATTATTATATCTACTATCTTTTCACCAAATATCTCACATGCTGATATATGTCATCCCAGTTCCTATTCCCAAACATTATAGTATATAAATCTCCACTAGTTGTCCAGTTGTAAAACCATAACTGAGTGTAACGCCTCGAATCTGGTACCCAGAATGCTACACGATACTCATGACCCCAAAGGACGATAAGCTAACCTATGACTAATATATGTACCTGTACACTGCATAATATACTATGCATATATACATACATTGTAAGAATGCAAAATAGAAGCTATAAACCCATCAGGTTTAAAACTGAATAAGCATCTGAAAAACCAATGTCTGAAAAATGGCATGACAATACCAAAATGAATTTGAAGTAACTTTCTGACATGCTATAGTCTGAAAGGCTCTAAACTTTCTGAATAAGGAGTTGATGGGACATGTCTCCAACTAACTCCATCTAATGAGATAAATAAGTACTGAAAGAATAATATAATCAAATAATATCATCCTCGAATAATGAGGACTCACTACTAACTTTGTCTGCTTAAAGCTGGAATGCTACTGATGCTCTAGATTCGTGCTCCTAAACCTAAGGCGTAAAATAAAACACCATAGCACAAATGCATCAGTACATGGGAATGTACTGGTATGCATGTGTAATATGCATGAACAATACAGACTAACTGAATGACATAAATGCTAGAATACATGCATGAATATGTAACTGAAACTGAGATCTTGGTTGGAATGAATACTAGGTTCTGACTACTGAGTCTACTATAACATTGATTCACTGGCATCTGAGTTTACAAATACTAGGATACTAAATAACAGAGTTTACTAATCCTGGTACCTGAATCACTGATAAGTGAGGAACTGATACTATATTACTAAATACTGAAGGACTAAAACTATATTATTAATACATGAATAACTATTTTTGACAGTTCTGATTATGAAGAACTGGTTCGGTTAACTATATCTGACAATCCTGAAGCTGAGTACTGATAACATAAGTGGCCATATCTGACAGTCTTGAATCTGGTGGAACTAACTGAGTTCCATAATGTATCTAGGTTGACTTTATCTGACATTCTATATTTTGATAAACTATCTGAGTTCTATTACTGAGACTAAGACTAAAACTAAAACTGAGACAGTGGGAGGTAATCATCTAACTGACGTGCCCCAAAATTAAACTGGTGAGGTCAAACCTGGAACCCCAGCTGGAAAGGTGTCAATACCATGCCATGAGTAAATATAAGCCATGAGTATACCCTCGCTGACAGGGAGCTCTTCCGTCAACCCCTCCTGGTTGGTTAACCCAAATGAGATGTATATAGTCCCTAAATGCATAAGGTGTATCTCAACCTACACTGGATATGTAGTGCTGGAACATAAGGATTACTTCTAAGGATCACACCCTCCACTGAATAACAGGTTAGTCCCTATCATTGGGTTCACTCGATGCTGAATTCTACTCCTAACTGAATTGTCTGAACTGATTAAATGAATGAAGTTGATACTGATGGTATAGTTTAGCTGAGCTGAACTGAGTTTACTGAGTTTCGTTGATCGACGTACTACTACTGAGATCTGAGGACTGACTGAGAGTACTAAATTTATTGAGATTACAAAGAATACTAAAGTTATCAAGATTACTTAGTACTGAGATCATTGGGATTACTGAACTAATGGGATTACTAAGATTTCTAAAATTTCTGGGTTGCTGAGCTTTCCTGAGTCACATGACTGACTAAGTTCTATGGATCATGTCTTGACTGATGATATCGTGAAAACATGACACTAGCTCTAGGCACACAACTATATTTTTAGGGTATATGTACCCCCAGAACTCAATAGAAGGAAACTGACACAACATGACTTGACTCTTCTTGAACACATGACTAATATTCATAATTCATCATAACATAAGTTGGGGGATTTATACTACACATAGTTCTCAAAGTCTCATACATGGAAGGGAATGCATATAACAACATGCCTTAAGTCCATCAATCTAGTTTCATGAACATTCCATTAACAATCATAATGCTTAACAATATCATAAAAGTCATTGTTTTCATAGGGGTGTAGTATGCATTTGTCATTTAGGTCTCAATTTAACTATAGTACATGATTTATAATCTTTTAGGAATTTTATCAAATACCTTACATGCACAACTTAGGAATAGATGTAATCAATAAATTATTAATCATGAACAACCAAATTTACATATTTTCAACTCATATGATATCATATATTCATAAAAACACATAAAGATTCCAACTTGGGAATCATTCAATATCAAAAATATGAACATAATAGATTCACCATATCAATATCATGATATAGAATTTAAAAGAGGGTTCTTGGGATTTATGAATGAAAGGAATCATTGTATAAACACTATGCATACCTTAGCTTGTGATTCTACGAAGATTGACAGAGAGATTCTTGAAATTTGACGATGAACTCCCTTGGAATTGAACCTTCCATGAAAACCCTAGGGCTTGTTCTTGAGAGTTTTTGAGAGAAATTGAGTATAAGTTGCTGAATTATGGACAAATCTCGTGTTATTAGGGTTATATAGGGTGGGAAAATTGACTAAATTGCCCTTGAAAGCACAGAGGTGAAATGCTGAAAACTGGGCACCCACCAGAGTTGCAGGGCGGCGCCTTGCTATTCCCCCATTCTAGCCAGGACGACGCCTTGCTTAGAGCGATGCTCAAGGCTGGGTGGCTCCCCCTTATCGCGGTGAGCCACTAGTTTTCCAATCGAAACATGCTCTTATGTTATCCAAAAAATTCTAAAATTTACCCAAGATGTACTACGACCTTGCCCCATTATAACACAACTTGAAAATCAAAAAACAAATGTTGGGAAGGTTTTCAAGTAATTCCTTGAAATTTGGAGGCTTAAAATGAGAATAGGTGTTGAACACTTATCAAAATTTTCTAAATGATTGATCTTTTAAAGAGCTTCAAGGAGCTAAATAAGCTGAATTTAAACACAATATTTTGCGGGGTCTTACACTGAATATTCCCATTCCTAGTTTATCATAGAATTTGATGTTCTATTAGATCCCAAACTCGTAACATTTTCTTCCACACCTGTGAACCTTCTATGCTAGTCTTCCATATCACTATGTTTGGGTTCTCTTTTCTGCAATACTTGTTATGCATGTAACTGCTCCATATAAAAGTTTTAGTCCTGAAATTCCACCATAATTTACAAATCAGAGCAATGGATATATCCCATAACAATCTAAAATCCAATACCCACTCCTCCTCAAGTAGGCGTAGGTTTTTCCACTTTTTCTAATGTCCTCTTTTTCCTCTTATACAACTAATCCAAAAAACTGAGTAAGCATTCGTTGGATAATGTTAAGAACATTCAAAGGGGGATTCATCCCTGATAAACCATGAATTGGTATACTTTGCAGCGTATGCTTGATAAGAGTGTCTATTCCTCCATATGATAACAACTTTCCTTTCCAACTTTGTAATTTGGAGCTTATCATACTCATTATGTGCTGATAGTAATCCTTCTTGTTTTTTACATAATCCTTTCTTAAATTACATGTTGCTACTTTTTCCATTACAACTACTCCATGAAACATACCTCGGTGCAAGTATATTGCACTTTTTGCCTATTCACCATCTGTCCTGAAACTTGTTTATACCCTTCAAAATTTTCTGTGACCGTCTACAATGAGCCTTGTTTAGCTTAATAGAGAATAATCATGCCATCTATAAATGAAAGATGATTTATTTTAGGAACTCCCCTAGGCATACCAAATAGCTTAAATTCCTTCTTTTAGATGAATGATTTTAGAGCTCTAGACATAACTTCTACTAGAAGAATAAAGATTGTAGAAGATAAAGGATCCCCCTATTTCAAGACTCTGGATGACCTTAAAATTCTTTTTGGTTGACCATTTAATAAAATTAAATACCAATTATTACCTACTAGTCTATACACCATATTGATAATTCTTTCACTAAAACCAAACGTTCTCAAGGCTTCTGTTAAAAATAACAACTCCACCTTAATATAAGATTTCATCAAATCTATTTTAATAACCATGTTGGGTGTGTGTGTGTGTGCCTCTCTTTCTTATTTCTGAAATTATTTCCTAAACCACCAAATTATTTTTAGTAATATTTCTCCCTTGTATAAACCCAACTTTTTCTTCTGAGATAATCTGTGGTAGAAGTTCCTTGTATCTATAATGAATAATCCTTGAGAGTATCTTATTCAAAAAATTCCTTACAGATGTAGGCCTCATGTCTGAGAATGTCTTCACTATTAACTTCTTTGGTAGAAGCACCAAATTAGTATGAGTTATGAATCTATGTTGTTCAAACGCATAGAAATGCTATTGCTACTTGATAGATATCCTCTCCAATAATATCCTATGCATCCTAGTAGAATGAACCTATTATCGTATCAATTCCTACCGTGTTGTGTCTATTTAACCCCATTACTGGATTTTTTAACTTCTTATTGACTCGAGATTCAATTTCACTCTTCATTATATTTATTGGACACTATTATTTATAATTCCTCTATCACTAAAAAGTCATCCCCTTCTTGTTGTTTAGTGAACTACTTTTGGAAAAACTCTATAGTAGAATTAGCAATCTCTGTCTTTAGCTCTAACCATTTACCCTCTTTATTCCGAATTCTCCTCATTTTTGCCTGTTTCTTTTCCCTTTAAAAATTGTATGACAGAATTTAGTATTTCTTTCTACATCTTTAAATCATTTAAAGCCTGTTTTCTACCTAAATAATTCTTCCTCCCTTCTGTATTTTAGCTTAATTCTGCCTGAGCTTTATGCAATTTTTCTTTATTAGCCCCTGGTGGATTTTCTTCAAACTACATATCTCTAACTTTAATGATTTTCTTAGTGTTGCAAATTCTTGAAAAGTAATACCAAGTCTTTCCTTACTCCATTGAGTTAAGGTAGATTTAGTTCTTTTCAAATTGTGATGAAACATGATAAAATGATTACTCTATAAATCAATTTCAAATTCCACCTTATTACTTCCATGAAAGACTTTTTCTTTAGCCAGAAATTTAAAAGTCTAAATGATTTCACAATTTGCACATTGACTGTACTGAATTGTATCAATAGTGGTGGGTGATTTAACCCACTTCTAATCAAATGCTCCATCTCCATTATTGGGAATAAACATTGTATCTTGTCATTGTATAACACCTTATCCAGTCTCTTAAAATTACATTCTGCATCTGTTCTTCCATTTCACCAGGTGTATTTGCTTCTCTTAAATCCACTATCTTGTAAAATGCATATATTTATACAATGCTTGAAGTTTTCCATTTCAGGTGTAGTTATAGAAAATCCTCCTATATTTTCATCATTATTGATTATTATATTAAAATCTCTACCTACAAACCATGGATACTGAATTGAGAGAGCATATCTCCCAAAGAATTCCATAATGATAATCTCTCAGCTTATGTGCATTTTGTATAGACTAATGTAACAATAACTGTAGCACCTAGCTCCTGATTCTCTAACTTTAATGTGAGTTGTTGGTCTTTATCTCTGATCACATTAAAGGTTACAATTGAATCCATTAAGACCCATATCTTACGAGAAGTATTACCCACTGCATGTTGCATCTCCAGTCTTCTCCTGTAATCTTCTATATCGTATTTTCCCTAAAATGGTTCCATCAACCCTATAAATTAAAAAAAATGTCTCTTTTGTAATGGTATCAGTCTGGTGAATATTTTTTGAGTATTTGTTGATCTTATATTCCATATCAAAGCATTCATCTTTCATTAGCTTTGGAGGTATAAATCGTTGTCTGCATTGTACTGTGTAAGAGCTTCTACCCTTAGTTTTTTACTTAATATTTGTTGCTTTTATAGTATCATCTACTTGGGTGATAAATTTCCTTCTATTGCCGCTTTCTCTATGTTTTGTTCCAAATCATCCTCATCTAGATCTTTATTTCTATTGTTACAAACTTTCATTTGGTTTTTAGTTTTTATTGCAAAGGGTAACACTCAATCATACACTAATAATGTAGCTATGTTATCCTTCTAGTCAACTATCATTAATTTATTTGATCTACCCTCCTGATCAACTGCATATTGTATTTTATTAGCCTCATCTGTCTTTTTTAACTTGTTTTTCATTCATACTGCTTTCTACCAATGATTTTTTTTCTTTATTTGAACTCTTTTGTTTAGTATGGGATTTGCTGAATTAATAGCTATTGTGGTTTTAACAAACTTATTACTAGCCTACTCTTAGTGCTTTATTTCTCATTGTTTTATTCTACCTCTTTTCTACCAACAATATAGTTGTCTATTCTTCCTTTAATGCTTTACATGTATTTGGTACAATTTTACCTTCCATGCTTTTGAGTTCCTCAATTTTCCCTTCAATATCCCCATACTTGTCTCTTCTACATTTATTTCTTCTTGTAATACATTGATGTTTATTTGTATTTACTCCTCCACCCTTGTTACTATATGACCCTTCCTTATGTCGAAGAACAACTTCTTCTGATTGTTTATTAGCTACTTCTTCTCTTCCCCTTAGTTTTTTCTAATGCAACTTCTGTTGAATATTCTAATAAATTTCTTTATCTTGTCTTTGAAAACAATATTCTTTGCAGTATTTGGAATTTTAATCAACTTAAATTTGATTTCTCTTATAACATTATCATCTTCATTGATTCTTACCCTTTGTGGTAGTTTAACAACTAAGTCCACATCTAATTTTACCATTGCACAACTTGGTCTTGTTTGATTTTTAGTTGCCATGTTCTTCGTTAGAGGTTTTCCAATTACTAAAGCAATTGAGAAAATTGATTCTTTAGCAATGAAATTTGGGGGAAGATCTGGCATTGATATCCACTCTACTCCAATAGTAGTTTCCGTATCTAGTTCAAATCAGAGATCCCACTTCAAAGTTCTCATCTGCCAATACATCTCCTTTGATTTAATGCGCTATGCTACTGTTGAAAGTAGATGGACATAATCCTCTATTCTTTCAAGTCTAATTAGAATGTGTCTTGTATTTAATACTCCAATCATACATTTTTTATTCAATACCACACTGTCCAGGAATCGACTTCTGCAACTCCTTAATATCCCATTTGCCATAAAAAAATTTCCCAATTATTGTATATTGTTGATATTCTTCAATGATCAAGCTTCTCAGCTCTGATGATTTCCATGTAAAACTAGGTTCTCCTTGTAGCATAACTACTGGTTTAGGTGGAACCTTAGGCATGTTAGTGTTGATTGTTTTAGGTTTCAATATGTTTGCATAGATGAGTGTAGTAGCTACCGACCGTTGATCATTATTTAGTCCATTAGTATCATTCTTAGATGGTTCTTCTGGTGGGTTATTCCCACTAAAGGTGGTGGCCCTAATGGCCAGCAGCTTGGGAATATTAGGTTTCAGATTTAGGGCTTTATGTTGTAGAGCCTCTATTTTGTGTCCATTGGTGATTCTATTGTTGAATTTTCAAAAAGGAATTTTTTAAGATCGAGTTCAATTTCCATTGAACTGATTTAATAAATCACAAAGTTGATACACACTTTAACTATTTTGACGACCTCTTAAACACGTGTACTATTTAAAAGTGAATTATTTCCTTCTAACACACTTATAACAAGACACATGCTAGGAGGTGTATTACACTCATACCATATCATTTCTATATATCACTACAACATCAATTGCTATATCAAATTTCAAATTTTTCTCTCCATGTTACCTAGTTGCTTCTTGTACAGTACATACCACTAATGGAACCACTATCACTGCCACCATACCATCACCAAATTTATATATTTTACCACCAAAATAAAATAACCACAGCAAATTTCACCACCCACAATCAAACCCATCATCAAAATTACACCAAACCATTGTCACTACAAAATATGCAAAGAATCAGAATAATTTAATACCATAACCACACCCTTCTTTGAAATCACATTGACGACATTGAAGGACACAAAGAACTACCACAAATTCAAAAAGCACTATCAAATCTATCATCTCTATTAGTTTCATCATCTTTAATTTCTTATCAAAGTTTCATATAGTGGGAGAAATAAAATTAGTAATACTGAGGTGATTCAAATATTAAATTGGTAAAAATTATTCCATTGAATTGGATTTACTAAAAATAAAAGTTCTCAACAAAGGACTAACCAAAAATATGTGTAATGATCCTTTCCATTCTTATGGTATAACATAGCATGAAAAAGTTTGTATTAAAAATTTTCACGGATGAAGTGTTGAAAATTTTAAATTAGGCCAGTCTTGCATGCTTTTTAGATGTAGTATGATTTAGTTAAATCCGTTAATAGTTAGGTAGGGTGATTAGATAATTTAAGATTATAAAGTGTTAGCTTAGAAGTTAGGGAGTTCATAGAAACATTAGTAATATAATTTAGGTAAGCAGAACTCCAGATATAACATTTTACATAAAGGGGTTAGTTTGTGAGATTGAAATCTGAGAGTGTATTGTAAAATTCACAAAACTGGGAAGCTTCCCAAATGCACTCAGGCCGCTACAGTGGGCTAATCTATGTAAATAGCACTTTTGGAATTTAACACTACTTTTTAACAAAAAATATTAAGAGGTAATCAAGGGGCACTTTTGAGTGATTTTCTTCTATTTCTATATAATTCAACCATTGAGGTAAATCATTCCACCAATCTAATCATTAATCCCCAAATCCTTAGAATCTTCTTAGGTTGATTATGGAGAGAATGAAGGGCTTAAATCCTAGGTTAGGGGAATAGATATGATATACTTAAGAAGGGATTACAATAGCTTTTTAATAGTCTAAAAGTATTAAATTAGGTATTCTAAACTAGAATTTGACCTCTTAATTATAAGGTATGGATAATGTAAATGGAATGAAGGATAGAAAAACTATAGAGTAGTAGAATTATTCACGAACTTGACCATAGGGATATGAATTTAGGTTTAATACCTAGAATTATAAGAACATTAGTTGAATTATGTTATATGTGTTATTTTTATACAACTCAAGCTGAGACAACAAGAAAATGCAAGGGTCAAGTCATTTAGAGAAATGCAAAGCTTGTAATGGGTAGTTTATTGGAGTTAAAACTCAAGTTGATTGTATGTGGGCATGTTAATTAATTATTTTTTTATTTATTTCCAAGCATGCTAATAAATGTATAATTTGTTAATTGTTGAATGCAATTTTGGAAATTCATTATCTATAATGAGATTTGTAAAAATGACCTTGTTGATACACAAGGTGGTTGATTCACTTTTTATGAGTTTGTATTTGTTTTATGATATAGTTTGTTGTTGTGAGATGAATTGGTAAGGGTTGATCATGATCAAATCGGTATATTTCAGGGAGGATAAAGGCGGAGACATTGGAATAAGGATAGTATAACACTTGATTAGTGATAATATTGGTATACACTAGTTGTAATGACCCCAATTATCATTTTATTAAAAGGCATCCATAAAGAATATGTTGAATAAGAAATCATTATTTTGGACATTGTAGGAATTATTTCATGGATAAAAGACTTGGACAAAATCAAATTGAATCAAAATTAGGAAAAATTAGGCTAGGATATAGACCTGCCACTACAATGATATATATGCCACTTTATCAGCACCCCTACAGTGATACTTCCATCACCACAACAACAGTCATACAATAATCAGCTCGAGGGTTACTTAAAATCCCCATTCAATTAAGGCTCCATATGTCATCCTCTGTCTATAAAATCACCCTATGTGAACTCCATACTTTTGGAGGTCAAGCTCTATTTTGAAGTATTTCCAGCATAGTTTCCATTGCTATTAAAGGGTAAGGTACTTTCAGGATAACTCTTTGCCCTCTTTAGTAGTGGAATTGATCTATGAGGTAAATTATGATTTAACGTATAGTAGGGTTAGGTTAAATATGTTTAATTAGTAAAGTTTGGTGGGAGACTTCATATCTAGGACTACAGGAAAAGTGTTGGAATATATAAAAGATAAAATTAATGTAATAAGACATAATAGTGTGCTGTTTTGTTTTATATGGATTTATTGATAGGTGTTTGTATTTGTATGAATTACTTAATAGTTTGCAAGTTTATTATGTTAATGTGGGTAACAATAGAGGAATTAGATGAGTTCATAACCTTCAAAACTAGTCTTTAATACCCTAAAATAGATGAACTCGATATGTGTGTTTTGAGTATAAGATATTCTTACTAGAAGATAATATGAGAATTGGTTGTGATAAGAGGATGTAGTGTCATAACTTAGGAACTTAAAATAAAATTTGGCTAAGTTCTAGGAAGTAAGATGTATAAAGGTCTATGACTGAAGCTACAATTAGAAGTTGAATAGGGCTGGGTAGTTGAATAATTGGATAATGGAATAATGTCTTGAAGTAGTGATGACTTGAATGTGAGGATGACTTAGTTAGTAACTGAATTTACCTATTTCAATGTGAATAAAGTAGGGTTAGATTGGTGAATTAAATAGGATGTTGAATTAGAGTATATAAATTAATTTTAGTGGAATATTTATTCCTAAAATGGATTCTTAATTGATTGATTTACGAACATGTTTGTGATTCATGATTAGGTTTGATAATGCTAATTTGAATAAATGGTGAATTGAGATTCAGTCATACTTGTAGTTCATATGTTAATGGATATTCGTTGTTTACATGGAATGATGAACTAATTAATTATAGAATGTAAGTTTGCAAATTGATAACCATAATGAGATTGGTAAAAAGGACCTTGTTTGATGTATCATTTGTTGTAATTTCTTGTATATCATGTTGTTTTTTGTTGTTAAATGAATGATAAGGATTGATCATCATAAATTTGGCAAATTTCTTGGAGTATAAGGGTGAGGACATGGGAAGAAGTTCATTTAACTATTGATTTGGGATAAGTGTGGGAGACACTAGTTATCTAGGAACGAGTGTTATTGCAACACTAATAATTACATTGGGTACTATACTTGTACTTGTACATGGACTCTCCCTTTCCCTACATGTCATAAATGAGTGTCCCTAATGACCTAAATATGTCTTTATATTATGATATGGAGGGTTGACTATTTCTTGAGTGGAACGTGTTATGTTGATGATATATTATGGTTCCTTGATTGGATTATGTTGATGATTTGTTATAGTTTTTTTATGATATATACCTTGTTCTTTGATGGTAGAACTTCTTAAGTGAAAATGATAATTCCCAATAACATGAGATGAGCTGTTTCAATGAAATATACAAGAATCATAAAGGTTGGGTGTGATTTTGAGGCATGTCCACTTTTCTATTATTTGAGATATGTATTTTCCATAATTTGAACCGTGCCGTAATTTCTGTTTGGTCCTTGATGATATACTTGGATATACTTGTGTAGTTGATCAATGATTATTATGTTAGAAACTTGTCTAGATGTACGGTGCTTTTGATTTATTACTTAAGTGTAAATGATTATTATGATTGATATGAGATAGTTGTTACAAAAGAATATTCAGTGAATCATAAAGGCTTGGTGTGATTTTGACGTATGTTTTTATTTTTGTTATTTTGAGGTTTGCATTGATTTTCGTGATTGAGGTATATCTTGGTTTCTATCCAAACCTTTAATAATTATAATTGGGATTTATGTGTGGTTCGACCATTGATGATAGTGATATCTGGGATCCTTGTGTTATCTTTTTTGGATATAAATATTAGGATACTTGTGTGGTCCAATTAATGATAATGATATATGGGATCTTTGGGTTGTCCAATTTTTTACAAAGATATTTGGAATACATGTAGGGTTTAATTAATAATAATATTTGGGATCTTTTTGTGGCCCGGTGAGATATATATACATATGGTTCTCTGTCATGACACAATATATCATGTCATGATGGAACCGACCATTACCCACAGTAGGCAAGCCAAACCTATAGTCCAGAACTATAAGTAAAGAATAAGTAAAAGAATGAAGAATGGATGTAATAAAAGATCAGATCCATAACATAGACCAAAAACCTAGTGGTATCAGTATACGAGCTCCTAGCATAATAAGAATACAAAATGAAGTACCAAGGGAACTACATAGATACAACCCATCTCTGAATACAACATAGAGAACATTCTAATACATAAGAGGGAGGAAAGTGATATTCTGAACGTCAGGAGCTCACCCTGTGTCTCTGAACCATAGATGCTCCACATGATGTACACAACAACTGTAATAACTCATACTATGATCTATAAGATGCAAAAGTGTAGTATGAGTACCAAACACGTGGTACTCAGTACGTAACTTCCTTCCAGTAGAGCTTCAAAGATAATATAGATATATACAAGATATAAACAAAAATATCTAAACCCAAATTCTAGCAACCATACAATAATGCTAGTGAGATAGTAAGGGTAAACTATCCTACTCATATCCAAAAAACTAGCATAATAAGGCTAAGGAAGTATTAAGGATGAACTATCCTAGTCAAGACATACTTAGTAATCTCAACACTATATTATATATCACAGTCCAATATATGAATCAAAGGTGAAAGGACAATATGTATAACAGTATACAAGACCAAGGAATGAATATCCAATCTGGATAATGAAGGAATGTATATATGTTAATACAATAACAACATGTAAATATATATATATATATATGTATATGTATATATATATGTATATATATATTTGTATGTATAAATGAGGCTAATTCGAGGTAAAACTTAAATCATCAACCTAGCATCTTAAGACCTCATAAATACAATAGGAACAAGTGCTAGTATATATAACACCGCAAAATCTCATCCCGAAGCATCACATAGTGCTCAATGCTAGAAGTAGCCCCAAGCTAACCCTTTATCCTGCTACTAAATCTAACACTTACTTTAGGATAAATGTTCTAATAAATAATACTATATTATGCCAAATATGAATAGTAATAACAGAAAACATTATCTGGATAACAAATATTAAAAATCTGGAAAACTCCAACTATTAGCCCAACAATCCTCTATTTACTAAGGAACTAAAGAGTCATTGGGATAAGCCCCCAACTAACTCGAACAGAACTAAAAATAATAAACTAATGCATTCAACACTAAAAATCAGAGAAATAAGTCCTCGAACCATGATGACTCCCTAACTGCAAAAGTGTAAATGAAGGTACTCAGAGATCACTGTCGCTGCTGAGGCTGAGCAATTGAACCTACATTATAAGACAATGTAGCCCATATACATATATATGGATTAGTACTTTGAGGATGTACTGAGTATATGGGGGTGTATACATTAAGTCAACAATGTCATTACTCTTTATAAAACCATGCATGCTGGTATAAATGACTCACATAGCTTGAATAAATCTGAACTCTAAATCTCATAAATCATAAATAATGAAACATGAAGCATAAATTTCATAAGTCATTATACTTTGTTCTAAAATTTGTATTCTCCTTTTATTCTCAAAGCTTGTAAGCAAAAAGGAATATAAAACAATAACTTTTAAAACTTATGTTTTTATCTTGAGGAGAATAGGACTTTGGGAAATCAAGGACTTGGGAACGTTAGGAATATAAATCTTTGGAGACTTGGAGGCTCTGGGAACATGGGAGTTTCTTATAACCAATATAAACCATGTGATCTGACATGGAGTCCAACATCTTTCCCTCGTTGGGGAGAGCTGTTCTACCCTTGCCATCAGAATAGAACCTTAACTTTAGTTATCACAATCTTAGCCCACTATGGGCAAATCATAATCCTCTGGTGGCTTTTAGTTCTGGGGCATGAGACCTTGAAATGATACCCAACTCGGTACACAATACTACTCCCATACTTAGGCTCAGAACTTTTAGTAAAATCCAAATTAGTTAGTACAATAATGTATAATAGAAGATAACTTTGCCTCTCTTTACCTTATATCAAAATAATATAGATTCCTATCTTAGCTTATTTAAAGCCCCAAATATGGTACCCAGAATGCTACACGTGCTCATGACCCTAAAGGACCATAAGATAACCTATGACTGATATCTGAACTTGTATACTGCATTATATACTACATAATGCAGAAGCATGAACTGAAAGGCCATAAGGTTCAAAACTGTGACATAATATGTGATAAAAGTATAACATCTTGGTAGGGTATGAAATACCAAAAACAAAACTAAAATAAGCTATCTGAACATACTGTAGTCTTAAAAGTCTCTAAAACATGACTGTCTGAATAAGGAGTTGATGGGTCATGTCCCCAACTAACTCTAACAAATAAATTAATTAATAAGATAATAAAGTAATGATCAGGTCCTCGAAAGATGAGAACTCACTTCTAACTTTGACTGCTGAGACTGGAACACTACTGATGCTCTGGAGCTCGTGTCACTAAACCAATGGTATAAAATACCATAGCGCGAATGCATTAGTACGATTGAATGCACAGGCATGCATGTGAGGTTGGCTAAATGCAAAAGGGTTCACATGCATGAACTATGCTAACTGACTGGATAATATGAATGTGAGAATGCATGCATGAATACATAATAACTATAACTGAATTTGTGATAACATGGTTATTGAGACACAGTATTGATAACATGAGATACTGATAACTGTATAACTAAAATAACTAATAACATAAGTGACTGTATCTAACAGTCCTTGATCTGATAGAACTAGCTAAGTTTCGTACTATATCTGAGTTGATTGTATCGGACAGTCCTGAATTCTGTAGAACTATATGAATTCTATTATTGAGATTGAATGATTGTATCTGACAGTCCTGATTCTGTAACTGAAATTGTGGGAAGTAGTCATCTAACCGACATGCCCCAAATAATGCCATATAGCTGAGTTGGGGTCCAATCTATAACCCCAATTAGAAATGTGTCAATGCCACATCACAGGTAAGGAAAATATGTGAGTAACCCTCATATAATAGGTAACTCCAGTGAGAACAGTAGAAAACCTCATATAACAGGTTAAACCACCATTTGCCCTCAGATAACAGGCTGTGATGTCTCAACCTATGCTGGCTACATAGTTCTGGAATGCAAGGATTTGCTTCTAAGAACCACACCATCATATAATAGGTGAGTTCTCATCCTTGGGTTCACTTGATGCTAATTTTTACTCCCATCTGAATAGATACTGAACATGATTAACTGAACTGATTGGACTAAGTTAACTGAGTTCTGTTGACTGACGGAATATTACTGAGATCTATTAACTGACTGAGATTACTGAGATTACTGAGTTTTTTTAAGTCATGAGACTGAATGAATTCTATTGAACATGGCTTGACTGAGAGTATCTTGAAAAATATGACACTGGCTCTAGGCATACAACTAAATTGTCGGGTACAAGTACCCCCATGACTCTATAGAAGGAAACAGAAAATGCATGACTTTCTTGAATACATGATCAACATCATAATCCATAATTCATTAACTAAGACATTTCATCAACCACTTGTCATGCATAAACTTGTACATAAATGAGGATTTCATATTATCATACTAGTAGGGCACCTTTCCTTCACATAGGCATTTAATCAAACACATGGTGAGCATACACAACATTAATCAACAAGTAAACATCATGATTCAATTCTAATTTCACCATTCAAGGGTTTAATCATGGATTCACATCAAGATACACCTACAATAATTAATTCCACTTATGATTCATCACCAAACATGGATTAGAATTCAACTGGTCATTATCAACATGAACAAATAAACAAACCCAACATGGAATTCATAAAAATCTATATACTTAAACTTTGGAAAGAGATTCTTCGGCTTCATGGATGAAAGGAGTCCATGAATGAACACTATGCATACCTGGGTGAGTGATTTCTTAAAGATCTACGGAGGAAAACTTGAATTCTTGGCTTGGAATCAAGCACCTAGGATTTTTTGTTCTTGGAAACTGATCTTTGAGAGAAACCCTACTATGATGTTATAGAAAAATAATAAAGTTATGAGCTATGGTCGGGTGTAAGTAGGGGTAAAATCGGGTGTAAAAAAACCCAAATATCCTTTTAAAAATGGCTTTAAAATAACTGAATTGGATTTGTGGCGGTTGGTGCGATGGTCCATCGTAGGATCGAAGGTTCGTCGGTTCTGTCCATCGCACTTGGGCAGAAAGGGGGTTCACTGTCTCCCTTGCAATGGCCTGAGCGATGGCCCGTCGCTAGCCTGATGGTCTGTCGGCCTGGGATATTGCTCCTAGGTAGATAGTGGTCTCACTGACTTACTGTGATGGCATGGGAAACGGTCCATCGCTATCTCGATGGTCCATCGGCCTCTACTATCAAACCTGGGTGGTTTTGGCTGCCTTCTATGTTTCGGCCATAACTTTCTCTTTTGATACCGGATTTGGATGAAATTGGTATTGTTGGAAAGCTAATTCAATTTCCCATATGAAAAAAAAAGAGAAAATCATAGAATTTCCATTTGTAAAACAATAGATTTATCTCTCAAAGTAATTTTCTAACATTCTTGGGACGTCTTCAAGCCAAGAAGAAGTATGAGGTATTACAATATCTCCTCCTTGAGAGGTTTCATCCACGAATGAGATTGAGCGAGAAAGAAGAAGATAAACTGACGTACATACTAGACATGAACATCTGGAACAGGATCTTATAGCTGACATGACTGATAACTGAATATAACATACTTGACACGCATATCTAATGCATGTGTAACTGATTCATGATTGCATAACTGAGTGTTCTGATGAACTAAAGTTCTAACAATAAGAATGTATGTCTGATGCATGATTATATAAATAAAATGATACATGAATACATGACTAAATATGCAACGGTATTTAATACCAAGTCTATAACGGGATTCTGAACATGAACTGTATACCAAGTTTGTAACTAAAGTCTGAACATGAATATGAAAAGCTTAAGGAGAAATCTTACCTTGATCTTGATCTGAGTTGGCAGAGAAGTGATGAGAATACTTGGTATGCATGTATGCTTTTTCTTCCGAAGTAGCTCCCTCAACGGATTGATTTCGCAAAAGAAATTTGACTAAAGGGACTTCTTTGTTCATCAATCTACGAGTCTGATAGTCTAGGATTTCAACCGGGATCTTTTCATAAGAGAGGCTATTCTGAACATCTACGCTTTGAATAGGGACTACAACTGCTGGGTCACCTATTCACTTCTTAAGCAAAGAGAGATAGAAGACTGGTTGAAATGAGGATAGATCTAAAGGCAATTCGATCTCATAAGCTACCTTGCCAAGACGACTGAGAATTTTAAAAGGACTGATATATCGGGGAATAAGCTTTCACTTCTTGCCGAATCACTTTAATCCCTTCATGGGAGATATCTTTAGATAGACATAGTCAACAATCTCGAACTTGATATCCTTCCTACGAACATCTGCATAAGACTTCTGTAGTTTCTGAGTAGCCCGAACTCTTTCTCTGATCAACTAGACTTTTTCTAAGGCATCGAATACTAAGTCAGGCCCTATAACTGAGGCCTCACTAAATTTGAACCAACCGACTAGAGATCTGCATCTCCTACCATAAAGAGCTTCAAATAGAGCCATCCGAATACTGGAATGATAGCTACTGTAGTATACAAATTAAATCAAAGACAAGCGTTCATCCCAACTACCCTTGAAATCAATTGCACATACCCTTAGCATATCTTCTATAGTCTGAATGGTCCTTTCTTCCTGACCATCTGTCTGAGGATAGAAGGTTGTACTGAGATGAACTTGGGTATCAAGACCCTTTTGAATGCTTTTTATAAATTAGAGGTGAACTGGGTACCTCGGTATGAGATAATAGATAAAGAAACATCGTGCAATCTGACCAACTCTCTGATGTAGAGTTTGGTATAATCCTCGGCAGAATAGGAGGTATAAACAGGAAGAAAATGAGCTAATTAGGTCATTCTTTATATAATGACCCAAACTGAATCATACTGAGGACTAGTACGAAGAAAACCCATTAAAAGTCTATGTTAACTTCTTCCCACTTCCAAGTAGGGATACTGAACTCCTGCATAGACCCACTAGGCTTTTGATGCTCTATCTTAACCTGCTGACATGTAGAGCACTTAACCATAAACTCTTCAACATCTCTCTTTATCCCACTCCACCTATAGATTTCCCATAAGTCACGGTACATCTTTTTGGCCCATGGATGAATAGAGTAGCTTGCACCATGTGCTTCTGCAAGAATTCGCTGCCTTAAGTCATCTACACCTGGAACACAGAGATGACCTTGATAATGCAGAAGACCATCTCTTCCTTGGGAGAAAACCTCTAATTTCTGATCCTTGACTTACTCTTTCATCTTGAAAGGCTAGGATCCCTATCTTGCTTTTCTTTCACCTCAAAAACTAGAGATGATTCTGAACTGCTCTGAACCCATGTGTCACCCTCTACTGTATCGACTAAGCAAACGCCTAGTCTGGAAAGCTGATGAACTTCTTGAGATAACTTCTTCTTACTGTCCTCAACATGAGCAACACTACCCATAGGTAGTCTACTAAGAGCGTCGACCACTAATTTTAGCCTTGCTCGGATGATAAAGGACCCTCATGTCATAATTTTTCAAGAGCTCTAACCACCATCTCTAACGAAAATTGCGATCTTTCTAAGAAAATACATACTGAAGGCTCTTATGTTCCGTGAACACATCTACATGAACAACATATAAATAATGCCTCTAAATCTTTAAGGAAAAAACTACGGCTGTTAACTCAAGATCATGAGTAGGGTAATTCTTCGCATGGGGTTTAATCTGTCTGGAGATATAAGCTACGAACTTACCATGCTGTATGAGGACATAACCCAAACCTACTCTAGATGCATCATAATACACCACGATACCATCTAGACCATCTGTAAGAGCTAAGACTGGAGCTGAGGTGAGTCGAGTCTTCAACTCTGGAAAACTTTCTTGCAAGGATCTGACCACTGAAACTTGACTTTCTTTCGAGTCAATCTTGATATAGGGGATGCAATAGATGAAAATCCTTCGACAAACCATTTGTAATAGCCAGCCAAACCCAAGAAACTCTTGTATTCTAATAGAGAGATAGGGCAAGGACAGTTTCTTACTATTTCGATCTTTTGAGGATCTACTTTAATGCCATCACCAGAAATGATATGACCAAGGAATAATAATAACCTTAGCCAAAACTCACTGCAGGAATAGACTAAAATATCATTAATGAAGACTATGATGAACATTTCCAAGTACTGCTTGAACACATGGTTCATCAAGTCCATGAAATCTGCTGGGGCATTGGTAAGACCAAAGGACATGACTAAGAATTTGAAGGGACCATACCAAGTACAGAAAGCTATTTTTAGAATGTCACATTCTCTAACTCTAAGCTGATGATAGCCAGATCTAAGGTCTATTTTAGAGAAATAGTTGGCACCCTGAAGTTGGTCAAACAAGTCATCAATTATGGGGAGAGAATACTTATTCTTGATCATGACTTTTTTGAGATGATGGTAAGCAATGCACATTTTTATAGAACTTTGTTTCTTGCGCATGAATAAGACTGGTGCGCCCCATGGAGA
This sequence comes from Capsicum annuum, assembly GCF_002878395.1. Classification (NCBI taxonomy): domain Eukaryota; kingdom Viridiplantae; phylum Streptophyta; class Magnoliopsida; order Solanales; family Solanaceae; genus Capsicum; species Capsicum annuum. Next base: position 130,489,308 of record NC_061111.1, read on the forward strand.
AACACTGGGCCGAGTGAATCCCTTATCTAAGAGATCCTTCAACTTTTATTTCACTTGGTCCCATTCTATATGGAAGAATAGATATAGGCTGAGTATCAATAAAAAGATCAATACCGAAGTCTATTTCCTTTTCGAGAGGAATTCCTGGAAGATCTTCAGGAAAGATATTTGAATATTTATTCACGACTGGGACTGAATCAAGACTAGGATTTTGAAAGCTAGAGTCCTTAACATGAACAAAATGATAGACACATCCATTAGATATTATTTTCCTTGCCCTAAGGTAGGAAACAAGCTTACCTCTAAAAACTAAAGTATTACCTCTCTACTCTAGGACAGGTTCATTTTGAAATTGAAACTGAACTATTCTATTTCTACAGTCGACATGGCATATCAGGAGTGAAGATAATCCATGCTAAGAATGGCATCAAAATCAGTTATCTCTAATTCAAATAAGTCAACTGAAGTGACTTTTTGAAATATCATAACCGGGCAGTTCCTGTATACCCGTCGGGCTATGATGGTCTTACCCACTGGGTTAGAGACTGAAAAGGGCTCTGCTAGAATTTTTGGACTGACTTTGAAATCAACTGCTATATAGGGAGTAGCAAAAGACAAAGAAGCTCCTGGATTTAGCAAAGTGTAAACTTGCACATAAAAATTTGTAACATACCAGTAACCATAACAGGAGAATTTTCCTAATCTTTTTAGGACTGGAGAGCATAGAGTCTATTTGGGCGTTGCCCATTACTAGCACTGGATGTGGTACCCTGCTAATTTGGGCAATTGAACTGAGCTGAGGAATGGTTCTGCTGACCCTGAGGACTTAGCTGAGGATAGTCTCTAACTTTGTGGCCTGGCTTGCCAAATCCAAAATAAATACCACTGCCAGCTCTACCAATAAGATAGAGTTATAAATACCACCGACCCTGAGGATGGTGCTTCCCACAAGTATAGCAAAGAAGACAGGTGTGGGCACTGCTAACACTATCCTGCGAATTAGAGCCTGGCGCTCTATATTTGTTGCCATCTCTGAACATAGGAGCAGAAGCACTGGATGAACAAGGAGATGAAACTAATGACTTAGGATGAAACTGAACAGTTTCCTCCTTCTGATTTAGGTTGAGCAAAGTTGAAACTACCTGTCATTGCTCTCTTATTTAGCTTCTCCCTCATCTTAATCTTTTTCTATTGTATCTGTTGAGCATGATTCATAAGCTTGGATAAAGTCATGTCATTATTCAACATCGCATACCTACACTCATTGACCGCACTATTATTCACCCAAGAAACAAACTTACTATCTTGTCCCTGTTATCTGCAACGCATGAGGGGCATATCTAGCTAATTTAGTAAACTTAAGAGAATACACTTTCACTGTCATGCTACCCTGCCTAAGTTAATGAATTCTAACACCTTAACTTCTCTTATCTCTAGGGGAAAGAATCTATCTAAGAATGTGCTGTCAAACTCCTCCCACTCTGTAGGTCCTGCATCAACTGACCTTTCTAACTTTCACTACTTATACCAAGTGTTAGCAACATCCTGCAACTGATATGCAGCTAGCTAAGCACCCTTACTAGGAGTAATCCCCCATGATATTTGTAACCGTCTAAACCTGATCAATGAATTCTTAAGGGTCCTCATCTAACTTAGACCCGAGAAAGGATAGAGGATTCATTCGGGTAAAGTTCCTCACTAGGTTGGCTGGAATGATAGTTGGTCATTCATTATGAGCAGTAACTGACTGATCAAGAGTAGTAAATGCATCTCTGAACTCTGCATGAGAGATATGTTCGCCCAAAGGATTTTCGTGATGAGGGGCTGACTGATTCCCATTTCTTTTTTTAGGAGGCATGTTTTGTAGAAGAAAGGGAGAAATGGATTAGACTACAAGATTAGATTGAGATTATACTCACTGTTATGACATGAATACTGAATGATGGGAAACTATTCCTAAAACATCTTATATCCTCCTGCACATAAATGTTACGCGCAACACACCCATATACAAGACTCTACTAGATATGGCTTTAAGACTTCCTAGGAATCTATTGAACCTTAGGATCTGAAACAAAGTTTGTAATGCCTTGTATCTGGTACCGAGAATACTACACAGTATTCATGACCCCAAAGGACCGCAAGTTAACCTATGGCTAATATCTGAACCTGTATACTACATAATATACTATATAATACAAAAATATGAACTAAAAGGCCATAAGGTTCAAAACTGTGACATAATATCTAATAAAAATATAACATCTGGATAGGGTATGAAATACCCTAAACAAAATTAAAATAAGCTATCTGAACATACTATAGTTTGAAAAGCCTCTAAAATATGACTGTCTGAATAAGGAGTTGATGGGACATATCCCCAACTAACTCCAACTGATAAATTAATTAATGAAACAATAAAGTAATGATCTTGTCCTTAAAAGATGATGACTCACTTATAACTCTAAATGCTAAGAATGGAATGCTACTAATGCTCTGGAGCTCGTATCTCTAAACCTATGGTATAAAACACCATAGCGCGAATGTGTCAGTACGATTGAATGTACTGGTATGCATGTGTGGTAGGATAAATGCAAAAGGGTTCACATGCATGAACTATGCTAATTGACTAGATAACATGAATATGAGAATACATGAATGAGTACATAATAAATGTAACTAAGTTCGTGATAACATGGTTATTGAGACTGAGTACTGATAACATGAGATACTGATTACTATATAACTAAAATAATTGATAACACAAGTGATTGTGTCTGACAGTTCTGAATTTGATGGAACTAGCTGAGTTCTGTACTATACCTGAGTTGACTGTATCTAACAGTCCTGAATTTTGTAGAACTATTTGAGTTCTATTACTGAGACTGAATCACTGTATCTAAAAGTCCTGATTCTATAACTGAAATTATGGGAAGTAGTCATCTAACCGACATGCCCCAAATAATGCAATATAGCTGAGTTAGGGTCCAATCTTTAACCCCAATTAGAAGGATGTCAATACTACATCACTAGTAAGGAAAATATATGAGTAACCCTCATATAACAGGTAACTCTAGTAAGAACATTGGAAACCCTCATATAACAGGTTAAGCCACCTCATCTACCCTTATATAACACTCTTGGGGCGTCTTCAAGCCAGGAAGAAGTACGGGTATTATAGCTTAGGATCAATAAATTAACATACTTTATCAAAATTTGAAAATAGCTAATCATGGGATGATTAAAGCACATTCATTCTTGAAATGTCAACATACAAACTAGGTCTTAGAGACCCATGATTCAATTTCAGGTCAAACACCATAAGATTCATGCTTGATAATATAAATATTCATAATTCAACTTAAAATATGGAAAATATGATCATATGCATAAATTTTCAAGAGTAGACATGTAATTCAATATTGAAATCACTTAAAATCTTAAAATTGTCCAATTAACAACATTGGGTATAAACCCTAACTTAAATTTCATAGGAAATCATACAAAACTCAGTAATTTGTAATTTAAATTAAGTCTTTGGGCACAATAATGTAAGATTTATCTTTGTTCAAAACCCCACATACCTTATTTAGCTTAAATCAATGGAACAAGTTGATTTTTAAAGCCTTGAGAATATTCTTGGAGTCTTTTCTTGAAGGTTCTTGAATGGTGATGTTTTGATTCTTGAATTTTCTTGAAGAAGTGCTTGGACCTTTTTCTTGAGGGATGATCTTGAAAGGAATCTTAATTTTATGCTATGGATAAATATGAAGTTGTGTTCTTTGATTTGATGTAATTAGGTGTTAAAAAGGTGGGAAAAGACCCAAAAGTCCTTTTGAAACGTCATTATATCCCTGTTTCGAACAAAATTGATGGTTTGGGTGGTAGACCATCACTCTGGTGACTGACCATCACTCAAACTGTCATTTTTAGGCCAGAAAATAGGCTTACTGCCTCAGTTGCAATGGCCAGATCGCTGATTTCAAGGTCCGTCAGCCTTCCAGTAGCTCTTGAACAGTTCGGACAATTCTCAGTAAAACAACCATAACTTTTTACCCCTATACCAGATTTTGGAGAAATTGGTATCGTTGGAAAGCTAATTCAATTATCTATCTGTTGGTTTATCATGAGAGCAAAAATTATTTGTAGAATGAAAGATATGCTCCTTTGAAGTTTACTAAGCAGTATTCTTCACAATAATTCAATCGATAAGGGGTATTTTGATTCGCCTAATAGCTAGGATATATTTGAGGACTTAATACACATCAAACTTGATCATAAAACTACCAAATCATTATAATTTATTTCTTATGATCTTGAAGCATCGTTCGACTATCGATTGGAATTTTTAGGGTATTATAGCATACTCAAGGTTTCTAATCCATAAATATAATAATGATATAATCATGCATAAAGATATAATTGTAAAATGAAAAGGGCCAGAATATTACCTCAAATCTCAATACCAGATTATTAACGAAGCTTCCATAAACTAGCCACAACAACAATGATCACAATAATAATAAAATAGCAATGACAAATCGAGTAACCAACTAGTCTGGACAAATAATACCTAGCCAAGCCTTTTGCAAACCCCCACTACTCTATGATCAGAAGGTTCAATCAAAAAACAATACACCACAAATCATACTCATCACCTACACCTATGCAACCCCTCATAAGTCTTATAGATATAGGTTCATACTAGTGGCAGGCAATGTGCATACAAGAATAAATGACAAAATACAATCCGTAATTCCATTAGTAACACAATATATAACCTTTGAGACCATTATATAGTCTCTACAATGGTGGTGTAATATAATAGGTCATCATACAACCTTCGAGACCATCGCAAAACATCTATAATGATGGTATAACATACAAGGTCATCGTACAACCTCCGAGACCATTGTACAATCTCTGTAATGATGTATAACATACGACGTTGTCACACAAATTTCAAAACCATCGCACATCCTCTATAATGATGGTATAACACACGAGGTCTTTACAGAACCTCTGAAACCTGCACACAGTCTCCATGTTCTCAGTGTTCCAAAATTTCAAGTATTCCCAGTATTTTTTGTATATTTATTCATAGGTTATTCATTAAAATAGTGCATTTATTGTCATGAACAAATCCATTTTTAATGCAAAAAGTGAGCTTTAACCCCCATTTTTGAAAAATAGTAATTAAATCTTAATTTAGCTGGGATCAGGTTATTTACTGATATAATGATCATGAATATGCCGACTCTATGCATTCCATCACCAATATTCAAATAATAGAACCATAAGCATCAAAATATCTATAAACTACAGCCACATTCTTTGCAAGGATAAACTCTTCTCAGATGTCCAACCAATACTGTAACACATCCTTAGGCCTAATAATGTGTCCAGAATAATTATTACCTCAGATTGGTGACATGCCCACATAATATATGAATACTATATTAATAATTATATCGATAAGCCATAGCATATCTATAAGGCATAACTTATCAATAGGCCATATATCATATTTTGGGGAAAAACCATCACCATTCATCAAGTCACGAGAAAATCCCATACTAAGGGCTCATTAGTCTCAACCATGCCTGACATTCGTAAGTAAGTCCACAGGAGATAACATAAGTCTTGTACTATAGTGGGTCGGAGGAACCCTCTTCTAATCCTCAAAATCCATATTTCGGTAATTTATACCTCAGACTAGGATAAGGTGTCTATGTTAACCTCTAGATGTTAAATAAGACATAATTCATCTTAAGATAGGAATTCTACTTAGGCCATGAGAAAATAAGTCAACTCCTCCTAAATTACAGATTCAAGATTTCTAGATAGCCCAATCTATGAATAAAGCAAAAGGATTTGAGGAGTATAACAGGTATTTTAACCTAATGGGTCAAAACCGTAATCTAATCACAAAACATCAATAATAAAGACTAAATCACGGTGCTCTACCCATAATCAATATTAATATTCTTATTCATATTCAATATATAAAATGCATCATCTTATAAAAAAGAGTAGACAGAAGCCTATTGTATAGACCCGAGACTACTCCCTAGTCATCAAACGGTTCTTACGATCCCAAAGGACCACAAGCTAACCCATGAATGATATCTGTTGTGAGCACTAAGTAATAATACTATAAATAATGCAGAAAATAGAATGAAATACGATAAGGTTCAAAGAATCTGAAATAATAATAAATAACAACATCTGATAAAAACTAAACATTATTTGAAAACTAGTCTGAAAAGCCTCTAACTAAATCTATCTGAAAGTGGAGTTGATGGGACAATCCCCCAACTAACTCCTTCTACTAAACTAATACATCTACTGAAAATATGAAATAATATAATATTCTTGAATTATGAGGACTCACTGCTAAATCTACTGCTATTGGCTTAACCTGAATCTAATATACATGATCGAGAACCTAAGCGTCCGAACCTATGACATAAAACACCATAGCACAGAAAAGTATGCATCAGTAAGTGGGAATGTAATGGTTTACTAGATGAGGTAAGGCTGAGTGCAAGGTTTCAGATGTATGAGGGTATAACTAACTGAATGAGAATAACTAAACACGAGAGTACATGGAGAATCTGAGAATACTGTAAATACTGAAAATGCAATCTATGCATATATATATATATAAACTATAACTGAGCTTTTCTTACACTTAGTATTGAATTCTTTTAATTGATTAACTGATACTAATTGACTGTATCTGACAGTCCTGATTCTATAAAACTAAGCTGAGTTCTGAACTAAAGACTGAAATTGGAGGAGGTAATCATCTAACTGACATGCCCAAAATCTGAACTGATAGGGATCTAACCTGTAACCCCAGTTGAAAGGGTGCTAATACCGTGCCTTAGGTACTAATTCGAGAAAACTAGGATGCCAAGCCTAACTGACTGCTGATACCTGGGCAGAGACAAGCCTAATATGGCGGATGACCCCTAGGAGGTAGTCAAGCCTAGTCTGAAGGGTGACTCCTCATCTTGCACTGGATATGCAGTTATGAAGTATAGGGATTGATACTAAAGACACTGCCTATCTTATGGGGAAGCCATAATCCCTGCTCTCGCTCGGTGCTAAATCCTACTCCCATGTGAAAGACACTGAACTAATTATACTAGATTGGACTAAGACTGAGTTTGCTGAGTTTTCCTAAGTTTTGTAATTGACTGAGTTCTGTAACGGACTGAGAGTACTAATCTTGACATGACTGATACTAACAGTAACTGACACTAGTTCTAGGTAAACAACTAAATTATCAGGTATTAAATATCCCTAGGACCCGATAGCATGAAAAACAAAGCATAATCTTGAATGATATAAAAATGTTCACTTGGTCATAATTCACTCATAGAGACATTTTATCAAACACTTGTAATGCATTAACCTATACATGATTACGATCTCATAATAATATCTCATGATTCCTCTATCTACTTCACATATGCATTTTAGCAAATACTTGGGGAGCATGAGTATTTCACATGATAGTGGTCATCACATAAACATCATGAATACAATACTTGATTGAAAATTCAAGGGTTTAGCATGTAATTCATATAATTCCCTGTAAATACTATTCTATTTTTCATGAATCTTATCATAATCATGGGTTGAAGACTAAGTCAACATCATAGATGCATTAATCACTTTATAAATTTAATGGTCTATCAAGATAATCGCATATTTGTTATACATGCTATTTAATTGCATGAAACTTGCATTTAAATCATAGATTGGAACCCAACTAATATTATTAACATGAATTCAATCTAATTCAAACATTGAAATCATAAATACATCACCTTTGTACTTTGAAAAAAGATTCTTAGACTTCATGGGTGAAAGGGACCAATGAATCAACATCTAACATACCATAATTTATGAGATTCTTGAAGTTCTTGAAGGATTTCTTGAGCTTGACCTTGAATTCTTGAACTAGGGTTTTGCCCTTTGAGAAAGAATGGCTTGCTTATTGAAGAAATAGTGAATTAATGAGCAGTTTGTGCTCTTTTAGGGTTTGATTGCGTGTTTAGGCTGACTGGGGGTGAGTGGAAAAGACCTTAGTTCCCTCAAAATTAAAACTCAAAACTGACTGAAAATCCTAATTATTGTATGCTGGTGCGACACGGTGCTATTGCGCCGTGCCACTGGAAATTGATAATTAGGAACTGAGCTGATGGCGTGATGTGGTGCCATCACGGTGCCTCACTAGTTATAAATTTTTCCTTTGGCACGATGCTCTATGATCGCGGAGTAACACTAGCAAGTGACAATTGGGAAAAAGACTAGAGGCACGATGCGGTGGTATCTCGTTGTCTCACTGGAAAATGACAAATGCCATTTGGACTTCCTCCGGGATGCGCTGGAGTACCATCTGGTATACTGTCTTACTAAAATGGCTCTAAATCTTTGCTAGGTTGTTGGATTTTGGCAAATTTTGTATCGATTGAAAGCTTATTAAATTTCTCACACAATGAAAAGGGAAAATCTTGAAAACTCTGCATGTATAAAAGTGTATTCATCTTTAAAGCAAGTATTTAACATTCTAGGGATGAATTTTAAGCTAAGAAAAAGCATGGGATGTTACACCTACCTCGATAACAAACTGAAAAATCCTTGAATCTCGCCTAAATCATTTGTCTTTGTTCCACGATCCAAAAATGCCATAATGCTATAAAAATCATATTCTATGCACAAATAGGAGTAAAACAAGGCCATATTTCCGTATAATAGATCAGGTCAAATTTTGGGTCAAGAATAAGCCTATGAGGCTCGTAAATTAAATCAGAAAATTGAACCCATCAAGAGGTCCCTCGAAAGATGAGGAACATGTGCTCAAGATCTAAGCACAAACGGAACAAACATTAGGTCTCAAATCAACTCTCAAAGTTAAGTAATTTTTTAAGCCCTAATTTCTAAAAATTTACCAAGAAATTGAAGGAATCTTACCATGAATTCATAGGAAAATCACAGAATAATCATTTTTAAGGCTCCCCAAGTCATCCGCAAGGTTCAATCCCAAGCTCTCCCAACATCTAGAATTTTGTTCTCTTGGAAATGGATGAGAAATGGGCAAAAATGAGCTGAAAATGGGGTATTTATACCCACTCCAGGTGCTCGTGTATTGCTATCGTGGATCGAGCTTCGTAATTGCAACATATTTTGGCTTTATATGCAAGTTGCAATCGCATCCAGAGCTACGCAATTGCATCAGGTTGGGCCTGGTCTGGCTTGTTGCAATCATGACATATATGTCACGATCCCGGTATCTAGGTGATTTCAAATGGTATCACGATCGCTACCCTTGGCACAAAAATAGTGATGCACCAGATAGAATAATAGACTTAGAAAATCTCTAAGTCTCCGTCAAGCTCTTGGGATTCATCTAGAATCTCGTACACACAAATGGACAATGTAACCATACTAAATTCTATGTTTCAGACTCAAAGACGCAGTTAAAATTTTTATTTGTGGTTGTTTTAACAAAAATTGGATCCCGCACCCAACTTGCATTTTCTTAACTTTCAGCCAATAGCTCAAAATAAGCTCAGGTCACTCAGGACCCAAACCTAGAATCCACCTAATCTAAAATCAATGTTCCGGAGCTGATGGTGCGGTCGAAATTATCATCCGAGGCCATCTACTAGGAGTTTAGCTCTGTGACCAAATCCTAAGAAATGAAAGCTATAAAATAGAGGAAATGAGCCTAAAATACAAATGAACTATCTGATCACCAAACCGATAGTTCCAAAAAGTCATAAGTAACCTGTAGTTGTTATGGGAAAGCTCAAAATGCTATAAATGCATGAAAATTGAGGAAATGACCTAGAGGGTCATTACAATATCCACTACTAAAAGGACTTTCGTCTGCAAAAGTTAATGGATAGGAAGATCTCAAATCCTCAAAAGTGTGAGGTACTGGAATGCATGCTTTGAGATGACTTCCTAGATAACCTTCATAAAGAGAGATCACTTCCAAGGGATTTTGCTATAGTTTTTTTTTTGAACTAGCTCTCTCACTATAGTCCCAAATAGCCAAAAATCAATCTCAACCACTAACTAGCCTCTAACTAAATCAAGAAAGGCTGATGCACATAAATTTAAGCCACAACACACTGATACCACCTCAACACTCAAACAAATCAACAAATGCTTACCAAGCCAAAAGTAAACAAACACATTAGTTATGCAACTAACTCCAAGTCCATACATAACCTTCTTTTTTTCCTTCTAAACCTGCTAACACTGCAATCCTAGTAAAAATCCACCCAAGTCCTGCCCACACCATCTTATCAATAAAAACTAGAGGAACTGAAGCTGATCCATTAAGAATCCATATGGAAAATATGAGAATAAGACCATAAGGTGCTACTTGGGAACACAAATGGATATAATCAAGGAATTTCAAACTAAACCAATGCTATAATTAGTCTGAATGATATTTGAAACTAAAATACAAAAGTCCAAAGCATAACTACTCATCATTGAACAATTTGCTCAAAGATGCTCCATCAACCAAGAATAAAACCAAGCTTAATTCAACTCAAGCATATTACTCCCGCTGAGTAGATCATCCAAAATCTCTATGAAAATTTAAAACTTAGGGTCAAAGATGAAGGAACCGATACTATATCCATGGAATATCGTCTGAACATCTATTAATCACAAACCATACAAACTCAAAAAGACCAAACAGACGACTATGGATTAGGCTCAACCATCCTATTAATGAATTTCTAATAGAGACAAATCTAGAAACAAAGATTGCACTCAAGCTGTACAACTCTAAGCTATAATCTCTACACCAAGGACAAAATATATGAAATAGACCAAGAAACACAAGATAAGGAATGCCTAATTTCCAACTTAAGAAATAATCACAGGAAAAACAACCTACCTCTAACTCTCTAACTCTACTTTAGACAAGAACCACATTACGGCAAGAACGGAGCATCAAACTCAACACCAAAACAAGGGCAAACCATCATTATAAGATGGACCCAAAAAATCTAAGAAGTGAATCCAGGACCTCTTTATATAAATATTAAAACCACTATCGGTCAATAAATTATCCACAAATAAAGAACAGGACTCAAACTATTCAATCTCAAATATGTGACACATCAATAAGGATAGACAAGACAAAAACCTTCATAAACCAGGAGGTAAGTCTACGAATCCAAAACTCAAGAATGATAATATAACTAAAATGCTAACTCTAGAATAATAATGGAATAATAGAAGGTCAACTAAAATTAAATACCATAATCAATTCCATAGTAAATCTAGCATAACCAATAAAAGAGGTAAACAACCAACCTCACCTTGTTGTAGAAGGGAAATCACCCAAGCAAGCTATAACTGCCTGAGTCAATGAATAAGAACCGCAAAAAAGGAAAAATACTAACTGGATGCCAATAGTCTAGCCATCAACGAAGAGAGGATCAATTACATCAAAAATATCAATAACAATGCCAATATAAACATCAATGTAATGAATAGATAGTACAAAAAAGCAAAAATTAATAGCAAGTACCACTTAAAGGCTACAATAAGGCTAATATGCCAAGGTAAATGAGAATTGAACTTAAATGCTATACTTATAGGGAGAAAATATCAATATAGAATTACTCCATCCACTGCTAAAAGAAATAATCCATGGGGTAGCCACTTAAATATGAACTCTAAAACAAGGCACACCACAACTAATCATAGTCTCATCAAGGCATATAATCATCCATGGGTATGAAAACCCTAACATATATAAATAAAAAGGCAAATTAAAGAAATAAAAGCGTATCGATCATTGTGAAATTTGTAATCACATGTCAAAAGGTCTAGGGAAGAATAAATCTGAATAGGTCCAAACTAGAAATAACCAATTGAATCATCAATTAAGGCACCAAGAGCACTATGTCTAACTGAAGGTCCCACAAGATCACGAGGCTGATCTAAATAACCTTATTACTAGTACTCCTATGTAGGGGACACTCTTTAGACTAGTGTCTATGTAGTTGTAGCAAACTTATAAATCCCTAACGTATCAAGAAACATGAACTGAGACTAAATGGTTGGCCAATTGAAGCTAAGAGCACTCTCTACTACCATGATCATCCTTCTTATAGTCATAACCTACCTCAAGAACTCTAGGATGGTAGGGAATACATTCTAACTCTATTTGAAAGACCAACTCGCATCCGGATCACTCTCTGGACCAATGCCCTATCTCGCTATAACAAGAAACAAGCCTTTGAAATACTATAAGTTACTATCCCTGCTAATCTAGAATGACTATCGTGGCCTGAAATCCTTACTAAATACTTCACAAGGTCTGACAAGAACTCCACCTGCTATGATCACCATGACTAACTTGAGAACCACCTACAGTTTAAAATACCACCTACATAGAATTAATAGGCTTCACATAAAGATGACCTCTACTAGAATGATGCTCACTCCAGGATAAAATACCAATATCACTATACTGATGGGATGACTTTTTACCACCACCTCTGTAAGTCTGAATGTATGTTCTCTATATGGCCCTTACATAATCAACAACCTGAGAAAAGTAAGACCTAACTGCTATCAAGTGCTCCGACACAAAATGGAGTGGCATGCTAATCCTCTAATAAATCTACAGACCATGTCTTACTTAAAAAGATATAGCATAGAAATATGTATGGCCCACTCAGGAAACCTAATCTCGTACTCCGATACCAATAAGGAACCCTAATGAATGCCAATAAACCTAACTCTAGTTTGAGAACTACTCGATGAATCAAATGTCATCCATGGCTATGAGAGATCTACAATATGTCTTTGACTCCCCAATGTTGAATCTAGAAATGTTCAAGTGAACATAAACTCCACCAAATCTTGGGCTAACCACAAATACTCTAGCTAACATTAAAGATCTTTGACATCTATCCCTTACTTCTTAGTTTGATGCTATATTGAAAATCTAAAAACATATGCTGAAATCTATTTGTATTTATCGATAACCTTATATCTTCCTTCTATGATAGAGTAGAGTAAATAAATATTCTTGAAGCTCATAGCAATATAGACACACGAGAAGGATTTAAGAAACAAATTTCCTATGAATGACCTATAGCCTCTCAAAGATAGGATATAGATATCTCCTTATCGATCTGCAAGACTTTACTAAGCACTTAGATCTTGTACTAATACACCATTGAACTTAGGCTCTAATACTAATTTGTCATGACCTAATTTCTCAGGTCATGATGGTGCCTACTATAACCCACCAGCAGGAAAGACAAACCTCTATTCTAAAACTATAAGTAATAAACTACCAAAAGAATGAAGGAAAGAATACAGAATAGATGAAATAAAATATCAAATACATAACATAGTCCCAAAACCTAGTGGTATAAGTACAGGAGCTCTTAGAATAATAAGAATACAAAAAAAGTACCAAGGGAATTACATTGATACAAGCCATCTCTAAATTCATCATAGAGACCAGGCTGGTACATAAGAAGAAGGAAAGTAATACTCTGAATGTCAGGATCCCACCTTTTGTCTCTGAACTATAGCTTCTCTGCATGATGCACACAACAACCATAATAACTCATACTATGATATGTAGGCTGCAGAAGTGTAGTATGAGAACTAAACACATGGTATGCAGTAGGAAACTGCCAACTAAGCTCCAAAGATAACATACATATATACAAAATATAAGCAAAAATTGAATCAAACCCAAATATCCAACGACTACAGAATAAAGCTAGTGAGATAGTAAGGGTAAACTATCCTACTCAAATCTAAGAAACTAGAATAATATGGTTAAGAAACTAATAAAAATGAGCTATCCTATTCCAGCCATACTTAGTAATATCAACACAATATTGTATATCACCAGCCAATATATGAATCAAGGGAAAAATAAAAATCTATACAATAGTATAGAAGGCCAAGGAATGAATATACATTCTGGATAATAAATAAAGGTATATATGTTAGTACCATAGCAATATGGATATACATATTTATATATATATATGTCTGTGGGTGTGCATTTATATATATTTGTATAAATAAGGTCAATTCAAGGTACAACTTAAATCATCAAACTAGAATCTTAATACCTCATAATCACATCAAGAACTAGTACTAGTATATTCAAGGTTTCTAATCCATACGTCTAATAATGAGATAATAATGCATAAAGATATAATTGTATAACGAAAGGGGATAGAATCATACCTTAAATATCAATACTGGATTATTAATAAAGCTACCACAAACTAGCCATAACAATGATCATCAAAATAGTAATAACAATAGCAATGACAAAGCGATTAACTAGGTAGTCCAAACAAACAATTACTAGCCTAGCCTTTGTTAAACTACTACCACCCTAGGCTCAGACAGAAAAACACACCACAAATCATACTCATCACCCACACCTATGTAACCTTCTATAAGAATGATAAATATAGGCACATACTGGTGATAGGAATGCACATACAATAATGAATGCCAAAATATAATTTCTAATTCCATAAGTAACCTAGAATATAACCTTTGAGACCATCGCACAACCTCTACAATGATGGTGTAATATACAAGGTTATGGTACAACCTCTGAAATCATTGTAGAACCTCTATAATGATGGTATAACACCTGAGGTCATAGCACAAACTCTGAGAACATCATAAAACCTATATCATTATGGTATAACATATGTGGTCATTGCATAACCTCCGAGACCATCACACAACCTCTATAATGATGGTATAACACATAAGCTAATTTCACAACCTCTAAGACTATTGCAAAACCTCTATAATAATAGTATAAAACACGAGGTCATCATACAACATTCGAGACCATCGTACAATCTCTATAATGATTATATAACACATGAGATCATTTTACAACCACTCAGACCGTCGCACAATCTTTATGTTCCCAGTGTTTCCATATTATCCAGTATTCCAAGCATTTCTAGTCTTTTTTCTCATAGGTCATTCATTAAAACATTGAATTTATTATTTTGAAAAAATCTATTTTTATAGAAAATATTAGGCTTTAACCCCAAGAAATGCCCAAATTTTTTAAATTAAAAATTTCTTGAGCTTTGAGCTTACTGTCTTAGTATAACTCACAAATGTGTCTTTATGGTTTAATGGACCTAGTCATAATGAGCCCAGAAGGATTTTCCTAAGTCACTATCATGTTAAAAACTAGACTTAACGAGTCATATATACTTATATCGTATGGAGGGTATTTTATAAGTTGTGCAGTTTTCACCCAATTTAGTTCTGCTCTGGTTACGATTTAAACCCGATGAGTCATAGGGTCATGTGATGAGTTGGTTGGATGATTAATTGGGTCAATAATAGGGGGTCCTGGAGACTATTTTGGTTATGACTCATGGTGATTATTCATAAGGAGTGGTTATGAGTTGATAGGTGGATCGTAGCCACGGGCGACACTTTTTAGCTGTGAAGGTGAGGACACTTTTAACATCTCCAACTTTAAAAACTAATACCCCACAACTTGAAACCATATTTGGTATTTCATTAGCCCAATATTCTCTATTAAATACTCCAAAAATACTTTCTAAGTTTCTCCATTTAAGTTAAAGCTAGGGTTCCAAGAGAGGTGGTAATCTATGGTTCCAAGGGTTCTTTATTCTCCAAATTTCTTAGTATTTGTGGCATGCTACTCTTACCTCATTGTCAATTTTGTAAAAGAATGTGATTTAAAGTATTACTCATGTAATATTGATGTTGGGTTTTGAACTGTGAGTTGAGAGTTTTTCATATAAATTGTTTAAATGCTTCTTCTATGATATTTATGAAACTATCATGTTTAGATTAATGGTTGGTAAATGCATTGGGATGTATGTGAATTACTTATAGAAATATGGGTATAATGTAATCCCCAAATTTATTATTTTGGAATAAAAATTAGTAATAAACTTAACCCATTTGCATAATTGATTTGGGTTTATGAATTATAGCTTGGATTGGCTTGTTTCTTAAAATTAATGCATGGTATAAATTGTTAGGGATGGTTTAAGAAACTCTTGGGGTACACAACAATCTCCCAAGTGATTTTTAAAATGAAAACCTTGTGGGGTACACGACAGTCCCCCAAGTAATTCTTAGAATAAAAACATTGTTGGGTACATGAGAATTCTCAAGTTATTATAGTATTAAAAAATATGGGGTACAAGGGAATCCCCTAAGCATTGGCTCTTGATATTTATTGCATGCTATAGTTGGTATGACAATACCACTTAATAATGCCTTAATAATTGACTCCTGGAATTGGTGGTTTGGTTATGTTTTAAATATTTTAATTGGGCAATAATGGTAGTTGTGTTAGCTATCGGTGAAGGTGTGAGTCCGAAAGATTGACACTAAAAAATCATGTTTACCGATATGAGTATTGGTATTGATGACTATGTTCTTGTGGGGTACAGGGGAATCCCCCAAGTATATACAGTACATGTGTATCATAGAGGGGGAAGGGTACAAGGGAATCCCCGACCACTTATGGAATCTCCGGTTCATGCGGCTAACATTCACTGCGGCCCATCCAGGGGGTAACACTAGACCTATATAACCCATGGGTAGATTATGACGATAACTCTTCACAACCTAGTTTAAGGTTTTAAGGTACATTCTAAACTTATTCCCTATCCCGGCATATTTTATATATATATATTTGCATATGGTAATGTGTATTAATTTGACTTGATTTTGATTGACGTTATTACTTTATATTTATCCTTGAGTTACATGATAGAATCACCTCTCTAGTCATCTTTGAATGCTATATCCCAATGTGATGTAGGAACTAACCATACTTCCACTCTTCTTGCATAGTGATTAGGTGATTCAGGGATAACTTTTGAGTCAAACTGAAGTGGTGAGATTCTATACTCCGAAAGACCCCATTTCATGACATTGATCTCTTTAGTTTTTATTAGTTCTTCTAGACTTTGTTTTGGCTATGGTTGGGGGCATTTCCCAACGGATATTCTTTAGTATTGATTAGAGCCTTTGCTAGACTACTATGGCATGCGTGGTATTGGTTGGATGTTTGGTTACTAGAGGTTGATTTTGGTTATAAACTTATCATAATATCTTCAAATTGATATTCTCTTATCTTGTTAAATACTTGGAATTCATCTAACATATGGTGTAAGGTGGTCAATGGTTTTGTTATTGGGGGTGGTCTCCTATCCTAGTTGGACTTGAGATACCTAACATGGCCAGACCCTAATTAGTGATATGTCAGATTGGTATTAAAATGCTTGGTTCATGGTCAATTGGGTGTCAACATAGCCATGTCAAGTAGAGTCTTTTTAATGGGTATATAGCATGCCACACTTATAAGGGAGAGTCTACGAGGCATTTAGGAATGTTCTCCTTTCTTGATGTTTAATTTTTGAGCTATAGAGTCTAAGGTATTGAACTCTGCCCTGATGCTTCTTTTGTTTACCTTTAAAATTATGCCCTCCGAGACTATGTGGATGGAACTCGTCCAACTTATAAGGTATAATCTCGATCAAGGGTTGTTGCATTTGATTTCCCCTAAAAAGTTTTCTACTCTCCAGTGACTATATATTAGAAGGTGACACCCATGCTTAGTTGCCTCAGAGAGATATTACTCATATCGACTTTTGATATTATATTCATCTATTAACCCAAAAAGTGGCATTATTGTCATGCTAGGTCGATTCTATTAGCGTGAAAAAAATAAGGCAAAAATGAGAAATAGGTAGAGTAAGAAGTCCTAATACTCAGAACAGGGGATGGGCCAGAGATATAGTGGTAGAGATGGTGGATAGTGGTTGGCGCAAGGGAATACAGGGAGGTTCCATGTGGTTGTCAGTGTACTTTATCCTTAGTTTTCTGGTGAATATCATTTTAGGGATGGTAGAGCTTGACCAGCCTAACCTTATCTTCCCTGCCAGCTTTGTGGTTGGTTGCACCATGGTTATTTCTATTAAAGAAGGAATCAGTGTTTTAGTTATGGTCAGTTGGGTCACATGCAGCGAGAGTCTCCTATAATAATTGCCATTAGGGCTAATAGGATCCCAGTAATCACATCTCTAGCTCCTATACTAAGGGGTGCTTCTTTTGGATTAGGCACGAGTTGGGACCATCTATATTCTCTTACTACATGCCAAGAGTTCTAGGCATCCCCTAATGTTATTATTGGTATATTAAAACTCTTTTCTCAGGATGTATACTATTTACTTAATTTAGGGTCCACTCTTTCTTACATTACCTATTTCTAGTTGTGTATTTTGGTTTTGGTCCTAACTGTATTTTGGATCCCTATTCTATTCCTACCCTAATAGGTGACTCTGTGGTTATTGGAAGAGTCTCTATGGATTGTGTGGTATCTGTTGGTAGTAGGAGAAATTTGGTGGGTTTGATTAGAGTGGATATAGTTGATCGTGAGCTCATCTTGGGGACAAATTGGTTGCATTCATACTATGCCTTTTTAGATTGCTAGAACCGTAAGGTCCTATGCAAATTCCCCTAAGGATCAGTTGAAAGATTTTCTTAATAAGGGTTTTTCCACCCTAGAATTTCTCCGTGGATTGTTTTCATTCTTTTATGCATAAGGAGGATGGTTTTCTCTTAATATGTATAGGTCATCGACAATTGAATAAGGAATTTAGGGTAACCTTCTTGTGGGGTGGAATATATATACACATATATTTTATGTGGGAAACTTTATAAGTGGTACATGATGGTAGTTTGATACCAAGTTTTAATCTAAGATGCTAATTTTGGTTAAAGAAGTATGTTAGCTCGAGGATAGCTATGTAAGGTTTATGGGAGTAAACTGTAGGTTTGATGGAGTGTGCAGGAGAGATGAGGTTGATAACTTAGGGAATACTAGAGTGGAAAAGTTATGAGCTATAGGCCAGAGGTCTAGGTTAAATCGATAGAGTGGGGGATAAGTCATAGTATGGATTAGGGCATAGAGATATGAGGATACGTTGTGCCCCTAGTAGAATATTTTTAGAGAAGATACTGAGTATGTAGGTGATGGGTGTGCCTAGTTTGTGATATTAAATGTTGTAGTATAGATAATCCTAGGTAGTTTTGTATGGTGCCATTCAGAGCTAAATTGGGGAGAATATAAATAGATGTTGGGAGCAATTGGTGTAGTCTTAAGTATTTGTTATGTGATGGAATATATGGATGGAGGTGTAATGGTACTATACTAAGTGGTGAAAAGAGTAGGCGCCTTATGGGGTGATAGCGAAAGGTAAAGTTAGTATCTTTAAAGGGTAGTGTCTTCATACCATAAATGTATGAGGGAAATGGTGCAATAAGGTCGATATTAAGTTTCTCATGATGGTTAGCCTTTGGGAAGAGTCGTGGTAAATTTACTCTTATCTAGTGATTCCCTCTTATTTTGTTTAAGAGGGTATTCTACCAACATCGTCTGTATTTAAATAGCACATATGACTAAATTCGGAATTTGAACTCTATGTTATAGCAGTAGTAATCCATGGGATCATGACTCATTTAATGCTATCTCAGAGGGACTATGCATTCTTGTCATTGCCTATTCATTTTATGTCTTTTTCTAGCCAAAGTGATGTTGTATACGCAACTTACAACCATTCTCAGTCTTTAGTGTGAGGGAAAATGGTATTAAGCGGTAGTCCCTATTTTATTCCTTTCATATATAACATCTAAGCTCTATATTAGAGGGTACCTAATGTATGCACTTGTATTTTGTTTATGCCCAGTTCGAGGAGATCAAGATAGGTTATGTAATTCCAGGACCACCCCTTACTTATGATCTAGGTAAGTGGCTGCTATGGAATTTTCCGTGCCTATTATATTGTGCCTCTTTTTGCGGCTCTCACCTTGTGTAATGCAATTAATAAGAGGCCTAAATGAGAAGTGCCCCTCCCATCCTTAGTGCTTGTTTCCCAAGTCCTTTAGTGATTCCCCTTTTGATATAATGGTAGTGGCCGTAGAAGCATAGTGATGCTTTGGACGAGGGAGTTGATGTCCTTATTGTGAAATTTTAGGGTCACCACTAAGGTTGAGGTTATAGGTGTATATGGAAGAATGGTATGAATTTTATTATGCAAAATAGTTGGGGGAGGGTAAGTGAAATAATCCTTTGTGATAGTGATTGAGGGTGCTATTTTTGGTAGAGATATCTCTAAAGTGGGTGTACTAAGGATAGGCTAGAGCATGGTGATTGATAAATACCCAACGATTATGTTATGTGGCTATGGATCCATGATTATGACCCGAGGTTTCTTGATTATAGTGATAGATGGGGCAGTATTATCGAAGTGGTGTAAAGTATAGGGTCTCATGGCTTTCACTAGCACCTTTAACTCTTAGTTAGTCCTTAATGTAAGAGGGATATGCGATTATATTCAGGCCCTCATAGTTATGGATTTAGGGGGGAGTTGGGAGGTTGAAATAGAGGAATGTTGTCTTCATAGTTGAAAATTTAATGGGAATATAGTCATATTAACCCTTCGGACTGCCCATTTTTGTTCCCCATTCTGGAAAATTGGGCTTAAGGTATGTATTATACTTAATATCTTTGTTTTCTAACTTTGTTAAAGGGAAGTGTAGTTGTTACATATGTTAAGTAGTGCTTATGTGTACCTTGACCCCTCATTTGGGGACGAATGGGGGAGAATTAAAAGGTCTCAGATTTTGGCCCTTGAAAAGTTCTTACGCTTTGAGCTTACTGCCTTGGTAACAACTCACCCTATGAGTCATAATATGTCTTTACAAGTCATAGGAACTAGTCGTATAAGCCTAGAAAGATTTGGTTTTCCGATATGAGGATTGATCCTGATGACCTTGTGCTTGTGCGGTACAAGGGCATCCCCCAAGTATATACATATACATATGTATCATAGAGGTCAAAGGGTATAAAGGAATCCCCGACCACCTATGGTATCTCCAATTTTTGAGGCTAATAAATACTGGGGACTATATAGGGGGTAACACTGGCCCTATACAGCCCGTGGGTGGATTATGATGGTAACGTTTCACAACCAAGGTTAAAGTTGTAAGGTGCATGCTAAACTTGTTCCCTATCCCGACATTGTGTATATATATGATTTGTATATGGTCATGTTTATTGATTTGATTTAGTTTGAATTGATAGTATTACTTTATTTTTATCCCTGAGTTACAAACTAGTGTTCACCCCATTAACTGTCTTCAAACGTTGTATCCCCATGAGATGCAGGTAATAATTGCAGTCCTCTTGCATAGTGACAAGGTGATTCAGGGACAATTTTTGAGTCAGACTGAAGTCGTGAGCTTTCATACTCCAAAAGACCCCATTTAATGCCAGGGATTTCTTATGTGTTATTGTTTCTTTTGGACTTTATTTTAACTATGGTCGGGGCATTTCCCGACCAGACATTCTTTGGTCTTGATTAGAGGCTTTGTTGGACTACTATGGACATGGGTGGTGTTGGTTAGATATTTTATTATTTGAGGCCGGTTTTGGTTAGAGACTTATAACAATGTCTTTAAACTAATATTCTCTTATCAGTTCAAAATTCATCCTACATGGGGTGTAAGATGGTCAATGGTTTGGGTATTGGGGATGGTCTCTAGTCCTGGTTGGAGTTTAGATACCCGACATGGCCAGGCCCTAGTTTGGATCGTGTCAACCCATTTAGGAAGAACACTAGTAAAATCATAATTTAGTTAAAATAGTGTCATTTAAGATACATTGATCATGAATATGCCGACTCTTTGCATGAAATCACCAGTATTCAAACAATGGAAATATAAACATCAAAATATCTATAAACTATAACCACATCCTTTGCAAGGACAAACACTTCCGAATGTCCAGCCAATACCATAACAAGGCCTTGGGCTAATAATTACCATATCATAATCACTGCCTTAGGAACACCTAAATATCCAAAACCCATATTAATAATCATATCTATAAGTCATAGCATATCTAGGAGGCATAACATTTCTTTAGGCCATATATCATTATCTGAGGAAATCCATCATCATTCGTCAAGTCACGAGGAAATATCATACTAAAGGCTGATTAATATAAACCATGCGTAATATTCATTAGTAAGTCCATAAGGGATAATACAAGTCTTGGCCTAAGGTTTGATGGATAAACCCTCTTCTAATCCTCAAAATCCATATATAGGCAATTTATACCCCATACTAGGCTAAGGTATCTATGTTAAACTCTGATCATAAATATGCTATAATCCATCCTAAGATAGGAATTCTACCTACGCCATGAGCAATTAAGTCAATGATAACGCCCAAGCTACACCTTCAATCTGAAGATGATGTGGTGCTGTCAAATATAGTAACCCAACATAAGTTAGGGTTTAATCCCAAGGAAATACGTGGAATTTCATATTTCAGTCACTGAAATCAATAGGTAAAACTAGTAAAGTAAATGGGGGGATTCTAGTATCAATATCGAACAAGTAGTTAATATCAACTTTGGTTGTAATCAATTGTCAATGAACACTGGGATTGTATCCCTGGCTTCTAAACTCTGTAGGATTATCGTGATTTAGAACCAACCCAATACCTTGCATATAGAATCTAATAAGTTATGTACCACCAACCTTCTTTTGTAGTAGCTGACAGATTTCACCCTATACCTTTTGAGTTTCAGGATATCGCCATACTAACCCTTATCCTAGATCCCAGTTAATTAATACTGTTTAAGTCTCTAGTTATTAGATGATAGCTAGCCATCTTACTTAGATAATACCTAGTAGCATAGATCGATAGTTAAACTTCAAATTACTGTTGTAATTATCTTTTCCTAGTCAATACTCCTCTATTGGAATAAGTAGCAATAATATAGGCAGGATCCTATCATTTTCAACTGCTAAGATAGCTATTGAAGTGAAGATAATACAATGCATGCATGGGTATCGGTTCAAAACAATAGCAAACTTCCCCTTCGTCATCAATTCACCAGGGTTTCCACAACCCTAACTAAAGGTTTTTAGTTGCTCGTGCTTGTAATATAATCAATAACATTCATAATTTAAAGCATAAGATGTAATCAAAATAAATACAGCTGAAAACCCAAAACTTTAACTGAATTAATCAACCAAAATAATACAAGAGAATTCCTAGACAAAATTGAATCTTAAAATCAATTATATGTTTTTAAGTATCAAGAGTGTGTCACTTCCACTAAAAAACACATAAATTGTATTTATAGTACATGAGGAAACCCTTA
The DNA here is from genome assembly GCF_002878395.1 of Capsicum annuum. NCBI lineage: Eukaryota > Viridiplantae > Streptophyta > Magnoliopsida > Solanales > Solanaceae > Capsicum > Capsicum annuum. Next base: position 130,512,604 of record NC_061111.1, read on the forward strand.
AAATCAAAGGCCAGATGAAATAGGACAAAAAAGGTCACTAACCACTTATGTATGTCTAGACTTGGTCCTCTAGTGGGCACATGTAGACATGGGTAAGTGCCAGAAACATTTCCTACACTTGTCTTCTCTCTGGAATTTGGACTTTTGGCACTTATCTAACCAATATTCGGTCTACATGGGCTATATGCGGTCCGCATGTTGACATAGGTAAATGCTGGAAATTCTTTTTCAGTTCTTTCACTCTCTGGATCTTCAGTTCTGGTACTTACCTCAGTTGCATATAGACCACATGTGCTACATACGGTCTACATGTAGAGATAGGTAAGTGCCAAGCCTTCTAGTTCTTGCAACCAAACTTCCAAATTTTACGTTTAAACACATGTTTTGGTCGTAGACATCCAAAAAGTGTCACAAATACCCAAAAAAGATCAAGTAAGTAGCCAAAAACTCAATTTTCACCCTTTTCTTGAACTTAGCATCCAATGCCTAGTTTCCTAAAAAACATACCCAAAACACATCATATCTAACAAAAAAAACTAAGAAACTTTCATATATTTATAGCTTTAAGCATTGAAAGTGCTATATTTCTATATCATATCAGAACCCTCAACTTACAACACAACACAATAAAGTTAAACAAAATAAGACATGATGCTTATCTAGGATAATCTAAGCAATTCAAGGCAGTCAAGCAACAGTTTTAGCTCAATCCACAATACCTTCTCCTATTAAACTTTTCAAAACCAATTGCATATAATTATGAAGCACAACATTGTGACACAATGGGGGTGAAGGGATGGCATTACATTAGCAATAAACAACCATGCATATATACAATTTACGCTACCCAAAGAAGTGAGCAACTAGAAATATGACTCATGTTCCCTCACATCAAAGAAGTTCCACTAAATCATATGAAATAGTGCATGTCAATGCTGAGACAACCAAGAGGCACTCACACTCAAAAGAGATGTTCCAATCAATGTGTATCAAATACCATATGCTTGTCCTTATTTTCTTTACTATCGTATTTAGATAGTGAAATTAGGATCACTATAGAACTTTATTCAGTTTGTAATGTAGGATTGGGAGTCTAGTATAGTAGTAATGGATATCAAGTGACTGCGATTTGTAGGCACTACTCTAATTTTGGGGTCCACTCATAAACCATTTTTCTTTTTATTCCGCCTTTATTTCTGCATTTTTATTCTTTATTGCACATTCAAGTTGGGTGTGGAAGTTTATTATTTCTATTTAATGATTTTATAATTTTTCTTTTTTTCTTTTCTTTTGCTACCACACCCAGCCCTGCTAAATTTTTCTCTCATTTTATGCTTCTACATACCCACTTTACATCAAACACCCCTATGATAGCCGCCCTAAACTTAGATGATTTTCCTGAGTTGAGGTGCATAATGTCCAAGGGGGAACGAGCCAAAACAAGTTACTACAACACAAATGGAAAGGTGATAGGTCAAATAAGAAATATAGGCTATAAGGCTCAAACAGGGATCAAGGGATACTATTTCTCATTGGGAAGGTCATTTAGGCTAAAAGTGAACTAAAATTAAAACGGCCTATAATCCTTTCCTAAATGACTATCCTACAACATTGGCTAGAATAATCGAATAACTTTTAAATTCAACACACAAAGAAAACTAAGTAGAGTATGACACACACATGGCTTAGAGTCAATATTAGAAACTACTACTTATCTGGTTGATGCAATTGTTAGGAAGTTATTATCATGTTCCTAATACTAATGCCATAACAAGATCCACAATGTCCACACATATATACATTCACACAGTTCTAAAATTTTAGAGGGGTATCATTTTTCTCAAAAATCAATCAAAAACATTAAAACTTCCCTAAATACTTTAATATCTCCTAAATACACAAAAACACAACACAATACAAAATAAAACACAATATAACCACAAATTATTCCTAAGCATTCTCGTTCGACAACCATACTGTGGCTAACAAAAAGAAGTACGACAACAAAAATTTATGGTAGCTATGGTATACCCTACCACAAACTAAAAATTGTGCACTGTCCCTAATGCATTAAAATAGTATAAAAAAAAGAGAATAAAGACATACCTGGGATGTACTAAGCATATGTATCATGAGCATCCCCACATAAGGGTATATCCACTACCGAAGGTGATGGTTGTGGCAGTGCACTACTAGAAGATGCACCTACTACTATCTTTGCAAGCCTTCACCTCTCAAAAGCTGTAAAATCTATTGAATCATGTGTATCCATTTTAAAGACTTGGTCATATGGCATTTTGGGATCTTATAGATCCCCTACGCGTCCTGTCTTGGCCCCAACTACTAGTACCTTATCATCATTCTCCACAAATAAATCAATATACCTGGGCCTACGTAGAGATAATATTCATATCACTTGGGTATAAATAGAGTAGTGGCTATCATATGGATCTTTATGAGAGAGTGTACCTTTGCGTGTAAGGTGTCTATCAGTTCCTTAACATGAATTGGATCAAGCATCTCAATCTCTATAAACCAGGCCACAACATATCTCTCAAAATCATCGATACATACTTTTTTTTATTTTAATTTGTAATTTTATAAATAATTTAACTTAGTCAACAATGGATGGACCAACCAATCAAATAAATAACAAAATCAGTAACATATATTTGGAAAGGCTAGACCAGCTAAATCGACCTGGCATTTCAAAAAATCTATTAAAAGGGGGAGTAGGGTTTCTAAAATAATCTAAGTGAAGCTCCACAGTCAGAAAGCTTCCACTACCTCTACCACTTTCACCATGTTTGCCTTTGAGAACCAAACCTTCAAGCTGCATCTTTTATGGGTGATGAACACTACACCCATGATAGTTAAACTCAGCTTCTTAATTGATACATACCTTAGATCATTATGTAACTCTGACATAGCAATTTTGTGTGCGGCATCCGATATGGACAATGCCATCTCTTGTCTAGTTTTGACCCATTGTCTGATCTACCCATATAGAGTAGCTACCTCGGTCTTAGTAACACATAACCACTAATATACTCTCAAAATTTCCACTAAGATCTGCAAGAACTTATGATATACAAAAGTCATACTTGTAGTATCAACTGTAGTGGATGGGTGAGGGGGTAATAAAGAAGTACCCGCCAGCCCTAAACTAGAAGCCTTGGATAATGAAGAAATGGATGGTGTCCCCTCACCTTGAGTACTCAAATATGGGGCTTCTCTTTTCTCCCCCATATTAAGATCAGAATTAACTTCCACATCACCTCTATGCACATTACTAGGCCCTATGAAAACTGAAGGGTCCTCTGAATAGCCCCAAGGTACTATGGTAAGCCCACTAGGTCTCATGGAAAGAGTTGGGCATAGTTTTTATTTATGCAATGGCTGTGACAAGTATTCTCGCAATGACTCTCCGCATCTCTGGTACACTAACCTCATCACAGAAACTCTAAATAATGCATACAAGTGGAACCTTTATTGCCTTCCCAAAGGCTCTATCTTGAATCTTATGCCAGAGTATGGTTGTGAAGTTAATAGCATACCCAACCATCATACTAGCAATTAGGGTGGATCCCTTCTAGTCAATACATTATCCAAAGTTATTGAGAAAAGTTTATATTAAATGATCAACCACTAGAACTTAGAAGCAAACATCAATAAGGCCTTCTTTATCACACCATGTCCCTTGATCCAAGAGGTCTCATCGTCCAAGGTTGAAATATAGCCAGCTATCCACCTAGTTATCTCAGCTCTCTTATATCAATAGTCTTATTCTCTCATGATATGTCTATTATATGTGACTCTTTAATCTATAGTCACACTCTGCTATCGATGCAGGAGTGATATAGGCTTGAAAAAAATAAGTGGATAGTCTGTATTGAAAGATCGACCCTGACCCCTCTCATATGGGTCTAATTAAGCTATGCCTACTCTATATGTCTTATTAAGCCTATAAATATACGTATTGGAAGAACTAATGTGGCACGATATGATACATAAAACTCTCGTACCAATGTTGGGATGTAAGAACCAAGTGGTCTATTCATCCACTCTAACTGAATACGATCAAAGACGACCTATAACTTTGGTACTCTACTTAACCCAGGTCCTAAAAATAAACCTTTTAGGCCATCTAGTCTCTGTAATACAACTTTCTATATCATATATCATTTGTATTCCCTCCATAATCCATCTCAAATTATCCTCATCTAGAGGTTTCATCAAGGCAAGTGTTTGGGCGACGGAACTCTGTCCCTATTGTGCTAGTGTCTCTTCCTCTGTAATGGGCACCTCATGGGAAGCCTTCTATATATACTCCTCAGACTGGGGTACACTTGATGGTTTTGTATGAGTTGTGTTACCTTCCCCAGATTAGTGTCTCGCGGATGACTTCTCCTGATCTGTAGCCTCTGATAAATACTAGGACTCTTTCTCAAATTAGGGGTCCAGAGCTACACCTTATGGAACCAGCTCAGAATATATATCATCATAATCACCATCACTCAGTAGAGGAGAATGTGGATGTAATATCCATGTTGACTTCATCAAAGATTGGGCTATAACTACCTGGGTAGCCTGGACAATATGAATAGCCTCAGCCCGAGACCTAGGCCTAGTAAAGGCTGGCCTTCTACCCTATTGTGAGTGCCCGGGTAGTGGATATCACATCATGCCTAAAATAATAGTCTCATCTACCTAAAGTACCTGTCCTCTAGTCACTATGCATGTGACCCCACCTAGAACTTCTTTAAGTTATAAAATTAGGTACTCCTCCACCAAACCATAGGGCTCAGGGGACTCATCGCATCTCCTCGATATATCAACTTTCTTCATCGTAGATTTTGGTGTTGGGCATACCTAGAAAAATAGTCATTAGTTTACAACAAAAAATAAGGGATTGCAAAAGTTAAACTCAAATTCTGAAAAGTTCAAATTTTTCCTCAATTTTCACACCCCTATAACTTATTTGAAGTCCCATCAAGTCCAATGTACATATGTATGTATGTATGTATGTGTGTATATATATATATATATATATATATATCAATAATCATGATTTTCAATGGTAACTAACATGCCTAACTTTTACTATTTCTCTACTTATTAAACTTTAACCTTTGTTCCGGGCCTAACCTTAAAATTTAATTCAAAATAAAGTCCTACATCAATATTTTAGGCTACATCAAGGCTACTACACATAAGCATGCTTATTTCTATATATTTTGCATGAAAATACACATATCACTTTTCTTGTTTACCATTTAAATCAAAACATAACTATTGGGAGCTGAGAAAGTTACTTTTTCTTTGAGAATCCAGAAGTGAACTGTAAAGAAATAGAGTAAAACCACAGATGGGATAAGTTGGTACCCCAAACAATTTTCAATCTATCTTTTTTTTTTAAGTAGAGATTTGTTTATGCTTTGAGAGGAAAGTTTGGATTTATAGAAAAAATGAGATTTTGAAGAATTGAATGGGCTAGGATAAGGAAAAATATGTTTAAATAGTAAGGGGGCTGACTTAGGTCTTAGATAAGCATTGGTTGGCTCAAAATTTTAATTAAAATTTGGTCCCACAAATAGGTCACTTGCAGCAACCACATGCACCCTGCCAGTGGGCGCATTTCCCACATACGGTCTGCATGTGCTGGGCACAAGTCTGCTTGATTTTTATGCCTAAATTTCTTCTTATTGGACATTGAATTTTAGTGTTTACCTAGCTTCTCATGGTTCCATAACATGAATTTACGGCTCTTAAAGTATGATTATTTTCTCAAAATCTCATTGTCTTCTTTAGAACTTTCCCTGATTATGTTTCCTTATGATATATCCTAGCTAAGTATCATTGGAGTATAGTATTAAGTATTCTCACCTATCATGCGGGTGAACCGAGTTCAGTCCCAAAAAATGGCACCAAAATTTCATAACACCCAATCTACACCTTTAATATGAAGATTATGCGACTGTTGTTAAATATTGTAACCCAACAAAGGTCAGGGTCAACTTCCAAAGGAATACGTGGAATTACAACTTTCAGTTATTGCAATCAATCGGAAAAACTGGAAAAGTAAATGGGGGAATGTAGTGTAAATATCAAACAAGTAGCTAGTATAAACAATTATTGTAATCAATTGGCGGTGAATACTAGGATTAGGTCCCCATGGCTTCTCAACTCTGTAGGCTTATCGTACTTTATTGGACCAACCCAATACATTGCATTCCAAATCTAATAAGTTATGTACTAGGAACTATCTTTTGGACTTCCTGATAGATTTCACCTTTTACCTTTTGAGTGTATGAATGTCACCTTTCTAACTCTTAGCCTAGATCATAGATAATTATTACCTTTTTAGTGTCTAGTTATTAGATGACAACTAACAATCTTTCTCAGATAACCTAGTATTATGGATCGATAGTTAAGCTTCAAATTACTCTTGTATATCTTTTACTAGTCACTACTCTTCTTTTGGAGTAAGTAGCAATGATCTAGAAAGGATCCTAGCATTCGCAACCTCTAAGATAGCTATAAAAGTGAAGATAATATAATGCATACATGAGTATTAATTCAAAACAATGTAGCACTTCCCCTACTTCATCAATCCTCCAGATTTTCCACAACCTTAGCTAACTATTTTTAGCCACTCATGCTTGTGAAGTAATCAATAACATTCATAATTGAAAGCATAAGATGTAATCACAATAATAATAATTGAAAACTCAAAACTTTAACTGAATTAATAAACAAAAATCAATACAAAATAATTCCAAGGACAAAATTAGATCTTAGAATCCAAATGTTTGTAAGTATGAAAAGTGTGTCACTTCTACTAAAAGAAACATAAAGGATATTTATAGTACATGAGGAAACCCTAAAAATACAAGCCTGAATAAAATGGACAAAAAAGGTTGGTGGCCACTTACATATGTCTACGTGTGGTCTCTAGTGGGCGCATGTACCACTGTGGTATGAAGTGGGCGCATGTAAACTTAGGTAAGTTCCAGAAAAATTTTGTGGACTTGCCTGCTCTCTAAACTTTCAATTTTTGGCACTTACCTTACACATATGTGGTCCATATGTGTTACATGTGGTCCGCATGTTGACATAAATAAGTGTTGAAAGTTCTTTTTTAGCTCTTTCTCTCTTTGGATCTTCAATTCTGGTAGTCACATATGGAACACATGTGCTACATGCGGTCCATATGTAGACATAGGTAAGTGCCAAGCCTTCTAGTTCCTGCAACCAATCTTTAAAACTTCAAGTTTCAACATATGCTTTGGTTGTGTACATTATAAAAGTGTCATAAACACCTAAAAATGATCAAATAAGTAGCCAAAAGCTCCATTTACCCATTTCTTGAACTTAGAACAGAAAACCTAGTTTCCTACAAAATATACCCAAAAGATATCATATCTAACAAAACGACCTAAGAAACTTACACATTTTAATAGTTTTAAGCATTGAAAGTGCTATATTTCTATAGCACATCAGTCAATTGCACCTAAATAATGGATTTAAGATCGCTAAATATCCCAATCAATAAACAAAGCAAAAAAATTTATGGAGTATAACAAACATTTCACCTTATGGGTCAAAACACTTATTTAATACCAAAACTTCAATATTCAAGTCTAAGTCATAGTGTTCTACCCATAATCAATCTTAACACTCTCATTCACATCAAATATATAAAACATATTATCTTGTGAAGAAGAGTAGATAGAAATCTACCTCGATGTCAACCCAGAAAGTCTTTGAATTACACCTAAATTATTCATCTTCACTCTATGATCCTGAAATGCCATCACACTATTAAAATATTAATTTATGCATCAATAGAAGTAAAACAAGACCCATATTTCTATATAATATTTCAAGTTGAATTTTGGTCAAGAAAGGGCCCATGAGGCCCATAAATAGAATCTAAAATTTGAACCCATCACGAGATTTTTTGAAGAATGTGGAATATGTGCTTAAGATTTGAGCAGAAACGGGAAACAAATCGGGTCTCAAATCAACACTCAAAGTATAGAAATTCAAAGCCAAGATTTCTAAGAATTTACCAAGAAACTGAAGAAATCTTACCATGAATTCAAAGGAAAATCATAGAATAATCATTATTCTAGATCCACAAGTCATTCGTAAGCACCAATCCCAAGAACTCCCAACTTCCATGATTTTTCTCTTAGAAATCAATGAGAAATTGCCAAAAATGATTGAAAGTGGGGCATTTATACCCACTCCAGATGCTCAGGTGTCGCTATCGCGATCCAACCTTTATGATTACAATATATTTTCACTGTGCACGTGAGCTGTGATAGTGACTAGAGCCTCGCTATCACATTAGGTTAGGCCTGGTTAGACTTATTATGATCATAACATATTTACCTTGATCACAATATATAGGTAATTGACAAGGGTATCACTATCACGACCCTTCCACCACTATAGAGATGCACTAGATACAATAATAGACTTGGAAAATCTCTAAGTCTTCGTCAAGCCCTCGAGATTCATCCATAACCTTATATATATAAATACACTATATAATCATATCAAATTTGATGTTTCTGACTAAATGGTGCAATTAAAATTTCCATCTAAGGTCATTTTGATAAAAAATGGGTCCCACACCTAACTTCCATTTTCATAACTTTCAATGAATAGCTTAAAATGAGACCGGGTTCCTTAGGACCCAAACAAAGAGTCCACCTAACCTAAAATCAACATTTTAGAGTTGATGGTCCTATAGAAATTCTCATCTGAGGTCTTAAACTAGGAGTTTTGGTTCGAGACCAAATCCTAAATAGTGAGAGTTCTAAAATAGGGAAATTATCCTAAATCCAAATGAACTTTTTGATCACCAAATTGATATTTCTAACAAGTCATAAATGACCTTTAGCCACTGCGGGAAAGATTAAAATACTAGAAATGCATGAAAATCAAGGAAATAACTTGGAGGGTCATCACATTCTGCCTGGGGAAAACCATTATTGATATTATTTAGTGGGGTTCTTTGAGTGAATTTTTTAATTGATATCCCAACTTGTTGTTTCAACTTGGGGATCTAGAATGAACTAATTTTTTTTGGCTTATATTCATCATTGTCAAAAGGAGAATATTATTTTTGCTATTGGAAAAGACTTTATGAAATAAAGAACTACTATAGTAGTTTGTAAAATTGTCTTATGTGTTGATCTGTAGTTAGGGGCATATCTATCTAAGTGGAGACATTGTGGTTCATTATTTTATTTTTAGGCCATGGTTGTTTCCAATAATATGGTATGTGGAGATGATAAGAATGGTTTCACTTGATATTGATATACTGAACCTTAATCAAAGTATTGGCAATTATGTAGCTTATTTGGTTATCCGACTTAAATGATTTTATGAGGGTAAATATTGATGTCCTAAAGATAGAGTAATGGATTGTAAATTACACATGATAGCTATAAACAAATTAAATTTGTTATGTTTTAAGGATGTGAATAATGTCATAGTAGGATAATATTAATATATTGAGGAGGTAGGGCTATTAAATAAAAGATGTAGTTAGCTCATTAGGGGTTTGATATGTATATATGCTTATTGTTTCGAACAATTATTGGTTAATAGTATCCCTTAAATTTGGTGTTGTCGAGTTGAAAAAGTTGGTGAGATAAATTACTCTAATTTAGTTGATGGTCTTTAGTATAGGTTCAATTGAGGCAGTAAGATTATTAGATGTGTTTTGGTATAGTCATATGGCTCTCATGTTACATCATAATACTTGGATAGTATTTCTCCTTGAATTGTTGAGGTATGTCGAGGGTGAATATACTAATGTGAGTTATGGTGGAGAATTTAAGTATTAATGAAACCCATAGTGTTATGTTGGAGGTGTTCTATTAATATAACATTGGTTAGGGTCTTAGTAACCCACTAAAATTCTAACTTGTATAGGAACAACAGGCCTCAGAGTAGTGCGATTTTGGTAAAAAAAATTATTTAGTGGTTTAGTGTTGAATTGTAGATCAAGGTGTATTGATTTGTGGATTTTCATAGTTAACAAGTTAGAGCATGAAACTAGAAAATTTTAAAAACTTTTGATATGTAAAATGGTTTCGTAAAAATCTGAGAAATTACCATAAAAGGGTCAATTTATAATGTTAAAAATTGAGAAGAATGTTATGAAATGGATATAGATGAGAACAAATCCCTAGCAACTATTTTGGTGTTACTATAGTGACAATATTTGTCACTATAGTGATATTGCTACAACAAAGAAGTGTCATTGAAACAACTAACAAAGTTAGCTTGGGTGTTGTTGTAGAGATGAAAAATATAAAAGTTATTTTTATCAAAAAAACATCATTTTTCATCCCCCGTTAGTTCTGTTTTATGTCTCAAATTTTTGTGCGTCATAATATTGTGTGGTGTTTTAGGTATTTCCGATGACCCATTACATAAATTTAATTACTAATCTTATTACTTGGGTTATAGTGATCACACGATTGTGCCTGGAGCTTAATGGTCGTGATGCGTAGACTTGCCAAGTATGGTGATTGCAACTTTAGTTAACTAGGATTCACTGGGACATTACTGGGTAATTCATAAGAGTAAAGGATTGTTCTTTCCTTTTGAAAATTGTTGTGCACAATAGATTTTCAAAATCATGCTAAAGACCTTCTTCCTCTCTCCTCAAGTTATTCGACAACAAATGATAGGTAAATTGGTATCTAATGTAATGACCCAAATTGTTGTTATGTTCAAAATCGTCTACAAAATGATTCGACTAAGAAATCATTGTTTTGGAATATCTTGTAGAAAAAATCATGGTCCGAATAAAGTTGGGCCAAAATTAGGGAAAATTAGGCCAGTCCACTAAGCCACTACTACTGTTGTAGATCCACTACTGTAGCAGCACCGCTTTAGGGACACTTCTATTACTACAGCAGTAGTTGGGTAATAACCAACCTGAGGCTTAATTAAAACCCTTATATAGTTAAGGCTCCTTATGTCTTCCTCCCCATAAAAAAACCTAAGGGAAACATATAATTAGAATAACAATGATGTAGTTTCAAAGATCCATAAGGGCGATTTCAAAGCATTTTTGGTTGAGTTTTTGACGTTAGTAAAGAGAAAGGCATGTAGGACAACTCTTTACTCTTTATAGTAGTGGAATTCACCGAAAGGGTATGTTATGGTTTAATGCGCAATATACTCATGGTAAATACTGTAATTACTATAATTTGATAGGAAACTTCATTTCTAGGCCTAAAGACAAGGAGTTGGGATGGATAAAATATTAAATTAGTGTAGTAAGATATAATTACACATTGTTGTATTTTATGTGGATCCCTTGATGAGTAATTGTATTTGTACAACTTACTTGATGATTTACAAGTTTAATATGTGAATGTGGATAACAATAGAATAATTAGGTGAACTTGTCTATTAAACTAGTCTTCAATACCTTAGAAAGTGTGAATTCGATGTTTTGTGTGTTTGGAGTATGAGGTATTTTACTGGAAGTTAGTTAGGAGAACTAATCGTGATAAAAGGATGTTGTGACATAATTTAACAGATATTTTTTTAAATGGATAATGCTTAATTTAATAAGTGATGAATTAAACTTCAGGCATACTTATGATTTTATATGTTAGTGGGTAGTCGTTGTTTAGTGGAATGACAAACTTATTAATTATTGAATTCATGTTTGGAATTTTATATCCATAATTAGATTGGTAAAAAGGATTTTATTGATGTACAAGAGTAGTTGATTCATCTCAATTTGTTATTGCTTATATATAGTGCAATTTGTTGTCATGAGATGAACCGTTAAGGATTAATCATTATAGAATTAGTGGATTTTAGGGAGAATATGAATAAGAACATTGGAATAAGTATGGTTTTGCACTTGGTTTGGGATAAGGGTGATAGACATTAGTTTTAGGATAAGGGAATGAGTGTCATGAAAAAATTATAATTGGATCAAGTAACCTGTTGGTACAAGTACATGAATTGAAATTGTCCCCTATAGGTCATAATTAAGGGTCTGTAAGACCTTTAAAATTTCCATTACTTTATTTTTGGCCTTTCTATATTCAAAATATCATTTTTTTACTTGAATTGTGTTTAGGGGCATTAAAAGGGTGTTCAGGGAAAGTTTTGGAATTTTCAAAAGGTGTTCAGGGTCATTTTGGGGCCCTAAGACAGTGAGGGTCTGTGATAATGTTGTGTCACAGAGGTTACCCTCTGCGATATTAGCTTGGCATGGAAAATAACCTCTGCAATATTGGCTTGCCACGCAAAAGTGTATTTTTTGTGCATTTTTATTTTGATTCACTAAGGATAAAGAGCTTTCAGTCTTTTCACCTTTTCTTGACATTTAAACATAAAATAGTCTATTAACATCAGTTTTCAAAGACCAAATCCCCCTATTTCACTCTAAACCACAAAACCCAAGAACATTCAAGAGTTTCATAGTGCACTCATCATCCGATCTCTAAACTCTGAATTGACTTTTATTCTTGTGTATTTCACGCATGTATCTCTTCTCTAAATTAATTTTATATGGAAAGCATGTGTTTAATTGTTGTCCATGTAGTTTAATAGTTGGGTTTTGAATATAGGTTGAGGGATTTAGAATATTTGTTACATGAATTGAGTTTCTATGGTTTTGAATTGGTTGTTGATGCTTTATTCTAATCATTTTGAACTAAAAAAATGCATGTGTGTGGGAATTATACTTGGGAACATAGGTTCCCATAAATTTTATGGCTTAATGGTTTGAAATTGGCTTACCTTAACCCAATTTGTTAAATTGATTTGAAACATGGACATGTACATACATTCTTCACTTTTGAAACCTTGCATAGCATTAATGCTTAATGAAACATAAAGTTGTTTTGAGAGGCTTTGGTGACCTTGGATTGGTTTTAAATTGGAACTTTGGAGTCAATCTGGCTTATTTGTTTTGGTATGATAGAATGGATTTGGTTTGCAAGCTTAACTTTATTTGGTATAATGATACCAATGTTGAATTCCTGATTGAAAAACTTCCTATTTAAAAGATGGAAATGAGTCTAAATGGTTTTAATTTCTGCTTAAATGGGGTCTGTATCTCGTAATGGAATGTGAAGGTCTCGAAGGGATTCGTATTAGAAACCACTTTTACCGTAGTTGGGGTCTATATGACCATATGTAGGTTCACACTATATATATATATATTTATTTATTTAGGAATTGTTGGAGATCAGTGGCTTTGGCCCTTCTTCTGATTTTCCTAATTCATGTGACTAATATGCGATGGGACCCTTTCAGAAGGAGGAGTTGAACATATATATCCCATAGGTGCCCTTAGGACGTTTAGTTCTACACAATCCAGGTCAATGGCTTTAAAATCTCATGCTTAAACCCTCATCCTATCCCATCATCTTATACTTGTATATATGAATGTGTGCATATGGTTTTGACTGATTTTTGACATAACATCATTTTATCACTTTCCATAAGTTACATACTAGTGCTTATCCCACTGACCATCCTAGGATGCTACATTATTTCATAATGAAGACTCTGAAGATACTTTGTTTACCCTTGTATGGCATTAGGTGGATTAGTACCTTCGTCGAGTAGCTGTGAAGTAGTGAGCCCCCAATCTTTGGAAGGACTTATCATTTCCATATTTTTTCTTTATTTAGTCAGTACTTTTTGATTCTTTTTTGTCATAGTTTGGGCATGTCACGACTTAAGTGTTATTTTTTTAGAGGCTATTATGGACAAATATGGGCAGTTGGTTATTGTTTTGACTCTTACTTTTGTAGAGTCATTAATTCACCTTTTAATTACTATTTGATTGGATTCCACACTATTATTGTTATTATTTTATACTAATGAGGTTAGGCAATAGGGGTGGTCTCGGGACTATAGTGGGCTTGAGATACCCATTATCCTAGACCTCGATTTCGGTTATGACCATCTTGGTATCAGAGCACAATTTAAATTCATTGGGTATCCATACAACCGTGTTGAGTAATGTACTTTTTATGGATGTGTGGTGCACCATAGTTATAAGGAGGAGGCTATGAGACATTTAGGTATATTTCCCTTTCTTGCACCATAATTATAAGGAGGAGGCTACGAGATATTTAGGTATATTTCCCTTTCTTGTATTCTATTTTTGGGATATAGAGTCTAGTGTTATGAAACTTCTCTAACTCTTGGCTTCCACGCATTTCAGATCATGCCTCCCCGAAGATCTAACATTCATAGAAACTTTGTTAGGAACTCTATCCTACCAAAGGACAATGTGGAGGGGACTCACCCTGTGTATGGAATACAAACCCGATCGAGGGTCCTGATCCTTATTATGCTGCTCTATGTGGAGTTTCACCTATCCCTACTGGTCCTCTTCAGGTATCTTAGGTTGGCAATACTTAAGATCAACTACCTCAGGGGGACATCTTTAATATGGAGTTTTATCTGTCTATTCTTTTTCTTACTCAATTTATGACATCATAGTCTCATTAGTCAAATTGTGTAGGTTCTGTTGCTCTTTTATCTAAGGTCACTCAGGTTGGCTAGTTCATGAGGTTGAATCTTCCAACCTTTATGGGCTCTAAGGTTGAGGAGGATCCTCAGGGGTTTATGGATGATATGAAGAATATTATAAGAGTGATGCATGCTACTAATTCTTGCTGCATAACAAATAAAAGATATAACTTAGCAGTGGTATGAGGAGTGGAAAGCGATGAGGGTTGATAATGATAAGCATGCTATGTGAAACGACTTTTCAGGGCTTTTCTTGGTCATTTCTTTCCTCTGGAGTTGAGTAAAACTACGGGTGAGAGTTCGTTAATCTAAAGCAGGGCAAGTATAGTGAATGAGTATGCCTTGAAATTATAGTAGTTGTCTCATTATTCTTTAGAGTTGGTGTCTAGCCAGAGATTTAAGATGAGAAAGTTTGCTTCTAGGTTGTCCCATAATTTGGTATTGAAGTGTAAGGTTGCTTTGTTGAACAATGATATGGACATCTCCAGACATATGGTTTGTTTACAGTAGGTAGACAATAAAATAAAGATAGGAAGAGATTGGAGAGAGGGGGAATAAAAATTTTAGATATTCAGAAAAGGTATGGGTCAGCAGAATAGTAGAAAGAATAGTAGATAGTGGACAAAGAAGAAGAACTGAGGCAATTCTTATTTGTCTGCCTGTGCTTTCTATCCTAAGCCTTTGGGTGATCATCGTTTTTAAACTAGCAGTGGTCCTAAGGTACAATATACCTAATCTCAGTCTTGTGAAGCTCAGTTAGCCCCACCTTATCCTTCTTGTTATTTTTGTGGTCAGCTTTATTGTGGTTATTGTGAGGAGGAGACAAATCAGTGTTATAAATGTTGCCAGCTTAGTGAATGTAAAAGCATTGTCATTGAGACAAGGTTGCTACTAGAACTAATAAATTTCTGGTCACACATATTCAGCTACTACACCAAAGAGTGCTACTTATGGTACCGTCACTAGCTAGAATCATCTCTATGTTCTTGCTACTTGACAAGAATCTGACGCATCTCTAGATATTGTTACTTGTATATCACAACTCTTCTCTCGTGATTTGTATTATTTGCTTGACAAGGGTCTGTCCTTTCTTCTTTGACCCCTTATGTGGATGTGCTTTTTGATTTTGGTCCTAAATTTATTTTTGACCCGTTTTCTATGTCTACCCAGGTGGGTGAGTCTATTATGGCTAGAAAACACTATATGGGTTATATGTTGTGTATATTGCATAAGAAGACATTGGTGGATTTGATAGAGTTGGATATGGTGTATTTTGATATTATCTTAGCAATGGATTAGCTTCATTCATGCTGTACTTCTATGTATTGTAGGACTCAATAGGTCAGTTTTCAATTTTCTAATGAAAAGTTAATTGAACGGGAGAGACGTTCCTTAGTACCAAAATGAAGGATTATCTCTTGTCTTAAAGCCCAAAAATTGATTTCTAAAGGGTGTTTGTATCATATAGTTTGGGTTAAGGATTTTGATTCTTAAAGTTCTTCTTTGCAAACTACTCCTGTGGTTAGTGAATTTCCTGAAGTGTTTCCTGATGATCTTCCTGAAATTTTTCTTGATTGGGAAATAGATTTTGGGATTGATGTTTTATTAGATATGTATCCTATTCCCATTCCTCCTTATAAAATAGCTTTGATTGAATTAATGGACCTAAATAAGTAGTTGAAAGATCTTCTTGATAAGGTTTTCATTTGTCCTAGTATGTCTCTATATAGTGTGCTGATGTTTTTTGTGCGAAGGAAGGATGGGTCCTTAAAAATGTGTATAGACTATAGTCAGCTGAGTAAGGTGACGTGTAGAGAAAGTACCCACCTTCTTGGATTAATGAGCTTTTTTATTAGCTTCAAGGTGCTAGATATTTTTCTAATACTGATCTCTGTTCGAGCTATCATTAGTTGAAAACTAGGGAGGTTGATATTCCCAAGACTACTTTTCAAGCTTGGATAGTCACTATAAGTTTCTGGTTAAGTCATTTGGATTAACTAATGCTTTGACCACATTTATCGATCTTGTGAATCAGGTTTTAAGGAAGTTTTTGGTCTTATTTGTGATATTTTTCATTGATGACATCTTGGTGTATTCTAAGAGTGAGAAGGATCATGCCAATCACGTTTGAATTGTGTTGTGAATCCTTAAGGACCAGAAGTTGTATACAAAATTTTCTAAGTGTGAGTTTTGGTTAAATGTTGTTACCTTTATTGGTCATGTTGTTTCTAGTAAAGGGAACAAGGTGGATCCACAAAAAGTTACAGGGGTAAAGAGATGGACTAAACCCATGACTCCAATTGACATTAGGAGCTTCTTAGGCTTGGCCGGTATTATAGGATATTTATGGAGAGTTTCTCATCTAATGTTGCTTCATTGAAAAGGTTGACGCAGAATAAGGTTTAAGTTTTTGTGGTTCGATGTTTGTGATAGTAGTTTTGAGAAGTTGAATGATAGGTTGACATCTATGCTAGTTTTGACCCTGCCCAAGGGAACTGATGGCTTTATTGTGTTTTTTCATGCTTCTTGTATAGAATTTGGTTATGTTTTTATGTAACATGGTAAAGTTGTAGCTTACACTTACAAGTATCTTAAGGTTCAAGAGAAGAATTAAAAGACTTATAACTTAAAGTTGGCGACTGTGTTTTTTCTTTTAAAATATGGCATCATTATCTGTATGGGGTACATATGGATATCTATTCAGATCATAAGAGCTTGCAGTGTGCATTTTCTCAAAAGAAGTTGAATCTCAGGCAGAGGCGATGACTTGAATTTCTAAAGGGTTATGACATACACCTTCACTACCATCCATGTAAAGTTAATGTTGCTGCTGATGTTCTTAGTAGATTATCTATAAGGATCTTATCCTAGATTGATAAGAAGAAGAGAGTACTCATAAAGGACATTCATAGGTTGGCTAACTTGGAAGTTTGAATCTTAGACTCTGAGGATGGTGGAGTTATTGTTTAGGAAATGGTTAAATTATTTTTTGATGTTGAGGTGAAGGAAAAGAAGGATTTAGATCCCATACTTTTGTAGATTAAGGATTATGTAGGCTAGCAAAAGGTTATAGCTTTCGAGATTGGGGAGATGGTATTTCGAGGTACCAAGGTAGGTTATATTTGCCTAACATTGATGGGTTGTGGGAAAAGATTTTGACTGAGTCTCGATATATAGTTCATATGAGTTTGACTAAAATTTACCATAACTTGAAGGAGATATATTGGTGGAACAATATAAAGAAGGATGCGGCAAATTTTATGTCCAGGTATAAAGTCTGTCAGTAGGTGAAGGTTGAACGATTGAGGCCTGGTAGGATGTATCAAGAGATAGAGTTTCTTGCATAGAGGTAGGAGATAATCAACATAGATTTTACTGTGGGTCTTACATGGTCTCACAATCAGTATGATTAGATTTGGGTCATTGTAGAAAGGATGTCTAAGGTTGCTCACTTTTTGCTTGTAAGGACTAACTACTTAGGAGAGAATTACACTAATTTGTTCATTTAAAAGATTGTAAAGTTTCATGGTGCACCATTGGTCATCATCTCTAATTGAGGCATGCAAATTTTATCTCACTTCTATCATTCATTTCAAAATAGTTTGGGTACACAGGTGAACCTTAGCACCACTTTTCACCCTTAAATGATGGACAAGCAGAACATGCTATTAAGACTTTGTATAAGATGCTATGGTCTATGTGATTGATTTTAAAAAGATTTGGGTTCATTATTTTCCTTTTATGAGTTTGTGTATAATAATAATTATCAATCGATTGTTCAGATAGCTCCTTTTAAGGATCTTTATGGTAGAAAGTGTAGGTATCCTATTGGATTGTTTAAAGTTTGTGAGATAAGGCTATTTGGTCTAACTTAGTTACCAAGCCATGGAGAAGTTAAGAATGATTAGAGAAAGACTTAAGATATTTGAAAGTTGCCAAAAGTCTTATACGGATCTAAGGTGAAGATAATTGGATATCAAAGTGAATAATTGGGTGTTCTTGAAGGTGTTTCCTATAAAAAAGAGTCATAAGGTTTGGGTAAAATGGGAATATTAGTCTCCATTATGTTGGACTATATCAGATTATGAGGAGGATGGGGAATATTTCTCATGTGTTAGATTTGCCTGTGAATTTGGGTTTGATTCTTCTCGTGTTTCATCTGTCCATGTTGAAAAGTGTATTAGTGACCCTTACTTGATAGTGACTATCAGGATATTGGTTTTATAGATTCTTTATCTTATGAGGAAGTCTGAACCTAGACATTGGATTGGCAGGTTGGTAGATTAAACACCAAGGACGTAGCTTTAGCAAAGGTTCTTTGGAGAAACCAAAAGGTAGAAGAAGCTACATGGGAAGCTAAGGCATAAATGAACTCCAAATACCCATTCTTGTTCCTTGGGTTGGATGGAAGTTCTTAAGGTATGAGTTTCATTGTCATTTTTTGATATTTATCAATTGATTGTTGTGTATTCCTTATATTCTCATGCTAAAATTGTTCCAACTCATCATTTGGGGCCAAATGATCCTAAAGGGGGATAATGTAAGACCCTTAAAATTTCCGTCATTTTATTTTGACCTTTTTTGTGTTTGAAATATCAATTTGTTACTTGAATTATGTTTAGGGATATTAAAAGGGTGTTTGGGGAAAGTTCTTTAATTTTCAAAAGGGGTTTGGGCTATTTTGAGACCTCGAGGTAGTGAAGGTCCAAGATAACGCCGTGTCAAGGAGGTTACCTTCTGCTATATTGGTGTGGTATGGAGAAGAACCTCTACAATATTGGCGTGCCATACCAAAGTGTATTTTTTATGTATTTTTGTGTTTATTCTCTACAGGTGAGGGGTTTTCGATCTTTTTACCCTTTCCTCAACTTTTAAACATAAAATAGTCCCATTTCAAACAGTTTTAAAATATCAAATCCCCCTATTTCACCCTCAAACATAAAACCCAATATAATTCAAGGGTTTCATAGTGCATTCATAATTCGGTATCCAAAATCCAAATTGACTTTGAATTCTTGTGTGTTTCAGGCATGTATCTCTTCTCCAAAATAATTTTATTGAAAAGACATGTGTTGAATTGTTGTCCATGTGGTTTACTTGTTGGGTTTTGAATATGTGTTGGTGTATTTGGAGTAGTTGTTACATGAATTTAGTTTCTATGATTTTGAATTGGTTGTTCATGCTTTATTCTTTTAATTTTAAACTAAATAAATGCATCGGTGTGGGAATTGGAATGGGGAACATAGGTTTCCCCACAACTTGTGAAATTGATTTGAAACATGGATATACACATATTTACTTAACTTTTGAAACCTTGACTTGAATAAAATGTTAATGAAACATCAATTTTTTTCACAGGCATTGGTGGCCATGGCTTAGTTTAAATTGAAACCTTGGAGTCAATTTAGATAATTTGTTTTGGTATGGAATAATGGAATCGTCTTGAAAGATAAACTTTATTTAGTATGTTTATATCAACGGTAAATACCGGATATGTTTACATCTCATATATATATATAATGTATGCTTTTTTTTTACTGATTTTGGACATGACATTATTTTATCACTATCCTTGAGTTACATACCAGTGCTTATCCCACTGATTGTCCTAGGTCACTACATTGTTTCATAATGTATTGTCCAAAATCACTTATTTTACCCCTGTTCAACATTTGGTGGGTTAGCATGTTCGTCTAGTACCTCTTAAGTGATGAGACACCATCCTTTGGAAGGCCTTATCATTTACAAATTCTTTTTCTATTTACTTAGTATTTTTGGATTATTTTTGGTCATAGTAAGGTACATATCTCGACTTAGATGTTATTTAGGATTTTAGAGGCTATTGTGGACACTTGTGGGTTAGTTTGTTATTGTTTTGACTCTTAGTTTTATTGAGTAATTTATTCACCTTCTTATCACTGTTTGATTTGCTTCTGAACTATTATTGTTATTATTATTTTGTACTTATGATATGAGGCGATTGGAGTGGTCTCCAGTTCATTGTGGTCTTGAGATACTCGTTATAGACAAGCCCTAGTTCTGGTCGTGACAGGGTCCTTGCTGACACTAGTATGTTTATATATTGTGAATTAGAGTGTTTGACTATTCCTTGAGTGGCCCAAGTTATGTTTATGATATATTATGGTTCGTTGAGTGGACTGAGCTATGTTGATGATACATTATAGTTCCTTGCATGGACTAGTTATTTGATAAGATATTATTATATCTTGTGTGGAACGATTATAGTGATAATTGTGATTGTACATTATGGAAAAGTTTGAATATAAGGTATGTCCTGAATCTTGGGTAAATTTTATTCTCTTATGTGTATAGTCATACACGTGATGTATATTTTAGTGTCTCTTAAGAGGGAAAGTTATTTTTGGTTTATTAATTATCTTGACATTAATACTGTGATAGTTAATAAGAGTAGAATAAGAGTGAGGGTTGTCAAGAAAGATGAATAATTAGAGATAAAGAGATTTAGAGTTGTGTTAACAAGGTGATTTGCATAAAGACATGGTTAAGAATGATTCATTGAATTATGTCAGATAGTCATGCTCCGAGGTTAGACTAATAATGCTACAGTAAAAAAATATGGGAAGGTTAGAATTAATGTAAGATACGCATGTTTAGTTATTAAGACTGTATGATTGGCATGATCTCTTTATGTTTGCTATATGTTGTTATCTATTTCTCACCTTGGTCTATCGATGATACCTACAAGTATGTGAGGTTGTATTGATACTACACTTACTATATCTTTTTTTGTGGAGATAGATATGTTGTAGATCATTTGAAATTTCTATAGGTACGATGATAGTTATACTTCAACAACTCCTGTTATCTTACTCTTATATGGATGTTGTGTCTCGTGTCATAAGTTTCTTTGCTTAGCGCTCTTGCACCTATTTAGATTAGGTTATGGGGAAAATGTTAATTTATTCTGCAAGTAATTGGATAAGGAATTTTTTTTCACTAAAGGATTATTTCTTTTAAAACCATTGATAAATGACTTTTGTACCTAATTAAATGGTTTAGTTGTAAGCCTTATTTTATCTAGGGTAGAGTTGAGTAGGTGTCCATGAAATTCATGAATTGGATCATAACAATTATTCAAGTATACACAATGGTCAAGTAGAGCTGGCCTATGACCCTACCAGTTCATAGTAGTTTTGTACTATTACTACCCTATGCTTTTCTTTTAATTGATCACAAAACATATTCCAACGGCTTCAACGAGATCTAATTTCTATATTATAGCACGACTTTTGATACAGGGGTAGCATAATCATCCGAGCATCTATCCTTTTTTTGAACATGTCAATTTGTTCGGACACATACAATTTTTAATTTTATTCTTAGTTTTATGGTTTCTACTAATACATTTGTTTAGTTAGATGTTCTTGAATGGTAACCTTTAGTTTGTGTGGGCATTTTAAAATTGATGTTATTTTTTGCATTTCTTTTAACTATTAGAGATGTTAGTTTTATTCTAATTTAAAAAATTGTTAATTGTTTGGTTTTGGCTATTTGGGTTTTATGGTTCTCACATTGGAGGGGTAGTATTGGTGCCACTCATGATAGGTTTGGGTCATGGTAGTCTGTAATTTTTTGGTGAAACACTGATTTTCCATCAAAAAAGTTTTGTTTCCTTCACTTTAGATTCATTGATTATTTTCGCATGTATCATTTCTTTAATCAAATAGGTGTTTGAGTATTCTTAAAATAAGAAAGAATGAAGATATAATATTTAATATATGACGTTTTGAAATGATATTAGAAGAGAATGAGAAAAATGAAGTTTTCTCTAAAGGTAAATGTTGAAAATTATGGCTTCAATGTCTATGTTAGAGAAGAGAGAGAGGAAAGTGATGATTAATATATAATGAAGGAAACAATACAAAGGTGTGACAATTGAAAAAATTTGAGAAAGCATAAACAAATTTCAATAAATCCGCCTCTTTCATATTTATTTTTATTTTTGTGTCACATCAACTAAAAGGATGGAAATAAATCTTCTTTTAAGTAGTATAAGTGTGCAATATGTTGTCACAATAGTTTGAATGTGTAATAGACTTTTTGGAACAAGTTTAGGGTGTATTTGATATCTTTTCCTTGATATAATATATACTTGCAATAATATAGTTCTGTAAATAAACCAGATCATTCCAAGCTTCTTTCTTGGGTAAACTAGCTATTTTATATTGCTACTCGAGGTGTTATTTTCACAATTACATTAAAGAGAATTTGTTCTTATTTTACTATTGTAATGACCCTCTAGGTCAATTTATATTTTTCCATTCTTTTTTCCCATTTAGAGCTCCCTTATAGCTGCCCCATGTCATTTGTGACTTGGTGGAGCTAACAGTTCAGTTATTCGGTAGTTCATTTGGTTTTTAGAGCCAATTCCTTATTTTGAAGTCTTAACTGGTAAGAATTGGCAATAGAGCGTAAACTTTAGGTTAATGATCTCATATGCCAATTCTACTAGTTTTATCAACTCTAGAATGTTGATTTTAGTCTAGTGAGACCTTTGGTTTGGGTCTCAATGCTCCCAAACTAATTTTGAGCTATTTCATAGATTTAGACAAAAATAACCCTTGGGTGTGGAGCTCACATTTCATCAGAACAACTATGAATGGAAATTTTGATTGCTTCATTGAGTCAACAATGTCAAATTTGATAGGTATCATATTTTGCTTATGTTCATGGGATTCTAAACAAATCTTGAGAGGTTGAGGTAAACTTAGCAAAATCCAAGTTCAGCTGGTGCACAGACTCAGCGGGTGTATCCTCTTAAGCGAGCCCTTCTTCTCTTAAGTAGAGGCCTTTTAAGCGGCCAACTATTTGCTTAAGCGGTTGAGGTTGAACCTGCCATGTTATTTTTGTCAAGGTTGACTTCTAAAGCAGATTTTACTTAAGCAAACAGAGGTCGCCCTATACTAGGGATCACTTTAGCTGTCCTATGCCTCTTTAAAGGTAATGACCACTTAAGCGGCACCTAGAAGGGCATTTATTAAAACCTTCACCCTTTTTTCTCTCATTTCTCTCAAGTACTAAGTGTATTAAATCCCTAAAGATTGTGGAAAATTGGAGACTAATCTTGGGTAATTATAGGGTGTTGGTGAGCTCGAAATAGTCATTTTTTTGTTGTAATCCTTACATGTTTCTATCAAATTTTTGGGTTAATTCTCCAATGTATTCATAAATCCCTAGTTGCTTGAGATTTTGGTATCATTTGAGCGTAAAATTTACTCATCTTGTGGATAAATGATTCTTGAGCATATAGGGACGTGTTGATAATTTTAGAAGTGTGATTCTGCCAGCGGGCCATACATGGGATTTTGACTTAATTTTTTACTCAAAGCCTAAAAATTTGAATATGGCTACTGTTATTCTTGTATTAATCCGTAGATCACTATTTTGATACTGTGACATCATACAGAGGTACCTCGAAAAGGGAAATCTCTAATTTATTTACTTTATCAGGCTTTCTTCAGTATCCTAGAATGCTAGGCTTACTCTTCTTTTAGATTGGTCTAAATTATAGTATTAGTATGTTTTATGCTAGTTTTGTGTTGGGAATTATGAATTGATTGTAAATTTAGCGGATATAGATTATTTAGCCTGTTAACGTAATTAGGTGTATGTGACTTATCTACCCGTTCCTTAGGTTGAATTGCTATCTTAGGATGTAATAAGGTTTATTTAGTGTCTTGTGGAGTCATTTTGGAACCTTAGCCTAGTTTAAGGTAGTAATTACCTTCCAATAAATTTTAGTGGTTAAAGGTTTTTTACCCACTTTAGGTCGAGACTACTTTTAGCACTTTGTAGACATGATAGGCCTTCTTATGCTATCTTATTTATATTCTTGAGTAGAAGGAGGATTTAGGCATACTAAGGCTTATTCTAGGCTAACAGTGGGGAGGTATTAAGATAGGTTTAAGTAAAGAAAATTATGATATTAATACTGGTTCAAGCCTGACTTCTATGATGATATAGCTTCTGGTTCAAGTCTTATATTCATGATATTATTTTGATTCTAGTCTGGTATATGATATACTATTTGTTGTTTGAGTTTATCATTGAGTGGTTACTTATGAAGGTTATGGAACCAGTTTGAGTGTGATGTTTATGGTATGAAAAGATCCACGATTACAATTTTAAGATTTGGATGGTTGAAATATTTACAATTATTACTTCTTCTTGATTGCATCCACCGAGCTTATGGGGGGCTCACATTGAAACATTTACTTTTATTTTTGTCTCTTGTCCTTATGGGGTCCCAATTATGCTATAGATAGTTACTGTGTATTTTTTTATTTATTCAATTGTTTACTTTTAGTATTTGGAGCTTTATTCTAGGTTTGCCCTTTTCCCCTAACTTAGCTTACTATCTTTCATCTTACTGTACTTATACTATGATTTAGCTTAGTAAGTTGATGATAGCTATCACTGTTGATTTTTAGTTAGTGCTGGTCAATGTTTTGGGATAGGGTAAGCTCTAGGAGCCGGAGTTGACTTTCTCTCCTTCTTCTATTTTGATGATCTTTCTATTCAAGACTATTGTAAATTTATTCTCATATTAGCCAGGTATGTTAAGCAGTTGTGCTCTAGGGATATTCTTATAGTTAAGGTTCTATGGAGACACCACCCAGTAGAGAGGGATATTTGGGAGATCAATAGTGATATTCAGGCCTAGTATCCTCACTTGTTCGAGGCTTTGGTACATCTTAACCCTTAACTTTCACAGAAAACAGACCTTTTAGTAGTAGACACTATAATGACCCTAAAGGTTATTTTCTACTTTTCCATACTTTTAGCCATTTAAAGCTTTTCTATAGTTGCCCAAGTCATTTGTGACTTGTTGGAGATGACAGTTCAATCGGGCAGTTCATTTGGTTTTTAAAGCCAATTCCTTGATGATGGAGTCTTTGTTCGTAAATATTAAATATTGGGCATAAACTTTATGTTAACAACCTCATATTCTAATTCTGACAGTTCCATCAACTTTGTAACATTATTTTAGGCAAGGAGGACCATTGGTACGGGTCCCAAGGCTTCTGGACTCATTTTGGGCTATTAGATGAATTTTTGTAGAAGTGGTCTTTTGGCGTGGGGCTCATATTTCATCAAAATAACCCCAAGTAGGATTTATGATAGTGCCATTGAGTCTAAAATGTTGAATTTGATAGTTTAGCATAGTTTATTTACTTTCACCGAATTTTAAACAAATCCCAAAGGGTTGATGAAAACTTGTTAAAATCAAAGTTTAGTTGGTCCATGGACTCAACTAGTGGATCTACTTAAGTGGACCTTTGTTCTGATAAGTGGAGGCAACTTTAGTAAGCGATAGAGATTGGTCCCTCCATGTCACTTTAGAGGTACTGACCGTTAAATTGTATGTCACTTAAGATACATTTTGTTCGCTTTAGTATAGGTCGGCCCATGTTAGGGATTACTTTAGTAGTCTTATCCCGCTTTAGCGGTGACCGCTTAAGGTATCAGTTAACTTCTTAAGCGGCACCAGAAAGGGCATTTATTTCATCCCTTCATCTATTTTTTCCCATTCTTCTTAAGTCCCAAGAGCATTAAAGACCTAGGGAATGCGAAAAATTGGGATATTGATCCTTGGATTATCGTGGGGTGTTGTTGATCTCAGAATATTCATTTTATCATTGTACTCCTTGTAAGTTTCCATCTATTTCTTTAGTTAATTCTACATTGTAGTTATAAATCCTTAGTTTCTTGATGGGCTGATTCTGGTATTGTTTGAGCTCATTAATTACTCATTCAGGTTTGAATGATGGATGCTACAAAGATGATGATGTTAAGATTGATGTGTGGGTATACTAGGAATGATACGATAGGGAATAAAGAATGAGCCATAAGCTAAGGAACGATGTGTGGGAGTGGCCTCTATGGATGATAAGATAGGGAAAGCGACACAAAAATGGTTTAGGCATATGACTAGGAGGTGAATAGACTCCTTGTGAGGAGGTGCAAGAGGTTGGTTTTAGTGAGTACGCTAAAAGGTAGATGTAGGCCTAAAAAGTATTGGGAAGAGGTGATTAGATAAGATATGGTGCTTCTTAGTATTTCCAAGGACGTGACTTTAGATAAGAAAGTTTGTCTCCAAAAGGTTTATGGTTGCTTGGTTTGTCGTAGTATTATTTGCATCCTCTTAGTCCTTACCTTTTAAATCTATCGTCATGTGTTTTCTATTATTTTGATTACCACATTATTTGATGTTAATATTGTTTGTTGTGTGTAAGCTCTGTGATTATCTGTAAGCTCTCATCAAAAGGCCCATGTTTACCTCAGCCTAAGTAACATTCTACTATCGATGTTTTCTTCTACGAATCATTAGAGAGTATAATCATGGTATGCACTCAATAGTATCAAATCTCATACTGTTGTTATTTTAATTTCTCAACATTGGACTCACAACAAGTAAAGGTTCAAGCAAATCCAAATTGACTATGAGTGGAGGATAAGGCCTCCCCAACCTCTTTAATTTTTTTCTTTAGATCTTTAATCAATTTTAACCATCAATGAAGGCTCTTGATGGAAAGTATGTTAGCTTGACGTGGGAATGGACACAAGCAAAAAGTACAATTACTCTTAAAAAATAACCATGGAAAGAAAGACAGAAAAGTATGGTAGGAAACACTTGCCTTACAACTACATGAAAACTATCATTCATGAAACATTTATTGGAAATGTCATTCATCCTCTCCTAATATTAAGGCAGGATCATTGGATTAAGGTAGATAGCCACCCACTTTAGGTTTGATGTATAATTGATCTTCTTTGGGATTGTCAAGGTTACTAGACTGCATTATGATGGATCTCATATTAGTGCAGGAAAGGAGGCTGACAAAGCATAATGATTAGCAGGTTCAATAAGAGATTCAGGCCTGCACAGGTGCAATAAATCATATGGATTTTTAATTTCCTCTATAATGGTAACTCTCCTATGGTCCTAAATGGGCTAACGATCACTATTCACTGAAGAAAATATGGGTGTCTCTATTATCACATAGATTTGATCCTCTTGACATTACAAGAAGAGGCTCGTAATTGACTCATCTGATTTATCTTCCACTGTAATTTCCTTAGACACAAGATGTTTACATTTTTCGTAGGTAAAGTTAATCTATCACCTCTTTTTCAGTAACCCATTGAGATGAAGCTCATTTTGGTGAGATGATACTACCCTCAAAAAGGGGAATAGTGGTGTCACAACCCAAAAATTAAGCGTCATGATGGCACATATTGTGGAAAACCTTGACAAGTATGACTATCACATAAACTGATACAAAAGGGTAAATAATAACAATAACTCAAATAAGGTTTCTAGAATAAAGACGAACCATACAATATAATAAAAACAAAAATACATAACCAAAGATATCATAACATAATCCCAAAGCATGGTGTCACAGTATAAGAATATAACTAAAACAACTCAAGATCATATTACATAAGATATCCAATCATGAGTAATTCTGTCTTTGAATACCAAAAAGGCATAGTCTAAATAAGGAAATTGAGTTGTCAACACCAGAAACATGAAAGCCAACCACTATCTCGAAAATCTCTAAATGTCACTCAAATTAACCATTGTAAGGCGCAGTCGAACCTAGATATGCACTGAAAGCGTGCAGTAGGAGTAAGTAAGATCAACTTGTACTCAGTAGGTATCATACGCCGACTAACCATAGTAGCAAATAAAGCATACAAAATACACACTAAGGGTATGTCACCTACAACCAAAAAATATCACAAATAGTAGCCCACACAGTCTACACTAACATTTTTATAATATTCACATACACCATAGCAGTATGAAAGAGAAAAACAAGTATACAAATATCACAAATGAATACAAAGAAAGAAATACACATACATAGGTAGAACATAAAGAAAACTAATACATCACAGAAATGTACAAAGTAAATACAAATACAATGGAGATGATAATGATCATGATAATGATGATAATAACCAAGGTTGTTACACCACCTCCATAAACACCTATAGATCTAAATCTTCCTGACATAGGAACCATAGGGGGTTCGTCAACCCATATATAACCAATATACATAGCTTCTCGCCAGCACATCCTTTGATAGAGGGTTTTAGAGATGTCACATTTTCTGTTATAACAGCCAATGTTTTAGAAATGTATATGATATGAGGATGTAATGCTCACAACTAACCAAAATGATTATTTTCATATCCAAAAAATATACCAACCAAGTGAGCCAATAATTCACTCAATATTTCAAACCATCCCTGAATTCCAATATAAACCATATGCCAATAGAGTAATATAATTGAAACACATCATTGATACCACATTCGGATTTTTCTTTTAAAAAGATACAGCAAATTTCACATTTACACGGCCAAAAATATCACATAATACCCACACAATCACACGTAGCACATAATGTCCGAAAATCACCGAATACATTAATATTTAAGCCCTCACACGGATACAACACAATAATAAAAGCCATTTTCATGATTATTTCCCACACCCTGAACATGATTTTGTATTAACATTAACTACCAAGTCCAGCCTAAAGAAAGTAAAGCCATAACCTACCTCGAATGCCGAAATCAATTTTGGAAGCCTTCAATCCAAAGCCTTACTTCTCAAGAACAGACTCGGAATCAATTAAAATATAAAGATATTATATCTATGTGTTAAAAAAAGTCAATGATACCTATATTGCCTATTTTTGAGTCGGGGTAAAAAAGAACCCCTAAAGAGGGTTTGCAAAAATGAATAGCAAAATCATAACTTTGTTTTTTAAACATGTTTCCTATATTTTTAGGAGTATACAGCTAAAAACTCAAGCAAAAATAAGTTAAAAATAAGTTCCAAATTGAAGAATAACCATGTTCAACCTTTAACATCGAAAATCAACAAAATTCATTTTAAAATCGATAATTAAAATTGTTTTGAAGATGAAATCAAAAGAAAAGTGATAATTATAAGATTAGAAACTCACCCCAATTAAAATGGGCGAAATTGAGATTTAAATCAGAGAATTATAATTTTTAGGTCTTGCAGGTCAAAATTCTCAATTTCTACTTTTTCAATTCGCATTTAAATAAAAATTACATGATAAAATTTGGAGAAAATAGTTGAAATAGGTGTTATAGAGCTTATCTAAGCTTAAGAGTGAAGAAATTGCTCAAAATCACGAAACTCTAAGCTCAAAGCCTTAAAAATGGTAAAAAATAGTGAAACATGGTTATATGAAAGACCCAGGCATTGCATACGCGATCACTGGGTTGCATATGCGTTACCTGGCTTGAGGACAGGTATCGCATACGCGAACCTGTCATCGCAATCGCGGGGCTCATGATCTCTACCGAAATGTCACATTTGTGATAATTTCTTTTGGTTAGCAGAGTCGCATAAGTGACTGACCTATCACAAACACGGGTGCACCAGCTGGAGACTTGGAGACTTCCATGTCTCAGCGGACCCTTCGAGATTTATCTGGAATCACGTGAATGCAAACAAACAATGTTACCCTATAAAATTCAATGCTCTGAACTCGATATCGATATCAAATTTTTGAAAAGACATAATTTTCACAACGTTAACCCTTGAAACCAAATTTTAGAACATTCCACAATGAGGATCGAAATTGGATATAAATGCCATAAAATTAAACCAATCATGTTAGTACCCTAAGATCGATGTTCTGGATCAGCTAGTGCATTCCATTTTGCCATCCAATAGATAGATCAATGAATGTTGACCAAAGTCAACTATAAGGCTTCACAAGCAACCAAAAACCATAATATCACATAAATCACGCTGAAATGCACCCGAAACCATGTGACTTATCCCCACACCTTGAAAATACCACAAAGAAACCACAGGAAGGGGTTCAATGGTCAAATCATATAAAAATGAATATTTCACATTAGTCGTCAAAAATTCAGTCTTATTACCATCCACCACTAAATATATAGTTCATCCTCGAACTAAATGAAAGGGAAGTCCAAATTAGGAAAAAGAAGGGGATAAGAACTATGCGTATCAAACTCGACATCCCAAGTAGCCTTATCCACTGGTCAAACCTTCCACTAGACCTTAACTACTGGAATAACTCTAGAACGCAACCGCTTGATATTTATCTTTAGCTAATACAGAGACAGGCTCTTAAGTAAAATATAACCTCTCATCTAACTTAACTAAATCCCAACAATTGACATGAGATTCATTCGGAATTTAGTGGTGAAGCATGGAAATATGAAAAACAGGATGAACGGCTAATAAAGTGGGGGTAAATCCAAATCATAAGCCACATCACCAACAGTTTGTAGAATCTTAAATGTCCCAATACACCTAGGCTAAGCTTGACCTTGTTCCCAAACCTCATCATGCCCTTCATCAACGAAACAAAAAGGAAAACACAATTACTAACACTAAAATGTAAGGCACAAAGTCTACGAACTGAATAGCACTTCCGCCTACTCTAAGCCACTCAAAGTCTATCCTGAATGATCTAGACTCTATCCAAAGACTCATGAAGAAAGTACATACCTCGAGTTATAAAATTATAAACCTTAAACCAACTAAATATAGAGCGACAACGCTTACTATACGAGGCCTTAAGAAGGAGATATATCAATATTTGAAAGTTAGCTATTATTGTGTGTAAAATCTGCCAAAGCTAGATAGTGCTCCCACTGGCCACTAAAGTCCATTACATAAACATGGAGCATTTCCTTCAATACATAAATTATTTGCTTTGACTGACATTTATTCTAGGGTAAAATGATATGCTAAGATCAACGTCAGTACCCAACTCATCTTGAAAGATCTTCCATAAGTAAGATGTGAAAACTGAACCTTGATTAGAGATGATAGACACTGTCATTTCATAAAGATGTACAATCTTATGAATATAGATATGGGACAACCTCTAAGTACTGCAAAAGAAAAAAAAATTAATAAATTTATTAGATTTGGTCGATCAATCCATGATGACCCAAACACTATTAGAACCATGAGAAGTACAAGGTAACCCTGTAATAAAGTCTATAGTAATTCGTTCCCACTTCCACTTAGGAAATGGTAACCTCTGAAGCAATCCCCCAAGCCTCAAATATTCAGCCTTCACCTACTAGCATCATAGGTAACGAGCTATAAAATCTGCTATATCTCTCCTCATACGACCCCACTAGTAATGTTACCTCAAATCACGATAAATCTTAATTACTCCAGGATAGATGGAATACGTGAAACAATAAGCCTCCTACAAAATCAATCTAATCTAGTCACCCACTCTTGATACACAAACTCAAACTCCAATTCTCAAAACACCATCTAAATCAAGTGAGGCTTCCTTAGCATCACAACTCAACACCTTATCTTGAATCAATCTTAATCTAATATGATCAAATTGATAAGCTCGAATCCACTCCCTCTAAGTATACCTAGCCTCCACGAATGGTAACACATACCCATGTATCAAAATATCAAGCCTAACCATATAGTTAACTAAAGACTAAACTACTAAGTCCAAAGGCCTCTTCTAGGTCAAAATATGTGCCAAGCTGCCATGCTAGTCGAATTTTGACTCAACGCATCCATATCCATAGTAGCCTTACCTAAATGATTTAGAAAAGCAAAGTTATAATCCTTAAGAATCTTAATCCAATAAAGTTGTCTTATATTAAGATCTCATTACGTGAAGAAGTACTGAAGGCTATGATAATGTGAATAAAATTCACAAGGGACTCCATACAAGTAATGTCTCCATAACTTCAAAGAAAAACGACCCTGCATAACACTAAATCATGGGTAGGGTAATTCTTCTCATAGGGCTTCAAATGACGAGAAGCATAGAAATTACCTTACCCTTCTACATCAATACAGTGCTTAAACCAACACCTGAAGCATCACAAAATATGGTAAACCCATGCCCCCATGGGAAAAGTCAAGATAGGAGCAGAAGTTAACAAATCCTTAAGCTTTGGGAAGCTCACCTCACAAGAATCGAACCACTGATTCTTCTTCTGAATCAACTTAGTCAATAGAGCAGCAATAGATGAGAAACCATCAACAAAACTTCAGTAGTAACCTGCAAACCTAACAAAACTCCAAATCTGAGGGGGAAAAATAGAAGTTGCCCAATTATGAACCATTGTAATCTTAACTATATCAACCATAATACCTTTCTTAGTTACCATATGATCCAAGAAAGAGACAGACTCCTATATCAACTCATACCCAGAGAACTTATCTTACAACTTCTTATCCCCCAATCTCTGAAGCACAATATCTAAATGCTCTTAATGATCAGCCTCACTCTTAGAATAAAAAAAATATCACCTATAAATACAACAATAAAAAAGTTGAGATACAATCAAAATACCTGGTTCACCAACTTTATGAATGTGATTGGGGCATTGGTCAATCCAAAATACATGACCAAGAACTTATAATGACCGTATCCATTCCAAAAAGGTGTATTTGAAAACAAGAAGCACTGTAATACCCCGTACTTTTTCTAACTTAAATTCATCCCTAGAATGTTAAGAATTTGCTTCAAAGATGAATACCATTTATTTCATGTGGTATTTTTAATACAAAATTGAATAATTTTTCCATGGATACGAAATTTACCTAAATTTTACACTCGGTGAAGGAGCTATGGCATTTTTAAGTTGACAGTGTGCCACCTGGGCACTTGGTGCGTTGTGGAGAGGGAAAAATCTACAATTGTTAAATTCTAGTGGCCTTCTGCGGTAGCCCCATATCACAGAGAAGCCTATTTCCCCAACTGTCCCATTACAGTGAGACTCCACGATGCCGGTGCATCGCGCTATGGGCCAAAATAGCAATCCAAGAGGCACCGCGATTATGGATTTCTGTAAACCTTATGTAAATTCTAAAGTGGATTTCTTAAGATTTTGAGCCTAATATTAGGAGTAGTATTTAGCACCGAGTTGGGTGTGTTACCATGATTTCATACCGCAGAACTACGTGCAACCATACGAACAAGTCTACATTTATTGCCACTTCTGTGTGGATAACTCAGATTGTGATCATATATATTAGAATGTTCTATTCCGATGGCAAGGGTA
Organism: Capsicum annuum; assembly: GCF_002878395.1. Classification (NCBI taxonomy): domain Eukaryota; kingdom Viridiplantae; phylum Streptophyta; class Magnoliopsida; order Solanales; family Solanaceae; genus Capsicum; species Capsicum annuum. Next base: position 130,546,282 of record NC_061111.1, read on the forward strand.
GAACAACTTTACTTAGCGAGGGCCAGTGGTGGGACTCCATGGATGCTCACATGGTGTATTGTGTGTTAGAAGAACCTCCCAAAAGATGTCCCTTACTCTTAAAATAGTCTACTGGCTTAAAGCCTTAAGATAAAAGCATATGTTTTGAATGCTATTATTTTAAGATTCTTAAGGCCTTGAGATGAAGTATTTTCTTTTTCAGAATAGTTTCAAAAGAGTTTCCTTTTAGACTACAGATCTTAGAACAGGGAGAGTAACAGAAAAGCTTTTAGAAAACTAAGTGTAAGGGCTCACAGGTTTTACTCAGATTATGTTTTAAAGAAATATAGTAATTTTAGATTTCATCTTTTACAATTTAGATTTAAGAGTGAGTCCTTTCTACACTTAGATAGTATGATTTAAATAGAGAATTCAAGTTCAACCTTTAGAACTAAATGTAATGGATCACAAGATTTATAAAGTATGTTTTGCTTCCTATTGCTGTATATTTAAGTATTTTAGATATTCCAGCTTATGTGAGTTATTTACATTTAGCATACATCATTTTACAAATTGTGATGATTGATATTATGTTTTACGTATGTATTCACCCCCATATACTTAGTACATCCTCAAAGTACTGATTCACATATTTGTTTATGTGCTATATTATCTCATAATGTAGGTATTAGTTCAGTTGTAGCACTCATACCATATTCAAACAATTTGTAGCTTCCAATCAGTAGTGACGAGTGCTCTTGATTCAAGGTCTCGATTCAGTCATATAATTTGAGTAGTATTATATTTTTTAGTTATTCAGTCATATTGATTTGGGATAGCTGGGGTTCATGTCCTGGCTACCTAAAGTCAATACTAGTAGAGGCTTCATACACAGTCAAAGAGTTAAGTTATTTGATTCCAGTTTTGTTTGTAAAAAAAGCATTGTACTCATTTTTAATTTAGTTTTGTATTGATCATATTTAGAAAAGAGTAATCTTCCGCTTATTTTTTCCAGATGTATGTATTTTATTAAGTTGCTTATGAGTTATGCCAATAGGAGGGTTAGCTTGGGATCACTTGCGGTCCTAAGAACTGTGTGACGTCTCATGACCATTTTTGAGGTTTTACAAGCACCCTAAAGCTGGTAGAATAAATATTTAATATGAGAAAGAGGATACTTATTCTTCATGGTCAACTTGTTTAGATACCGATAATTAATACATATATGCATAAACCGATCTTTTTTCTTCGAAAATAAGACAGGAACACCCCAAATTGATACACTAGGTTGGATAAATCCATTATCCAACAACTCGGGCATGTTATCCTTCAATTCTATAAACTCAATTGGGGCTATCCTATAAAGAGTAATAGAAATGGACTTGGCGCCTAGATCAACATCAATGGCGATGTCAATATCATGATTTGGAGGTATATAAGGAAAATTTATAGGGAAAGATATCCATAAACTCGCAAACCTCACAAAAAAAATCAAAAGAAAGAGGTGAAGCAACACTAGTATCACAAATATGAGCCAAATAAGATAAATATCATCATCAATAAAGTGATGAGCCTGAACATATAATATAACTCTTTTTGGACCCGAATGAAGTGCATCCTTCAAAGTTATCATTGGCACATCAAGTGAAACTAACGTCATAGTCTTAGCATGACAATCTATGACATCATGGTAAGGATCCAATCATTCCATAAACAAAATAACATCAAAGTAGATCATATCTAGAACAAATAAATTTGTCCAAGTCTCACACATAGTAAAAGTCATAATATAGGATCGATACGCCTAATCCACCACTAAAGATTCTTCTATAGGGGTAGATACATGAATAGGTATTGCAAGAGGCTCACTAGAAGAATCAGAATCCATAGTAAAATATGCAAGAACATAGAAGCAAGTCGATCCTAGATTAAATAACGGAGATGTAGGTGTGAAACAAACGGGTATGATACCTATGATAACCGCATTAGAAGTCTCATCCTCTAGTCTAGCAGGTATATCATAGAACTATCCATGACCAGTAATTAGAAGAATAGCCATGTGACCACTACCATAAGCTCTACTACCTCTGTCTCTCTTAACTTATGTAGAACCCCTACCTCTCATAACTAAAATAAGAGTATCCATGAACGACACGATGGGGAATTTTCTTGGCAAAATATCTAGTCTCATCATACACATAACAAGCTTTACAGCCTGACTCAAGAGGAAGAGGTACGACTAGTCCGAAATAGCTATCTAAAATTGCTGAACCGAAAGTCCCACTACTTGAACTCTACAAGGCTTCCTGCATAGGTCTATATGATACCCATGAAAACCTCTAAAATCCATATCTCGAGTTATGTGACCTCTGAAATCTGTAATACAGCATACCTTCTTGTCAACTCCGTAAGTTGCTTGAACAATACTTTCAGTCATCTTAGCATAATCCACAATAATCTAAAGTAACTCTTCACACACTACTATACGAGATGTAGCTTGCTGAACAGAAACATCCAACCCTATTAAAAACTTCTAAATCTTCTTAGATTCTGTTGGTACTGCTGGCATAGAAATATTTAGACAAAGTATAAAAGTGTTCTCAAATGCTGCAAAAATGGTGGAGCCTTGCTCTCGGTGATCAAAGTCATCCCTTATAAATCTTTCAAACTGTGAGGCATTAACTTCTCCAAAGAGGCCTCAACAAACTGAGTGCAAGTCTTCTCAGAAAAATCAAGAGGTTTTCAACCAACAAGTGACCTCCACCTATCCTTAGCAGCATCTCTCAATGGGTAAGTAGTATGCGCAACACCATGTAACTCAAATAAACCCAGGTTATGTAACTTCTCACGATAATCAATCAAGAACTCATAGACATTCTCACTCACAACACCACTAAACGTAGGAGGAAATTAGTGAATCTCTCAAACCTTTTTTGATCCTTAGAAGATATTATTGTACTCATATTGAAAGGAGGCATGGTAAATCTGGAAGGCTGAGATCCCACCTAAGGAGGTAACATAGATAGAGGTTCAACTCTTAATCTCAGAATACCATACTCTTATACAGGTGTTGAAAATACAACAACACTTAGAGTCTATAGAGTATCAAAAGTAGAAGAACATACTACTAAAGGAACTATATTCGAGGCTGGAGAAACACTATAATTAGACTTTGGCATAAATGACGATACATTACTCGTAGCTGGGGAAACACCAGTCACTCTCAAAAGAGCACCCTTCAAACAAATCAAGAAGTGAATCAAACCCACTCTAAGACTGGGTAGAAGAGCTTACTGGAACTATAGTATGACCCATATCTCCAACATGCTTCATATAGGGCTCAAAGAAGAGTCCCCTAGAACTAGTCCTAGATGAAGAAGATCCATATTCCTATACACTACTTCAATCCCATCCATGACTCGTAACCCACCTTTTATACTGGGCTCTCTCCTTATATCAAGGCTCTGCATCTGTAACATCACAGGATCTTGTCATCACCATTTGCACAAAAAATAGTAAAACAAGACAACATAAGGTTTAAAGAAAAACCACATGATAAGGAACAAAATAAGGAAAACTTCCTAAAGACATCTTATAGACTCTCAAAGATAAAAATGAATGTCAACATACCATTTGTGAGACACTATTAGACACCTCATTCTTACACTATTGAGACCAATGAACCTGGGTTCTCTGTTACCAATTTGTCACAAACCAAAAATCTAAAGGTCATGATGAAACTTGTTGCGACAATCCTTGATAAGTAATCTTATAGGCTTATAGAACAAAGCCAAACCACACAATATAATAAAAGTAGAAGTACATAATCAAAGATATCTTACCATAATCCTGAAAC